>NC_135478.1:54084693-54397193 GCF_052094955.1 Ictidomys tridecemlineatus
TCAATCCTCAGCACCACATAAAAATAAATAAATAAATGTATTGTGTCCATATGCAACTAAATATATTTTTTTTAAAAAATGAAAGCAAGGGGTCGGGGTTGTAGCTCAGTGGCAGAGTGCTTGCCTAGTATGTGTGAGGCATTGGGTTTGATCCTCAGCACTACATAAAAATAAATAAGTAAAATAAAAGTATTGTGTCGTTTACAACTAGAAAAAAAAAAAATGAAAGCAAGCTGGGTATGGTGGTGCATGCCTGTAATCCCAGCAGTTTAGGAGGCTGAGGTAGGAGGATCATGAGTTCAAAGCCAGCCTCAGCAACTTAGCGAGGCCTAAGCAACTTAGTGAGACCCTGTCTCTAAATAAAATACAAAACAGGGTTGGGGATGGAGCTCAGTCGTAAAGCACTTGTGTTGCATGTGGGAGGCACCAGATTCTAGACTCAGTACCACATAAAAATAAAATAAATAAAATAAAGGTATTGTGTCCACCTACAACTAACCATATTTTTTAAATGAAAATGTTTTTGATGATAAACTACTCACCTTTCTTTTGATTAGTCCACATTCACTTTTAAGGACCCAGTAGGTGGCAAGCACGGAGCTTGATGTTGGAACAAGACAGAGAAAAATGAACCATGTGTAGGGGACGAGTTCATCCGTGAATCTAGCAGATGGATGTTTCTTAGCTGCTGCTTTGGCTTGTACCCAGTTAATCCCATCTTGTGCCACAAGTTCATGATTCATCTCTAACGGTTCTAGCTAGAAGAGCCCAGTACTATAATGACAAACTTTTGGGAATCCACTTGACTTTCTCCATTAACCCTTCCTTGGCTTTGATTTTTGCAACCCTGGGAAGAAGAAGGCTCAATGGCATATTCACAGTATTTCTGTGGGTGAGATTAAAACAATCCAAATCTGTGAGAGGAAGAGGGCATGAACATGATGGAAGAGAGGCATTTGCGCATCCAGGGTATTGAAGGAGGGGCTAGAAAGCTCACGCAGGTCACAACAGCAGCAGTATTAGTAACTGTGGTTAGGACTATAACAAATATAATTAATGACCCTTTTCAAATACTGTGGGTAAAGCAGTTTACTAATCACTCTAGATAAATTGATTAGAGACCTCCGTACTGACTTTTAAAAATTAAAAAGATGAGAGAGCTAAAGAGCTCAGTGGGTGGTCTTTATCCTCAATTCTTCCCTAAACTCAGGTACAGTGATGCAGGTCTGTAATCCCAGCGACTCAGGAGGCCCAGGCAGAAGGATCACAGGTTCAAAGCCAGCCTCAGCAATTTAGCAAGGCCCTAATCAACTCAGCGAGACCCTGTCTCAAAATAAAACATAAAAAGGGCTGGGGATGTGGCTCAGTGGTTAAGCACCCCTGGGTTCAATCCCTGGTATCAAAAAAAAAAAATGTTTCCAAGTGTTAAATAAAGAACTGTTTAAACCCAATTTTATTGTTGGCTACAATAAACGCAAACTAAATTTGTCTTATGTCCAATGGGGTTTCTGGACCAGTCCCACAGCCGCGTAGACCAGGAGCTCTATTTGCAATATATCAAGAACACAATAAAACTGCCAATTTTTTCCTATTTAAAGACATCCACAGAGACTTCAGATGATGAGCTCCCAAAATGAGATGCCGTTAATTACATTTCCAGGTAATTTCAATCCGAAAGGGATCATTTTGCCTTTTCCAGCTGAAAGTAAGTCATTTATTATAGATGAAGGAGCTCAATGCTGGAGTTAGATGAAATATTAGATAACAATACAGAAGCCATTATGCATGTGTCTTGGTCTGCAATAGCTTTTTTATCAGCTAGTAAAACTGCTTGGTCCAGGGAGTCTTCTTAAGAAGGAGAAACATCATGGTTTTTAATTCTTCAGCACATCCTTCACAATGTCGATTTGATTTTCTCTTGCTTCAATAAAATAAATCTAATCATGATGTTATTCCAAAAAGCAAAAGAGTTGCCTGCTAGCTAATAAACCCCCCATCTGAAGACGTGCAAGGAGACCCAGGATCAACACAGGACCTATCATAGGGGAAATGCATCTCAATCAGTCTGCCAGAATTTTCTCCCCTCTGAACCAGAAGAGAACCCAAGAACCAGCACATGAGATCCCTAGGGTATGGTTATGAAAGGGCAGCTCTGACTCTGGAAGATGAGGTTCTCTCAAGCTTCCCTCCACTGCAGAGAGTAGGACATTAGCCAATGAAGGGTCACCATCTCTCTAAGGTGAGGAACCATCTAAGTAAATCCTGCAGATCTTGTAGAAACTCCAAGGAACAAAATTGCCAAGTCAAAGACACTTGTATTTTTATTGATTAAAAGCCTCCTCAAATTCCTGCCACAGAGTAGACAGACACTCCATGAAACTAAAATAGCCACACTGTCTATCAGAAAGCTTGCACCGATCTATTACACACTTTGGAATATCACTGTGGTGGGATGAATGGTGACCCTGAAAAAGACATATCCGTTTCCTAATTCTCAGAACTTATGAACAAGATCTTTTGTGGAAAAAGAATCCTCATAGGTATGATCAATTAAGGGCAGTGAGATTAGGAGATCACGCTGGTTATCTAGGTAGACCTTAATCCAAAGGCAAGTCTAAGCAAAACAGATCAAATAAAAATTAAACCTTCAGGCAGTGTCTCACATCTGTTATCCCAGCAGCTCGGGAGGCTGAGGCAGGAGGATCATAAGTTCAAAGCCAGCCTCAGCAGCTTTGTGAGACCCTGAGCAACACAATGAGACCTTGTCTCTAAATCAAATGCAAAAAAGTGACTGGGGAGGTGGCTCAGTGGTTGAGCGCCCCTGGGTTCAATCCCTGGTACCAAAAAAAAAAAAAAGAAGAAGAAGAAGAAGAAGAAGAAGAAGAAGAAGAAGAAGAAGAAGAGGAGGAGGAGGAGGAGGAGGAGGAGGAAGAGGAAGAGGAAGAGGAAGAGGAAGAGGAAGAAGAAGAAGAAGAAGAAGAAGAAGAAGAAGAAGAAGAAGAAGAAGAAGAAGAAGAAGAAGAAGAAGAAAAGAAATTAAACCATCAACAAAAAACGACTAAAGCAGAAGGAAATTTGACAGACACATGAAGGGGCAAGTGCTGAGCTGGTGGAGGGAGAGAACAGAGGACTTTAGCCACAAGTCCAGGAAAGCAGCATCCACAGGATACTGATCCAATAGGCACAGGAACACATCCTCCCCTGGAGCCTCCAGAGGCCCTACAGCCAGCCAACAGCTGGATCTCAGTATTCCAGCTTCCAGGATGGGAAGAACCAATGTCTGTTGTTTCAAGACACCAAGTTTGTGGTAATTTGAATGCAATCATTATTATTAAATTAGAGTCTATTGATACAATAGAGAGGAGCCTCGGGAGTCGAAGGCAAACTGATCATGACACAGAGAGAGAGGTTCTGTTCCAGAACCTTGCTGTCAAGGGCAAGCCCTCTTCCCTTCCCTCCCAAACAACGCCCCCAGTGCCGTCTCCAGCTCAGACGTCCTCTTTTGGCAGGTCTGAGACTGAGATCCCCAACAACCAAGCAGGTTCACACACACTCGTGTTTGTGCCGAAAACAGCAACTGAAGAATATTTTGTTTCTGGTTTCCACACAGGCAGTTCCAACACAAATTGATCTGATCCAGACTTTGAAAAGTTAGTGAGCACTTCCTTTTTTAAAAAACTGTTTCCTTAAAAGCTCAGGTGGTGGCAGATGGAGCCTCACACATCTATATCCATCAAATCATAATTGATCCAGAGAGAGCCTTGCTGGAGAGAGGAGAATGCTTTCCCAGACAGCCTTGGGCCTCTCCCCCGGTGGGGAATTGCCGCACCATCTGGAAGAAGGCAGTAAGTCCTTTGCACGACTCTGTGCAGCTCATTACCAGCCAATGGAAACTTAGCATCACCTCCAACCATGAAGTGACCCCCTTCTGTGTTCCTGTGTCCCAAGCCATGGCTCTCTCAGCCACCAATTTTGATCTATTGAAGCTAAACCCATTTTAAGCTTTAAGTAAGGCTTGCAGGTTAGGAAGTATACCTCCAAGTGTTGAATCTCCATTGTTTTATGCCGTTTCTCACAATAAAACCAAGAAAAATGGGACTAGAAGAAGAAACTCGGAGAGAATACGTGACTTGTCCAAAGCCCGGCCTTCAGATCCACTGATGTCCTCCACATAATGCCTCTGAGGATCCACCCACTCCAGGAAGATGTAAATAAAAAATGAGCCTGCTTCTTTTCAGCTTTTTCCCTTTGATGGGAGATCAGGTGTCCCTGGGCTGAAAAGGAATTATCTGTGTGCACCTATGCCAAGGGAGATAGACGGGAAGATATTTGGGGGACATTGTTTCACCTGGTTTTTTCATCACTGTAACCAAAATACCTGACAAGTACAACTTAGAGGAGGCAAAGTTTATTTGGGGCTAATAGTTTCAGAGATCTCAGTCCATAGACGGCTGACTCCATTGCTCAGCTCATGGTGGGGTCAGGAAGGGAGGGGCAGCAGGAAGAAGAACCCTTCCAGGACCTACCCCTAGTGACCCACCTCCTCCAACCATTGTCCCCACCTGCCTACAGTTACCACACAGTCAGTCATTCAAATTAGGATCAACTAGGCTACAGTTCACACAATCTAATCATTTGACCTCTGAATATTCCTGCATCAACAGGAGGTTTGGGGGGACACTTCATATCCAAACAATGAGTCTTCCAAGCTGATAGATATATTCTGATTTGAATATGAATTAATTGCTCATAGTGTATTTATCTGCATATAGTGAATGAGATTAATTTTTAAAAATACTATCCCAGGCTAAACTTCATTTGTGATTACAGATTCACATTATGGATTTTCCTTTAGAATATGGATTTGGCCTCTCCCATGAACATCCCTACTTCAGCCTTTCAACAGCCCTCGTTCTTCTGTCGCATTTCTTCTGATAGACCAGGAGGGAGATGGAGAGGCCATATGTATTTTGAAAGTTATTTGCCTAAGTGCATAGCTCTCAAAAAAACTGATTCTGACTTTTCCTTGGCAAGTCATGAATAAGTAAAGTTTTCAGGTGATCATTCTCCACAAAACTATAAAAAGAAAATTAAAAGCAAGATCAATTGTGCTTTTAAAAAATACTAAAAAAAAAAAACAACTCTGCATTTTTTATAACTACCAGAAACCAAGAATTTCTAAAGCTGATTCCTATTTCTGTTTTGTGGGTCATGGTGGCATAAGCATTCTGAATTAAAAGCCAGAGGTCTGTATTCACATATTCAAATTAATTTATTCAGCAAATAAGCATGGAGTCCACCCTGACTCGGCCAAGTATGTGTTGGGTTTAAAGTTGTGGGCAAAACAAAAATCTCTGATCTAAAGAAGCATGTTAAACTGGGCAAAGAGAAACAAAGAACACGGGCCAATTCAGTCTCTGGTTTTCAACAAAACACATCAAGAGGTCAAAGTTCAACCATCTGATTTCCTCTCCAAGACACTGACCTGCAAGATGACAGGAAGCTATCAACACGAACAAATGGCTGGCCTCCCATCTACCACTGAATTTTAGAAAGCCAAGTAAAAATTGTCCACGTCAGTCGCACGCACAAAAATGCTATCCTTGCAGAGGAATTTGAACGGAGGTAGATTGCTCAGAAGGGTAGGCGTCCGGGAGGGAATACACATCCGTCAAGGCCTCCTCCTTCTTCCACTTTCTTGCACCTGTTCTGCTGTTGTATTTGTACACATTCCCAGACACTGTGAGAAGGAAAGACCGAAACACAGGGATGGTAAACCACAACCAACCTGCAAAACATTTATGCATTGCACCAAACATTTATTGAGCATTTGCTACACAGCTGACACAGTGACAAGTTTCTCTTCTCACGTCTTTGGAAACAAAATGAGGTATGGTGTGACTTCACAGACAGTGACATCTGGAAAATTCTCTTGTGGGACGGAACCATTCTGCATCTTGGCTGTGATGGCAGTTATATAAATCTTTACATGTGATTCAATGTCATAGAACTATATTTTATATATATATATATATATATGTGTGTGTGTGTGTGTGTGTGTGTGTGTGTACATATATATATATATATATATATATATATATATTTTAAATGTACAGTTGTAGATGGACACAATATCTTTATTTTATTTATTTATGTGGTGCTGAGGATGGAAACCAGTGTCCCACACATGAGAGGCAAGCACTCTACCACTAAGCCACAACCCCAGCCCACATATATATATATATTTTAAGTACATGTAAAAGCCAGGCAAGATGGCACATGCCTGTAATCCCAGCAGCTCAGGAGGTTGAGGCAGGAGGATTGCAAGTTTGAGGCCAGCCTCAGCAACTCAGCAAGGCCCTAAGCAACTCAATGAGATCCTGTCTCTAAATAAAATACAAAAGTAAAGGGCTGGGGATTTGTCTCAGTGGTTGTGTGCCCCTGAATTCAATCCTCAGTACCAAAAATTAAAAATCAAAAAAATTTAAAAATTAAAAATAAATAAAAAGGACTAAGGATATAACTGAGTGGCAAAGCACCCCTCAGTTCAATCCCTAGCACCAAAAATAAAAAGTACATTAAAAAAAAAAAAGACTGATGAAATCTGAGTAGTCTGCAGTCTATTACATTGTATGGCACCAATGCCAATTTTCTGGTTTGGGCACTATTAAAAAAAATGACCTTTAAGATAAGCTTGGTGACAGAGGGGTACATATAGAGTAACTCTGTAGTATCTTTGGAAAATTTTTGTGAGTCTGTAATTATTTTAAAAACAAAAGTTTTTAAAAAAGCATGTCCCCCCACACAAAAAAATGTTTGCTCTAATTGTTCTAAGGTTTTATCAACCATGTTCATAGAAATAATACTGAAATGAGAGTAATATACAAGAGAAAAAGACGCAAGGCAGAGCCTGATGGAGTAGAAGTCAGCTGTTTTGTGTGACCAAGATGTAATTAACAAATCAACTCAGTAACAGTAATAATAGTGGACGACTATGTTGCTTACTACATGCCAAATCCACCCAACATCCCTATGGAGTATTTTATATATTATTAGAAACACTTTAGAAATGAGGAAATTGAGGCACGGAGATGCTGAGCCGCTTGCCATTGCCACCACTAGCAGACTGGATTGAACCCAGGCAGTCTGGCTGCAGAGCTGTTAGGGTTGGATGTGAGGTGTCCCCCAAAAGCTCACGTGTGAGACAGTGCAGGAAGGTCCAGAGGAGACATGACTGGGTGGTGAGAGCCTTAACCCAACCAGTGAATGGACCCCTGATGGGATTAACTGGGTGGTGGCTGGAGGAGGTGGGGGTGGCTGGAGGAGGGGGCATTGGGGGCGTGGCTTTAAGGTCTCTATTTGTCTCTGGAGAGTGGAGTCTCTCTCTGCTTCCTGATCACCATGTGAGCTGCTTCCCTCCACCACACTCTTCCTCCATGATGTCCTGCCTCCCCTCCAGCCCCGAGGGATGGAGCCTGCTGTCTATGGACTGAGACCTCTGAAACCCAGAGCCCCCAGATAAACTTTTTCTCTTCTAAAATTGTTTTTGTCAGGTCCTTTAGTCACAGAAGCAAAAAAGCTGACTAAAACAAGAGCTCTAAATGCTGACCGCATAGATTAGGGGGCCATGTCCTATTTTACTTTTAGGGGGTTCCAAGAACAAAATAGTACCTCATGCATCACTTTCTAAGTCCCACAGAACATTTGATAAAAATAAAAGATATCATGTCCAACTATAACTAAAAATATTTAAAAGAAAAAAGTCCATTCATTGAAAAGGTGATTCTTCTGGCAGGGCCACCATGCTGGGGTGGACAATGCACTTCACTGAAAATCCCCTTCCTCCAAAAAGAAAAGAATCCGTTATCACACACACACACACACACAGAAAAAAAACCTTGTCCATCATTCCATACTTCATCTCAGAACTTGAAAATAAATTGCTGAGGATCAAACATCCAGGTTCAAAATAAGCCAAATGCAGGAGTCCAAACACATGGTAACCAGTCCTCCAGTATGAGAAGATGAAAACTGCTGGGCACTGGCCAAGTGCTGGTCAGGGACTGCAGTAGCTGTTGCCTGTACAGATTCATGGACGCCATTTTTTTTTTTAAATGGAAGAACCAGAACATAGTGTTTGGTGGTGCACTGCTTTTTATCAGGCTGTTCGTGGGTAAGAAAGGTCATGAATAGTACTAAGGATGAGGGTTCCTGTGTCAGACTGCCTGGCTTCTCGTGGTGACTGTTTTTTCTTATTAAATGATGATTCTGGGCTATTGACCTTGTCTCTCCCAGTTCACTCATTTTAAAAAATAATGGTAATATAATCCCAGTGGCTCAGGAGACTGAGGCTGGAGGATCACGAGTTCAAGGCCAGCCTTGGCAATTTTGCAAGGCCTTAAGCGACTCAGAGAGACCTTGTCTCTAAATAAAATATAAAAAAGGGCTGGGGATGTGGCTCAGTGGTTAATCACCTCTGGGTTCAATCCCTGGTACAAAAAAAAAAAAAAAAAAGTCCATGACATGGGTACAATAATGGTGTTTCCATCACAGGAAAGTAGAAATAAAGACAATCTCATTGTTGGGAGGATTAAGTAGGACCTGCCATTCTGGCATAGTAATCACTCAGTAAATGTTCACAGATACTTTTAATTGATTCTTGGAAATTAAAGCCCATAGGAGCATATTTAATATAAATCAGATTTGAATACGACTAGTGTGTTTTTAATTTAATAAAATATGTTTAAAAGGAGTGACTTTCTTTAGGGAGAACCTAGAAGTTAGTAATAAAGCATCAATAATTTCATGCCAAGATATCCAAAGCTGTCAGGAATTCATTAAGTATCACAAGCTGTTGTAGTACCAAGGAGACTTTCGTGACTAATGCCCCATGTTAAGTGACATTTTGCACAGTGATTTTTTACAAGTTAGTACAGTTATGCTTAAACTGCACAATCACCACCATGAAGCAGACAACATAGGTTTTTCAGCTGGGAAAAGTGAGATGCAGGAAGGTTAAATGCTTTGCCCCAAGTTCATTCGGAGCATTGTTGACTGTCCACACTGAAACCCTCACCTTCTAACTTCTCCACCTCCAAGGCTTTTACAGACCCTCCAACAACTTCCTTCCTATTCCTCCCACGTCCTTGAGGAGTGGAACTGAGTAATGGTGACATCCCCCAAACATCAGTTGCCTCCCATGATTTAACTGCTTTATCTGATCCCTGACTGGCCCCAAAGGGGATGACATTAGGACAGAGTCTCATTTTACAAAGCATAATAACGAGCAATTTATTCCATATAGTTTAATATCCAAACAGGTAAAATTGGGCTTCACTCAAAAGATAATTAAGCACCATACCTGGATCAATGGCTTCTCCATCAAACATGGTCTCGTACACAATGGTTTCCTTTGAAAAAGCACAGATTGTTAGCAATAAAGTTGGGTTGATAAAATTAGTCTTGATATGTGTTGAATTCTTTGAGCAGATGACTTCTTATAAATTACCTCATCTTTCTAATCTATAGAGTGCTCAGCCTAGGGACCAAAACTTCTGGGTGTGCCTGTCTCCTCCCAATCCCATCCCCCACATCAGTTTATGACCCCTGTTAACTCTGGTCTTTTTTTTTTTTTTTTAATTTACCACATTTTTTGAGCCGGGGGTATCAGGGATTGAACTCAGGGGCGCTTAACCACTGAGCCCCATCCCTTATTTTGTATTTTATTTAGAGACAGGGTCTCATTGAGTTGCTCAGTGCCTTGCTGTTGCTGAGGCTGGCTTTGAACTCACAATCCTCCTTCCTCAGCCTCCCGAGCTGCTGAGGTGATAGGTGTGCACCACCACGCTGGGCTTACTGCCCACATTTTTTATTGATGCATAATAGTTGTACATAAAGGTGGGATTTGTTGACACATATTTATACAAGCACACAATATAACAATATAATTTAGCCAATATCATTTTCTAGTATTTTCTCTTCTCTTGTTCCTCCCCCTGGTCCCTTTTCTCTCTTCTACTGATTTCCCTTCCATTTTCATGAGTTCTTTTCAGTTTCTGTTTTTTTTTAATATGAAATTTCATCTTGATGAGAGGTATTACAGGTTACCCTGTGCCACTCCCCCAAATTCATACATTGACATTCTAACCCCTAGTACCTACGGACATCACTCCATTTGGAGATAGTGCGTTTAAAGAGTAAAATGAGGTCCTGGAGGCAGAGCTTAATCCAATACAGAAAAGGTTTTTATAAAAAGAGGAGATCAGGACACTAAAAGCAAAGACCATCCTCACAGACATGTGAGGACTCAGCCAGAAGGCAGCTCTCAGCAAGCCGAGGAGAAAGGACTCAGAAGTACCAAACCTGCCCAACACCTTGATCATGGACTTCTAGCATTGGGAACCATGAGAAATAAAGTTCTGTTGTTTAAGCCACCCAGTCTGGTATTTTGTTACAGCAGCTCTTAGCAAACTAATACAGATGGTGAGGTGGCATCCATTTCCTAAGGGAAGAGACAGGGGAAAGAAGCCCTGAGTGAGAAAAAGCTCACGAGACAATGTCACGGTCAGTAAAGATTCAGGTAAAAAGGTCCATAAAGGCCAGTGGAGAGAAAAATTAGAGGTGAAAACTAAAAATGCCCTTCTTTTCTAGCCTACATTTATTTTTCCTAGAACCAGTCTTACCCTGCTACACTTGGTTATGTGAATTATTCAATGAATACGACTCAGCCATTTTGAAAATGATTTGTGTGCTCTAGGGCACAGATTTCCCATCTGCTTAAAAACTCAAAGGTTGAAGAACTTATTCAGCTCTATCACATATATAATTTATTTTCAAATATTGCTTTTATTTTTAACTAATGATGAAAGGTGCAGGATTTCCATTATCTAGAGTTGTTCTGGCTGCAGAAACAGATAAATTGAAATTATGTTATTTCCTTTCTCTGATGCTTGTGTCAATTTACCATATGTCTATATGGAACCTCCGTTTGCACAACAACTGTGAGGAAAATGTAGCATTTTTTTTTTTAACCATAGAGGGATCACAAAAATGCACTTACTGTTAACACTTCTAATTTTTTACTTCTGCTTCCTGTAATGACCTTTTCTTTCTGAATACTATCCCCTGTTCCAAAACAAATAAATAAAAACAGGTATCTGGTGAGAGGCACGTTAAAAGTCACACATTTAAGGATAATTGTGTAACAATGAGCAATCTATATCTTACCTGCAATATACTTCATTCGTCTATAGAGAAAGAAAATTTGACAAAATATCAGCTTCATTATGCTAACACATGGTGAAAAAAATCGATTTCATTCAATAGTCAACACATGACTATTATTACATCATCCTATATTCCCAGGAAAAAAATGAAATATTCTATGAGGAATAATAAAATGGTCTGCATCAACTACCACTACACACTTAATACACCATCAATAAATTCTATTTAGTTAATGAAAATTCAGCTCCAACTCTAATTTTGAAGCTATGATATTTTGTACCCTGAGGAACTCTTTTTGGATAATGATAAAAGCAGCTTCATTCTATACATTTTTTGGATTTTTCTGTCCAGCGTCAGACAGATGGAAAGACACACAGATGCTCAGAGAGGATACCTGCATGGATTACCCATCCTAGGCTCACTCCCAGCAATGGTCAAGCAGCTGTCCATCAAAGTACTTGCAAAAAAATAATAAGGGAGAGTTGTTTATTTCTAAATGTATTTGTTTAAAACATCTTCCCACCGAAAATCTGTTGCAAATGTTCTATGATATAATTCAATAATTTGTTGTTACTAAAAAGAGAGGTCCCCAACTGTTTCTGGGATGGAGTGGGTTTGGGATCATCGGTGAAAAGGGTTTTGTATCCCAAATGCTTTCCTCTGTGCCCCACAAAAGCAAAATTAGACAGAGCCCTCAGATTGGAGATCACCGAACTTCAATTGATTTTTAACTCTTCATATCAAAAAGTTAGAAAGAAAAAAATCACATACTTGGATCTGGACTTGGAGACTTCTTTGGTCATTAAGTGACAGCACTCCATAATGTTTCCATATCTCCAAAGCAGAAAACACACCCAGGAAACCAATCCAGCAAAGAAAATAGCCATCAGAGTGAAGATGAAAGGAATGTACCAGTCCTTGGATTTGTATGTGTTGATAGCTGTGTACACAATGGTCAGACCTTTTCTTTGCTGGGAAAATTATTTCAAAGCAAACAGAGCATTAGTTGGTGTTTTCAGAGAGCATCTGTTCACACACACAGTAGCATCCGCACAGAGCCGTAATTGCACACAGACAGTGGGGTATTGACTCAGGCATACTTATTTTTACACTCCACAGGTGATACTGAGAAATACTACAACATAAAGAAGTCACCCAATTAAGAATATAAAGACTTGAATTGCTCAGCCATAAAGAAGAATGAAATTATGGCATTTGCTGGTAAGTGGGTGGAACTGGAGGCTATCATGGTAAGTTAAATAAGTCAGTCCCAAAAAACTAGAGGCGGAATGTTCTCTCGGATACGTGGATGCTAATACACAATGGGAGTGGGGTAGAAGTTCATTGGGTGAGACAAAGGGGAATGAAGGGAAGGGAGAGGGATGGGAATGGGAAAGACAGTGGAGTGAATGGGACAGAACTTTCCCATGTTCATATAGGAACACACGACCAGGGAAACTCCTCATCATGTCCAACCACAAGAACGGGAAGTTAGACTCCATGTATGTAGATACGTCAAAATGTACTCTACTGTCTTGTATAACTAAAAAGAACAAATAAAAAAATTTTAAAGACTTGAGCTGCCTTCAGTGACCATTCTGTGATCCTAAACAAACTATTTCTCTTTTTGCCTTCAGTCTTCCCATCCATAAAAGGGGGCTGAACTAGATGGTATCTGAGGTCCTTTTAGGTTTACATGCCCCCATTATCTGCTCCACATATAGTTAACCCTTTTATGCAGTTCAAAGGCCAGTATATCTGGAAAATCCTATATTCTGGTGAAAAAATTTACCACCTTTTTTTTTTGCTTCTATTTCAGAGGATAGAAGACAATAAAATATACCCTACACTGCTCAACAGAATAGACTTCACCTTGGGTGTCTCAGAAGCCATTCTGGAATTCTACAAAAACACTGCATATCTATTTTTTAAATGATAAGATACTAGAGGGTCTGCTAAGCTTCACAGGGTTGGATTGAAGATGTGATGAGCAGATGAATATAAGCCATGTGGTACTGTCCTGGCACTCTGTAGGTGCCCATGACCATGACCGTGCATAGCATGGCTGCTACAGAATAATCATTTAAGGTGCCTATTTGCTGAGAATTTAAATTGATAAAATTCATTGAAATTCACTGAATATCGGGCTTTTCTGGTAGGCAGAACTTTCAGATAATTCAGACACAATTAGCTGCTTAGGGGTCCTCTATGTACCATATGAGGTATACCATATGCCATTATCACAAATTCTTTTCCACCCGTATCGTTTATATGAACAGGTGCACACTGTAAAATGTGGCCCGGGTGGTTGGATGGGGGCAGAGCTTTCAAGTGGAAAGGCATTTGGGGGAAGGTGTTGCCCGGATCAGACTTCTAACCTTCCTAAATAAAACTGGAATTTACAGTACAGTATTTTCTGCACAGAGACTCAAATTCTATAACTCTTTACTTCAGAACTTGTTGGGGGAGGTGGCGTACTGGCTCTTGTCACATAAATATCTATAATAGCAGTGCCTGTCCTGGGCTTGCTGGATTTGCCGTATTTCAGATTGTCATCAATTACGTGCACCACAAGATGGTATTGCCGCCGCGGTTCAGCTCCAGACTCAAACTTAAAAGGATTCTTCACGATCAATTTTGGAGTATTTGAACCTCGAATTGGATCAAACCCAAAGTGATGGTTCTCATTTCCTTTAAAAGGGATAATTGAAAAATCAGAATCATATTAAGATACATTGATCTCCTCAAGCAATTTTAAATTAGTATTTTAACCCCATAAGGGTTAAAATAAATTTCCATTGTATCCTGAATTCCCAAATCTATACATGGCTTTTAATAAAACTGAGATAAAAATAAGCAATAAACGTAGTTGGTTAGAGAATACATTTTCAGGTTAAGATCATAAGTCTGATGTCCACACATGGCTAGCAAAGCTCACGCTAATGTCTAGCAATCCCACCTACCTTATTCCTCTTCCTTAATCTTCTACTCAGAGCTATTTCATTTATATGTCTATCTAGGTCAGTATCAAATGAACCAGTCAAACCACAGAGTATCTATAGATTCCCCTAAGTTGAAGTCTTCCCTATGGCCTTGGGGACTTTTTTTTTATAAACAAGATGCACATGGTCCCTTTCTTCATGGAGCTTATTAAGTTATGAAGCAAGGGGAATAGATATCAAAGTAGTCCTCTTAATTAATTGGCAATGTGTTTACTGATCTCCAGGGCTCCTGTTCTTTTAGACAAATGAGGCAGATGTGGCCTCTGTGCTTTAAATTGGTCTCTTTTTTATGATGGTTCACAGTAACAAGTAACTTTTTTTTTTTTTGGTACTGGGGATTGAACTCAGGAGCACTCAACCACTCAGCCACATCCCCAGCCCTATTTTGCATTTTATTTAGAGACAGGGTCTCACTGAGTTGCTTAGCACCTTGCTGTTGCTGAGGCTGGCTTTGAACTCGAGATCCTCCTAGCTCAGCCTCCCAAGCCACTGAGATGACAGGCATGAGCCACCATTTCCAGCCCAAGTAACTTTTTTTATAGGACTTACTGTAGTTCATAATTTTATAATTGTTGCAGTTACTACTAGTTTAATAAGAAATGAGTGACATAAATATAGATCCTTATCTGTCTTGGATATTCTATGTACCCATTTTCCAGCACAATGCCTGATATATCCTTGGTTTCAGCAGATGTCTTCCACAGAAGATAAGATAGTGACTAAAGTTGATTTAGATCTGTGCAAATCCAGCAATTATATATCCCCAAACATCTATCCTAATGGACTTGTATCTTCAAAGGGAAGGTGACTGCTCTTCACAGTCAGCACCATGGACAGCGGACTTAGCTCCTAGTGCAACCCTTAGCCTTTCCCATGCAAAGTACTGTGTGGTCAAAGTATCCATGAACTCACTAATACTCCCATTACAGGAAGAAATAAGTTAGATATGTAGAAGTGAAAGTGAGTCCTTGAGGAAACTTAATGCTATAAGTATAAACTTAGTCATTTCTAGGGTTATGTATCATGCTTACACAATATAACTAATGTCAATTTGACAAATGCACATGATTAAAAGAAATAATTAAATCATCCACCAGAAGCTATCTCAAAGCGCATTTCGAAATCTTGTGAATCTCTGTCGTGACAGCTCAGTTTGAAGCCATTGACGTTTGTCCCAGCAACAACGTTGTCAAAAATGACGGCCTTATAGAGATAGGGTGTGCAGACAGGTGCTTCATCATTCTCATCTTCGATGTCAACCGTGACCTGTCAGGCGATGGAGAGAGAAGAAACATCACATCCACATCGTGTGACTGTTTGTGCACAAAATCAGAAATAAGCATCTGGGTAGAGACAGATCATTTGGTATTATTAAATGAAAAAGTCTAGAATTTTGAGTTTGCAGAAATGCTCCTGCAGATTTGGATTCTGGCTGTCAATCAACTAGTCAGAGTTTTATTATTTCCTGGGTCAACTGTGACATTCAGTGTAGCCATTAGGGAGAGATGTGGGCTCATTAGAGGAGCCTTCAGAAGGCTCGCAAATTATGTAAATGATGACAAAAGGAAAGCTAAAGAACAGTGCCTTGAAAAGTTGCAATCCCTTGAATGCTTTAAATAGCTATGCTTAATGGCAAACATCTTTCTTAATGAAGAGCCTCCTCTTCACTCTTCCTTGAAGCCTGGTTTATTTTATTGGTAACAATACGATCACTTCAAATATGCTCTGACCTTAATCAGAAGATGCTATCAATCTTTGCTTAATTAAAACACTATACACCAGGAAACTAACTTACCTAGGAAAAGATCAAAATATCAAGGATTTTAAAATGTCAGTGATCGAATGAATGCTAGTCAACCTAGAAAGGTTACCTGCCCACCTCTCAGATGACTCATAACTTTCTCAGTAACATTCGCAGAAGAATCCCGGGTGTGCCTACATTTGCAAGTTTTATCTTTTCAAAAATGTTTTCTGTAATGTTTTAACCACGCAGCTAAATTCTTAGGGAGTCACTCATTCTTTAATGTTGCTTCTATAGACTGAATACCTGTGTATCTTATTTAATGTGAGATATTATAAGTAAATGGATTTTAGGGATATTTCTGTGATATAATAAAAATGACACTGGACTTGGACTTGGAACAGAACTCTTGATTGAAACCTGGGTCATCATAGATATCACATTACAAATACATTTTTAAATATTTTCAGTTGTAGATGAACACAATACCTTTATTTTATTTATTTATTTATTTTTCTGTGGTGCTGAGGATCAAACCCAGTGCCTCGCGTGTGCTAGACAAGCGCTCTACCACTGAGCTACAGCCCCAGCCCCAACAAATCTTTTCTGTTCCTATTTTTCCCACACAATGCCCTGTCTGTTCTTTCTATACTGCCATTTCCAGAACTAGTTTGCTATTTCTTCTTGATTCTTAGTACTCCCCAGTATGTATCTATTACTTATTCATTCCCCTAACGATGAGCACATGGATTGCTTCAAATTTCCACCATTACACACAATGTAAAAGGCCTTTACCTACAGGTTTCATTGGGGCAGAGATATTAAAGTGATCATGTGAGCCATGAAGGATATGCTTTACAGTCTTAGTGTGTTTGAGAAACATCAAGACGTTCACATGGCTGGACTGGAGTAAGTAAGAAGGAGAGAGCTAGGAGCTGGTTTTAGTTAGCTTTTTTCACTGTTGCAACTAAAAGACCCCGACCAGAACAATTGTAGAAGAGGAAAAGTTTATCTGGGAGCTCCCAGTTTCAGAGGTCTCCGTCCATAGACAGCAGGCTCCATTCCTCAGGGCTCAAGGGGAGGCAGGACATCATGGAGGAAGAGTGTGGTGGAGGGAAGCAGCTCACATGGTGATCAGGAAGCAGAGAGACTCCACTCTCCAGAGACAAATAGAGACCCCAAAGCCACGCCCCCAATGCCCCCTCCACCAGCCACACCCACCTCCTCCAGCCACCACCCAGTTAATCCCATCAGGGTTCACTCACTGGTTGGGTTAAGGCTCTCACAACCCAGTCATGTCTCCTCTGAACCTTCCTTGCACCATCTCACATGTGAGCTTCTGGGGGACACCTCACATCCAAACCATAACTAGAGCTGAAGATGAAGAGGCAGCCAGAACCAGGTACAGTGCTGAATATCTGTAATCCCAGCAACTCAGGAGGCTGAGGCAGGAGGATAGAGAGTTTAAAGCCAGCCTCAGCAAAAGCCAGGCGCTAAGCAACTCAGTGAGACCCTGTCACAAAATAGGGCTGGGGAGGTGGCTCAGGGGTCAAGTTTAATCCCCAGTATCCCCCGGTATCCCCCAAAAAAGAGGTAGCTAGAACCTAGATCGTACAACCCCACAGATCTTGCAAATGAAGTTAGGGCCTTGCTAAGTGCAATGGGGAACCAATGGAGAGGTTTGAGAAAGAGGTGATTTGTCTTTTAAATGGATCCCTATGGTTACTGTACTCAGAGTAGAACGGAAGGTCACACAAAGAACTGGGGGACTCACGTGTTGAGCCTGCTACACTAGACCAGGTCAGGATGATGGTGACATAACCAGGTGTCATAGTTTGGATGTGAGGTATTCCCAAAACCTCCTGTTAACGCAGGGCTTATCATAGGTCAAATAATACTATTTGATTGAGAGAGCTATAACCCAATCCCTTCTTCCTACCTTGAAGAGACTGACCTGATGGGATGGGAACTGAAGTAGGTCTTCACTGGGGATGTGTCCTGGAAGGGTGCATCTTCCCTGTGGCCCTTCCCCCCGCCCCTCTGCTTCTGGGCCCCACCACGAGCTGAGCATCTCTCCTCCAGGGTACCATCTCCTCTCTCTTTCTCTCTGCTTCCTGTCCGCCATGATGTTCTGCCTCAGCTTGGGCCCAGAGCCATGGCGTTGGCCATCTGTGGACTGAGAACCTCTGATCCCATGAGCCAAATTAAACGTTTCCTCCTCTGAGTTGTTCTTGTCCGGTATTTTGGTCACAGTGATGCAACCTACTGCTAACACACCAGAATTTTAGCAGTAGAGGGGTGGGAGGTAGGAGGATTCGAGACATTTTGAAAGTGGAGAGGTTAGAATTGGTGGCTTTCTTGGAGAATTCAGAGTACCTGATAGTGATGAAGGGCCCAGACTTAATCCTACCTCTTTCAACCGAGTTCCCTTGGATACATTACTTAACTTCCACACCTTGGGAACAAAATTTATCCATCTGTGAATAAAGAGTATCAGAAATCACCCTCATGGAATGGGATTGAGGAATAAATGAAATGATCAAGGGCATATCATAATACTTGGTGTTTATTAGACTCTTAATAAAAAGTGGATGGGACAATGGTGGTGGTGGTGAGGATAGATCCCCCAACTTTGGAAACTACAGACCAGTCTCCCTTTCCTGAACTCCTCTGTATCATCGGCTTGGCATTTGCTACGGGCTCTTTAACTTTTCACGTATTAAAATTTTAAGCTCCCCATAGGCATTCAGGTTACCCGAGGCTTCTTTGTAAACCAAGTTATTGTTTGTAGAGTAAACACCCAATAAATATTCATTAAAAGGAAGAGGGAATGAACATGTCCCTGCTTTGCATTTAGGCAGAACATAAATTCTTTTTATCAGAACAGAGCCACTTGAAATTTTTTTATTCGATCTGCTTTCCCTTCTGCTCGTGTGTAATAAGTGAATGATAATTGCCGGTGGTGTCATTCTATACTATTTGGGGAGTTCATAAATGTCTACTGGAAAAACTGCCACAGGCAGTTCACTCTCCTAGGTATCATCCCGACACGACTAAGCCACATAATTCCAGATTCGTGACTGTAACTCAGTCCCTGCAAAAGTCACTCTAATTGTTGACGTGAATAGATCTGGTGTTTTCCTCACCATGACACACATAAACCCAATAACCACAAAAACAGAAATCCGGAGGCCTCTGTACAGTGGGGGGTGGAAAGGTACAGTGACTCACCAGGCCACACAAGGCTCTCATAATTCCTTCATCGTACTCTGTCTCTTCTCCAGTGACAAAACCTTGTAGTGATTAATAACACACACCACACAGTAAATTTAGCAGCACTCACTCCTGGTGTCTTCCAAGAGTCCTTTAATGTTGCTACAGTAATTTAGAGGCCCACACCTTCCCTCACTCCGAGGCCAAGGGAATGCACCAGGATTAACCACTGTCATTGTCAACATCACCCTCACTAAGAAGCAGCCTGGGTTGAGTGTGGTTCTAGAAACTTTGTGAGTATCCTCAGGGATGTTTCCTGAACTCTGTGCCTTGGTTTCCTCGTCTGTCGGGTGGAAATGATCGTAATATTGCCTGCCTCACACATTCAGGATGAGGATTAAGTAGATCTGTATATGGAGATGGAGATGACCTACTCTTAGAACAGGAACTGGCCATGCTAAGTGCTCAAGGCATATTTGCTATAATTATCAGTTCACTGATCCAGTGAGAAGGACAGGAGTCAGTATGTCCTTCATTCTCAACCAAGTCTCTGACTTCAATCACAACATGCACAATATCAAAGGAATCAAGAGAGTGAAGAGAGAACCTACAGAAAGGGGGGGGAAATCCTTCCAGTTATTCTTCTGAAGGGGGATTCATATCCAGAATATACAAAGAACTCAAAAAACTCAGTGCTAGGAAAAGAAAAATGAACAAATGGGTCAAAGAACTAAATAGAAACTTCTCAAAAGAGGAAATACAAATGGCCAGCAAATACATGAAAAAAATGTTCAGCCTCTCTAGCAATCAGAGAAAGGCAAATCAAAACTACACTAAGATTTCATCTCGCCCCCATCAGAATGGCAATGATCAAAAACACCAACGATAATAAATGCGAGAGAGGATGTGGGGAAAACGTCCATTCATATATTGCTGGTGGGAGTGTAAATTAGTACAACCATTCTGGAAAGCACTGTGGAGACTCCTCCAAACACTAGGAATGGAACCACCATCCAACCCAGCTATCCCACTCCTCAGTATATACCCAAAAGAACTAACTAAACTCAGCCTATCACAGTGATACACCTATTTCAATGTTTATAGCAGCACGATTCCCAATAGTCAAATTGTGGAATCAACCCAGATGCCCATCAACAAATGAATGGGTCAAGAAATTGTGGCATATCTGCACAATGGAGATGGACTCAGCCATCTAAAGAAGAATGAAATCAGGGCATTTACTGATAAATGGATGGCAATGGAGAAAATCATGCTACTACGTGAAATAAGCCAGACTCAGAAACCAAGAGCTGAATGATTTCTCTCATATGTAGAAGCTAGAGAAAAATGAGGGAAAGAAGGTGGCAGGAAAGGAGCTTGGATATCATAAAGATTTAGGAGAGATTGGTAGAGGAGGAGGAGAACAAGGAGGAGGGAGGGAGGAGGGGAAAGGGGTAGAAATACGGAATGAAATGAACAATCGCTTGTCGCCTACATATACAAATGTACCAGAAGAATTTCACCTGTTCATATATTCAGGAAATAATAACCAGAAATAAATAAATAAAGGAGTGAAAGGAAGATCAATAGAAAAGAGGAGGGGGGAGGAGGAAAGAGAAAGGTCAGGGAGGAGGGGGATTGAAATCAAATTCCTTGCATGTGTCATTTTGTCAAAATGAACCCAAATAACCATGTTTAATTATAATGCTATTAAAAATATAAATAAATAAATAAATAAGACAAATGCAAAGGTTCTAGAACCTTCGAGAAGTGGGAGACATTTGTAAGCTTCTCCATTCCCGGTGGCTATTCTGATTGGACCATTCCCACTGGAACAAATGAGAACATAATCATCTCTCTACTTACTGTGGTCACTCCTGTGCGAGGATGAGCTGTGTCGCAGTCCACGGCTTCCACGGTGAGGTTATATTGCTTCACAGACTCATAGTCCGGCTGTGTGGTGAGTTCGATCATTCCAGAGAGAGGGTGAATCCAAAATCTCTGGACCACCTGGATGTCTCCCTTGGATATCTTGTAGGTCAGACAGTTGGGTGGGTAGTCTTCATCAATGGCGGTCACTCTTCCAACTTTGTGGAAGGCTGCCAAGAATGTTGCAGAGGGTTTATTCTTCTTAGGCACAGGCCTTACCCTCAAAAGTTGAACCTGCCATTGATCTCCATGGATAGTTTCTCAATGTGAAACTGTCCATGGAGATAGTTTCATTGGATGTGAAATGTGTTTGAAGACTCCACCTCTACGTGATAGGAGGCACGTTTAGAGAGAGTCTGTGGCCACTCTAAATCATGTGGCATAAGTCAAATGATCTGAGTTTAAAAAATAGCATAATACTACTAAGCTTAGTTAATCTTAGTATTATGCCAAGATTAGCATCAGATACTGGTTCACAGAGTAGGCTCTTAAACCAGAAATCAGAGGTTCCAAATCTCAGCCCTGTCCCTTGGGAGTATAATTCATTGGCTACTTCTATAACCTCTCTGGACTTCATATTCTTCATTTTCAAATTAGGAATAACAACAGTTTCTTTCATACAGACTTGTCGTGAGGAATGAATGAGTTAAATAAAACCCTCAAGGTAGTGCCTGGTACACAGTAGTATACTAAATAATTAGATAATGATTCATACACATTCTCTCCTTGAATCTTCTCAACAGCTTGACAATATATATACTACTACTATCTCCATTTTACGGTTGCCACATAATCCTCCCTTCAGGACTGTAACTTGGTCCACGTGAAAGTTACTCTGGTGGTGACTGCACCTGTTCTTTTACTTTGAGAGCATGCTCAGGCTTGCTGGTTGAAAGACAAGGGAGGAATCCATGATCCCAGTCACTCCCAGACAAAGCCAGGACAGACAAAGCCAACTCTCACAATTTTGAGCAAGTCCCAGAACATGGGCTTATTGCTGTATTGCTCTCATTTTTGTGGAGTTTATTGTAGAGCACACTGGTGGTAATAGATTACAGTTAGACAGGGTTTACCTCCAATCACTTTCCATTTAAATCATAAACTCCAGAGCAGATACTTTGCATTCTCCAGTTAGTGAAATACCTCTGAACAGTGTTTGGCTAGCCCACGGATAGAAACGTAGGACATTTGGGCTGCTAATAATCAAGAATAAAGAACGTTAGACCCTGTCTCTAAATAAAATAGAAAAAAAAGGGCTGTGGATGTGGCTCAGTGGTTCAGTGCCCCTGGGTTCAATCCTCAGTACCAAAAAAAAAAAAAAAAAAGAATAAAAAATTGTGATGAAGAAACCATTTCATGAGCTGTCTCTACCATCTTGGAGCTCATGGATTTCTTTCTCTGATGGCCTCCTTTTGCCAAGATTTGTGAGTCTTTGACAATGTGCATAATTTAAGCAAGAATTGACCACGCAAGACACCAAGAACAGAGAAAACACATTCATGAAAAAGAATGTCTTATATGGCAATTCCAGAGTATAAACAATCCAACCTGTTGCTTGTTGGAAATGACCATCATTAAGAGGAAGGAGTCACCACTGACTCAAGACCACACAGAAGAGGGCACAGGTGAAATGGCCATCTCTATTGTATAGTCCTGGCTAACGTTGGAGCCATTTTCACATTAATACCTGGTGAAGTATAATGAGAAGCTTATTCTTCCGGAGGTGTAAAATTAACCTTTCAATAAAAATGGAAAGTTATCTTGAGCATCTTTAGCTGAATTTTAAAATAGAGTAATTGTGAAACCTTGTCACTCTGCCAAACTTCCTCATCAAAAACTGCTGGAAATGAAATAAGTTTTCCCTTGTGACTCACAACCCGGAGTGATTTAATTTTCATGTGTTTTCTTCTAAATCATTACTGATAAAAAAATTTATTTTTGCCTATGCCAACTCCCCTCCAGAAGTTTTCTTTCAATTTATCACATACCATCAGAACGTTTTTCTTTTTTTTTTTTTTTTTTTTTACTTTAAATGTTGCTGATTCCCGTAATTTTATTAAGGGGAAAAAACTTCATATATATCTCAAGACACATCTAGGTCCCCAATGCTAATAAATTCAGTGTGAGAAAAGACTCCCACCTTAATGAATTTTTAAAATGTCTTCAAGATCTATAGGCTAAATGTTTGATATTCTGAGTACAGTCTGTGTTCAAAGTGGTTTTAAATTTGCAATTTACTCCTCAGAGCAAATCACCACTCAGTTCTGATGATCCTCTGATAAATAGCTCCTTGGAAAATCAACACGATGCTAATTTCATTCAGTTTAGGTACTCTAGTGGGAAAGGTGAAGGAATTTCTTGGTGGGGGGGGGTGCAGGGGTACTGGGAATTGAATCAGAGGCACTTGACTACTGAGCCACCTCCTCAGCCCTATTTTGTATTTTACTTAGAGGCAGGGTCTCACTGAGTTGCTTAGGGCCTCACTAAGTTGCTGAGGCTGGCTTTTAACTCATGATCCTCCTGCCTCAGCCTCCCTAGTAGCTGGGATGACAGGTGTGCACCACCATACCT
The DNA here is from genome assembly GCF_052094955.1 of Ictidomys tridecemlineatus. Classification (NCBI taxonomy): domain Eukaryota; kingdom Metazoa; phylum Chordata; class Mammalia; order Rodentia; family Sciuridae; genus Ictidomys; species Ictidomys tridecemlineatus. The sequence continues at coordinate 54,108,376 of NC_135478.1, forward strand.
GGCAAGAAATTATTTTTAAGCAAGAAAAATATTTTAGCACATTGTACATCGTAGACACTCCATTCAGTAAATGTTACTGGTATTATTGTTATTGGCAATGATAACATGGATATTTTAGTATGTTTCCTGTAGTTAGCATACATACAATTATTAGTCCTCAGCTCCTTGAGATAATTATTGTAATCTTCATCTTACGTAGAATTCTCAAAGGTATGTAGAGATTATGTGACTTGTCAAAGGTCATTTAACTAGTGGTAGCAGATACAGATTTGAGTTCAATCCTATTGGACTCCCATGTGATTTGATTCCAGTACACAACTAGTTCCATCCTTGAAGTACTGAAATCAAGCCTGGAGGATGCACCCTCCAGAGGTGCTGAGGATACATTCCTCTCTTAGATGTCAGAAAGTGTCGATGTCACTTCTGCTGCCCTTTCCCAATCTAATGCTCCCTGGTCTAGGCTAACAAATATGTCCTCATTCATATCTAACTTACAACTGAGCTAGATCCCTAACCATGGTCTTAACTCCAGATCTAAAGTCTTGGAGCTCAACTCTCAGAAGACTTTTAAATTGCATCAGAAATTACTGCATTGCCCCTACTTCTTTAGACCTGGTCCTAGTTTTGAGGCAAAAGAGAAGTGGAGTGAAATAAAGTTAATACTGTAGGTTTATCCCTAGATCTGATCTCATGGGAGTCTTTGGGGAAATCATCAGGATGATACATTGAAAATTCACTTGCTCTCTGAAGATGCTCTCTCATCTGCTTGCATTCTGGAAATTTCCATGCTCTGATTCTATCAATCATTCCCTTGAGATCTGATGATGTTTCCTGATGGATGCTTGTACATGATAGAAGCAAGGGAACTCTTACCTCCTGACGTTTCCAGAACGGAGAATGAATAGTGTGCAGCTTCAAACACGGGGCTGAAGTCATTGGCAGGAGTGATCTCCACGATGATTGTTACAGTGACTGTGAAATCGAACAGTGAACGGATAAATGCTTTGTTGTGGATAACGTCGTCACCGTTTTATTCTACAAACCAGCAAAAACGGGCCCCAAGATGCAGGATTAGCAGAGGATTCTGAAACTACAACAAGAGTCTCTTTGCTTACAAATGATCCCTGTTCCCAGACTGTGCTCTCTAGAGAATTCTAGTGCTAGCCAAAGCAATTTTGTCAAAAACATATAATGCACTACATTTCATATTCTATTTTATATAATAGATATGTGTGTGTATCCATATATATCATATACAAGTGCATAATTATATAATATGTATATAATATAATTATATAATATTATATAATATATGTATATAATTTGGGGGGGGTACCAGGGATTGAACCCAGTGGCACTCTACTACAGAGCCACATCCCCATCTCTTTATTTTTATTTATTTTCTAACTTATACATAAAAGTACACTTATTTTACATATTAATGGAGTAGTATGTGCTTTTTAAATTTTATTTATTTATTTTAATTTGTTATATATGACAGCAGAATGCTTTTCAATTTCAGAATGCATAGTACACATATATGTACTTGGGGTAATGATGTCCATCTCATTCCATCGTCTTTCCACGCCCACTCCTTCCCTCCCCCTCCCTCCCCTTTGCCCTATCTAAAGTTCCTCCATTCCTCCCATGTTCCCCGCCCCACATCCACATTATGGATCAGCATCCACTTACCAGAGAAAACATTCAGCACTTGGTTTATTGTGATTGGCTTACTTTACTCAGCATAATATTCTCCAACTCCATCCATTTACTGGCAAATGCCGTGGTTTTTAATGCTGAGTAATATTCCACCGTGTATATATACCACATTTTCTTTATCTATTCATCTACTGAAAGGCATCTAGGTTGGTTCCACAATTTATCTATTGTGAATTGTCCAGCTCTGTATTTTTTTGTATTGAGATGGTTGCTTTGGACCTCACAAAATTGCTAAGGCTGGCTTTGAACTTGCAATCCTCTGCCTCAGCCTCCCAAGCAGCTGACTTTACAGGCATGCACCACCCTGCCCAGCTAGGGGAAACTTTTTAATAAAAGTAAGAAAATAATTAACATTTACCATGCAAGGTCACTGACTTGACATTGGGATTATTGTCTTAATATCACAGGTAAGAAACTCAGATTCACAAAATTAAGTCTGTAGCCAGTGGTTAATAAGCAAATGAGTGGTTATTAGATCAAGATGTGTCTGCCAATATCTCCCAAAATATCTTCTCTGAGATGTTAATGTCTCAAATACAAAATCTTAAATTGAATAAAAAGATTTCTTTATGGCAAGACTTTTTCAAAGTTCCAATACACCCTTATAAATTTTGAATCCCCAGGTACACATAGCTCCACAAACTCTTTGACCATGGACTTCTCTCTTAGTAGTTTATCTTGTAGTATTTATGTTTTGAAAAATGCTGATATACATCTTCTCCTGAAAGTCCACGTCATATGTGGCAAACAAGAAAATATAATCTGGGACCCATAGAACTTTTGCATCAGGAAATAAAGAATGCCACAGGTTTCCTGTTGCAAAAGTTCTATGGATCCTAGATTAAATTTTGGTACATCCCAGATACTTTGGTATATCTTATTACATGCTTTTTTTCAAGGGATAGAAGCTACAGCTTTCATCACAATCTCAAAGATGTCCGTGACTCCCAAGAAAGCTCAGAGTGTTGTTCTATAAATAACATAATTACAGGTGATTTAGGTTAAAGTCTCTATATTTCCTTCAATAAATCCAATTTCCATGTTGCAAGAGCAGGTACCATTTACAGATCTGCTATCCTATGATTTTCCTGCAACCATAAAGACTCAACATTTGTGCTAATTAGATGGCCCATAAAAACAGACTGAAGCATGTGTGTGGTGTTCCAAGCTCTCTTTATGAGCAGTTGCTGTGAATGTTTTGGGGTGTGAGGACCAGAGGGGATGTGGATTTGTTACTGGGAGAGATTTATTTTCCTTTTCCAGATTGGGAAAAGGCTCAAGTCTGGTGAGAGTGGCAAATTCTTTTTAGTTTGACCATAAGAATGAGTAGTAGCAAAGTACTCTGGACTAGACATAGATGAGTGAAGGCAAGAGTGGTGGGAATCGGAAAGACAGTAGAATGAACTGAACGTTAAGTTTCCTACGTCCATGTATGAACACACCACAGGGAAACTCCACAGCACGTACAATCACAAGAATGGGATCCTAATCAGAATATGTTATCCTCTGGGTATGTATGATATGTGAAAAGGTACTCTACTGACATGGATATCTAAAAAGAACAAAGAAACAGGGACTGGGTTTGTGGCTCAGTGGTAGAGCCTTGCCTAACATGCACGAGGCACTGGGTTTGATCTCAGCACCATATAAATGTAAAATAAGGATATTGGGGCCACCTAAAACTTAAGAATAAATTTTAAAAAAAGAACAAACAAAAAAAGAATGAGTAGCTACAAGAAAAAGCATCCATCCTGAGAGAGCAATTGGGCTACGTAATAAACTGTGGCCTAAGACTCTACTGTGGGGATCAGAGTGTCCACGTGAGAAAAACTCTGGGCACGCTGTCATGCTTAGGTCCCTGACTGCTGCACGTCACTTCTCCATAGCTGGGTAATTTAGGTCTACAAATCACCTTTTCAAATTCGACCCCACTAAAATACTCTACCAGTGAGTCAAGATGGATTGAAAGGGTTCCTAGGTGTATCCACGGCCATTCAGCATTAAGTGCCCTTGGAATACATTCCACACTTCTAGGTCCATAAAAGACACAGCACTCTTTCCTTCTCAAGCCAACCATCCAGGCAACCACCACCAATGACTCAAAGTTGTCACAAGACAGGACACCCAAGTAAATGTCCCCCACAATCTAGACTCTCCCTACCAACCATTGACAATCTACTGCTAAACCTGCGCTTGCCACCAAAATATCCACCTCTTGGACATCCTTAATGCCAACCACCTGATGGGTTGCTTGCTACCACACTTTCCAGGTACAAGGACAAGGCATCCTTCACATTAATGAAAGATATAACCGAAAATTTCGAGAATCTCTATTTTCATAAATATCTTTGTAGCCAATAAATTCACTCCTAGACTGGTAATATGAGGTTGAACATGTAAATGGCCCTTTGAGGGGAACTTGATGTGTGTGCTCATGAGTTCAACAATAAGCAAAGAGAAGCAGGTGAGAGGCAGTGGACTGGCCTCCCCAACTCGCTAAGTACTCCTCTCTAAGTACTAAGTACTCCACTCGCTAAGTACTCCACAGCGTGCAATTAAAATATGTATTAAACACTGGTTTGCAATTTATAAATGATGACTATTAAATCCTCCAAAATGCCAACCAAGGGTTTTATAATCATAGAGTCTAGGTGAACTTAGTCTCAATACACCAAAGATTCATCCCACCTCAGGCTGGCCCAAAATGGTGGTGTAATCACAAGAAAACTAAATGGCAGAGAGAGGTAGCCACAGGGCACTTTCATGTAGGAGATGAGCTGTGGGACTTGGCATGTGACTCATGACTAATGGCTCTACCTGGATCATCTAAAATAATTTCAATAAGATATTGTTTGAAATATTCTAATCATCTATATATTTTGATTATGTTTTTTGATGGTTGGGTTTGTTTTGTTTTGTTTTGCTATTTTTTTTTTTTTGGTACTGGGGATTGAACTGAGGGATACTTGACCACTGAGCCACATCCCCAGCCCTTTTTTATATTTTATTTAGAAACAGGGTCTCACTGAGTTGCTTAGTGCCTCACTAAGTTGCTGAGGCTGGCTTTGAACTCACGATCCTCCCATCTCAGGCTCCTGAGCCACTGGTATTACAGGTGAGCACCACTATTTGTTGACTGATACCTGACTCTTTCTAATTAAGAGGTGATTGGCAATAATACACATGAAGTCATTCAAGCATTAAGCATCAGTTGGGTTTGTACCTCCACTGCCCCTTCTAGCTTCAAGGGTCTCTAGCCAGAGCTTTATTTAAGAACTGCGCATCCTTTAAGTGCTGCTAAAGGGTAAAGAAAGACCTCCCAGATCTAATGCAAACATCCAACAGAAGTCTAATGTTCCCCTTCCTCTTTTGCCTAACAAAAGTATCCCAAATATGACAAATCTTTACATTTCAAAATCTAAAGTGAAGAGGCTAAAGAATAGGAACTTATTGCTCCTTGAAAAGTTTATCAAGATTACCTGTGTGGGACGGACGCAGGTCATCAAATACTGAAATCATCATCTCATAGATATGTCCTGCGGCAACCACCTCTGGGTTCTCATAATCCAAATCTTGGGCAACCTTAGAGAACAACATTATTCCAGCTAAAAGGACCAATTTTTTTAATGCACATGTTCTAAGTAATAGAAAAAAAGACAAGTGTATGGTTATTTTCATTTCCTAGGGATGACACCCAAGACTGGCCGAGGCCGACACAGAAAAATCAAGGTTTTGGTGGAACAAAGGGACATCTTGGATTTTCATCCAGAGAAGCTGACTTTTGAGAAAACATTCTGGCAGAGTAAAACAAAACAAAACAAAACAAAAATCAGGATCATATCCGGTCTTCATTTTACCTTAGGAAAAAATGTTTAAGAAGAAAAAATATTTTGAACAGGCTTTGGAAGTAATAAAATATTATAAAAACATAATTTATTTCTATTAATGGTAAATTGCATTGTATTTCAAAAGATATTTATTGGGTAGTAATTAGATGCCAATTACAATCAGAGGTACTAGGGATATAGAAGTAAATAAGATGAGCCGGCATGGTAGCACACATTTATAATCCCAGTAGCTTGGGAGGCTGAGTCAAGAGGATTTTGAGTTCAAAGCCAGACTCAGCAAAAACAAGGCACAAAACAACTCAGTGAGACCCTGTCTCTAAATAAAATACAGAACAGGGCTGGGGATGTGGCTCAGTGCTCTGTGCCCCTGAGTTCAATCCCCAGTATCAAAAAAGAAAAAAAAAGAAGTTAATATACTCAGCCATAAAGAATAATGAAATTATGTCATTTGCCTGTAAAAGAATGGAGCTGGAACTATAATTCTAAGTGAAATAAACCAGTCCCAAAAATCTAAAGGCCAAATGTTCTCTAGCATGCAGATGCTAACCCACAATGTCGGGGGAGGGATGGAGAATGGAAGGTCACTGGATTAGACAAAGGGAAATGAAAGGAAGGGAGGGGGATGGGAATAGAAGAGACAGTGGAGTGAATGGGACAGAACTTTCCTAGGCTCATATATGAACACAGGGAAACTCCACATCATGTCCAACCACAAGAGTGGGAAGTTAGACTCCATGTATGTATGATATGTCAAAATGCACTCTACTGCCACATATAACTAAAAAAAAAAAAAAAACAAACAAATAAAAAATTTAAAACAAGTAAATAAATATGAACCCCTTATAAATGTACATATCCTGCCCTCTAATAAGAGCAACAACCAAACAGACAGTTACAACAAAGTCTATTAAGAGATGTACAACCTATCATGTGAATCTTTAGCAGAGAGAACTAAGCCAGTTAAGGTGGTAAACGAAAGCTCTTAGGAATAAGTGACATTTAATACCTAAAGATAATTATTCAAACATAGAGTTTAATTAGAGATAAGTGATGAATGGAGGTAGTTATTCAGATAAAAAGGAAATGTATGCAAAGGCCCAAATCTTGCCTGTCATCCCAGTTCAAAGCCAGCCTCAGCAAAAGTGAGGTGCTAAGCAACTCAGTGAGACCCTGTCTCTAAATAAAATACAAAATAAGGCTGGGGATGTGGCTCAGTGGTCAAGTGCCCCTGAGTTCAATCCCTGGTACCACCACCCCCCAAAAAAATCATATTTACAAAACTTCCATCTTCATTCAAAGTTAATTATTTTTAAAAAATAAAGAACTCAAGAATCCTCTTGGTTCCGGCCTAAACTTCCAAAATACATAATATATGGAAACACTCAGCTTGTACCTTGTGGACTTCATCAAGGAAATGTGGGATAAGAGCCAAAGAAAGAAAAAAGTCATCAATGACTTTCTCAGCTATATTTTCTGGCTAAGGGCAGGAAAGGAGGTTGGTGATATTTGGGATAAGGAACCAAATTGGCACTTTGAAATAAAGACCTCTGGAATTTTGAAGTTAGCTAAGGGATTTCTTCTAGGGATTTCTTCTAATCTTCTAAGGCAGAATGACATGCTGAGAAATTTAAAAAAAAAAAAACCACATGTTCATACTCTGGCAATGGAAAGTTTAGCATCTCCAGAGGGTAGATAGAGGCGGGACCCATCAACCACTCCCAAAGCCAGCAGAATAAGCCTTCACCACGCATGGAGTCACTCAGAATTCTCTCCAAGGAAATCAGGGTGTCTTTTCAGCTTCTGATTTCCCCAGCTAAATAGGAAGTAAATTATTTTGTGCTCATTATAAACAAAGAGAAAATGAGGGCAGACAAGCAGCAAGATAACGAAGGATTCATCCAAATGCCTTCCAGCAAGACAGCAGAGGAGCTGAGAATTCCCCTCTGCTCCTCTTCCCACTCCTTTCCAACTGTGACCACACAGGCCTCTCACCTCCTGGGGAAAGCTCCCTGGAGCCACAGTAGCTGGGACTTACCCGGATGGAATGTTCAGCCTTTGGCACTTGCTCAAAGAGTTGTCCAGAACCGACTGGGCCTGCACTTGGAGCGTAATGGATTGCATTAGGAGGCTCATCGAGGTCATGACACGAGAGTTTTGCAACCACGGTGTCTTTCGCAATCACCTCATGGCCTGTGTACCTGTTTTATTGTTTAGGAAGAAAAAAAATCATTTTAGATGGACATTCTTCAGAAAGGTAATGCTTTCCCATATCTGCTAGTGTGGGAGGGGGATGCCTTGGTGCAGATGTTCCCCTTTATCCTGGAGCAGACAGAGCAGTGACTTTGGTGAGACTTCCTGCTTTGGGGGGACTGTTCCTTTCTTCACCCCAGTGGGCCCTTGCTTGGGATGGGCAGTTCATCGAGGCTTGCACGGGGATCTCGCTTCCCCAAAAGCTTCCTCTCCCTAAATTCTAGTCATCCTTTGACAATCTTCCCTGTTCCCTGATTACCCACAAGTCTTTCCTCTTGACAACTAAAACACAGCACCCAGGACTCAGTTGTCTTGTTCTGTGTGTGTGTGTGTGTGTGTGTGTGTGTGACTGTTGTTTTCTTATGTATGATTACGTTCTACCCGACTAGGTAGAACATCCTTATAGCAAATGAACGTGACAAATACTCATCCTGTCACCTCCAGGACTCTGGGTAGGTGTTTAGTTAGTCAACTATGATCCTCCTGGAGGAAGGAGAAGGAGATGAAGAGAAGAAAGAAAAGATTTCATTTTTGAGTGTGCCTAGTCTTGTACTAAACAAATTCCAAGCACAGATCAAATTTGATCCTTATAACTATGCCATGAAGTAGGTGTGATCATCCCTATTGACAAGTTAGAATACTTGGGGCCCCCATTGAACCCCATAAGGTAGGCTAAATTTTTTTAATTTTTTTTTCAGAAATACTGGGGATTGGGCTGGGGATGTGGCTCAAGTGGTAATGCTCTCGCCTGGCATGCGAGTGGCACTGGGTTCGATCCTCAGTACCACATACAAATAAAGATGCTGTGTCCACCAAAAACTAAAAAATAAATATTTAAAAATTCTCTCTCCAAAAAAAGAAAAGAAATACTAGGTATTGAACCCAGTGGTGCCCTACCACTCACTGTACTATGTCCCCCAGCCCTTTTTATTTTTTTATTTTGAGATAGGATCTCACTAACTTGCTGAGGCTGGCCTCAAAGTTGTGATCCTCCTGCCTCAGCCTCCCAAGTTGCTGGGATTACAGGTATGCCCCTGATAGAGTAAGTAATGTCATTTTAAAAAGAAAAACTGTCTCAGTGGTTCAGGAGGCTGAGGCGGGAAGATCACAAGTTCAAAGCCAGCCTCAGCAACAGTGAGGCAGTAAACAACTCAGTGAGACCTTCCTTGTCTCTCTCTAAAAAAAATAATGTATATATTCAAAAAAGGCTTGGAATGTGGCTCAGTGGCTGAATACCTTGAGTTTAATTACCAGTTTAAAAAAAAAAACTGGAGATTAAGGACTTAGGTAAATTACCAAGATCACACAGTTAATAGCCATAGTACCAGAATTCCAAGCTCAGGGCTATGACTCTAAATCTCTAGCCTGTATCATTTGCTAACTGTCAGATTTTGGAAACCCAGCTTTCAGTCATGAACAGACCAACAGGTCATTTTTTGAGGACCATGACATAATGCTGGATAAGAGTCAACTTCATGAAAAACCGCATCTAGGTAGGCCAATAAACACGGCACTGCCTTAAACCACTCTGAATTCTTGCCCCTGTCCACCCCGCAACCCCATCTTAGCCCACCTAATCAGATATCGATCACAGAAAGGTGCGTTGTCATTAATGCCACGAACATAGGTCGTCACTGGAATTGCTGCACATCTCTGGTCACCATCACAAGCCTTAATGGAGAAGGACTGAACTCTTGCAAACCCAGCTCTCTCCACATCCAGACGGGTGGCAGTAACCACAGTCCCGCGCTCTGCAACGACACAGCACATCTTGCTCCAACTGGCCCAGGATGTCATTTTCAAAATTACTTTATTACATATGTAGCTACGGAGAAGATAAAGTGCGGATTCTGCCCCATTCGTTAGAACTAAGAAGCTGATTCGAAGCGCAGGCACAGTGTTTAATTATTGATGCCAAAATGTGCAGTTCGTATTAGTTCACTTGTAGCAAAAACAAAACTGGTTTTGGCTTCAGGGAACAGAGAAGAGTCCCTGGAAGAAAAGCCCCTTGTTTTAGGATGTGAAGCATGTGTAGGATCAAGAAATGGTAGCAAATAGGAGGAGATTATTGCTGGAGGAGAGAATATCGTAAATGGATAAAAGTACTGGATTAGGACTCCTTAAACTCCTATGGACAGGTCTTGAAAAACACTAGGGACAAGGCAGCAGTCTAGTTGTTAGCTTGTAGAGTACTAGATCACTCAGTCGCAAGGATCAGGATGAGGATGGAGAAATAGACAAGGACCAGAGGAAGTAGGACCTCCATGGTGACATAGGATGTCCCAATTGCCACCCAAGGGCAAAGGTAACATCTACAGGGAAGGAAAATAACTCAATTTGACTTCTAGGAAAAAAATCATTCTAGCTCTTCTAGGGAGATTCCTGCAGGCATTCAAAGTGAGAACAGAAACCCAGTTAAGAGATCCGCACAGAAATGCTGGTGAGAGGGGATGGTGGCTCTCGGTTGGGGCTCTACCAAAAGCAGAATCTGAGATGAGGATTGGAGGGCAGGTCCTTCATTTGGGAGGTGACCCAGGGCAACGCGGCATGGGGGAAGTGACACAGGGAAGACAAACTCCCACTAAAATGTGCATTATTAAGCAAATTACCACTGTAAGCAAATAGAGCTTAATATCACTGGGGACCTCTGGGAGCCAGTGCAGAACACACAGTCGAAATTGGACCATGCCAAGGCAAAGAGCTGGAATGTTTGTACGCCCTTCCCATTCGTTGGCTGGGAGCTCCCAAGGGGTAGAATTTCTCCATTACTTTCAACCTACTGTGGGAGGGACTTGGGGGAGCAGCTGTCAGAACCCAAATAATCCCTCAGGCAAAGAAATCTAGATATCGGCAATTGGAAGCCAGGCTTGGTGTACTAAAATGTTACAACCTAAGGAGATATGAATGGGACGATGATGTCACCTGCCACAGTGGCAAAGCCAGCCTCCAAGCTAATGATGACCACCTTTCTTCTCAGCCCTAGAAGCAGCCAGAGATACCTTGCAATCTGACCCGCCCCCCTGGGCTCATCCACTGCTGATTGGATGAGACGCAAGTGACGCTACTCTAGGAAGTCCAATCAGATTCTCCCTCACACACATACACAAATTGACCTTGGAGCAGAGAGAACTGATTGGATGACGCGTGAATGACCAGGTGTAGGAAGTCCAATCAGAGTCTTCCTAAAAAAAAAAAAAAAATTGACCTGGAAGCCCGGAAAATTTAATTAAATCTCAGAAGATGAGCTGGAAGCTAGAAGAATAAGTCAAGTGAAGGTCAAAGGCTGCCCTTTTGTGGCAGCAATGAAGAGCCACGTGTTATCTCATAAGCGAACCAAGAAATACGTCTTGCAGAGAATTATTCAACAGACGTGTATGAAGCATATACTGCATGCTTCATATTGGGGCTCTGGCAATCATCTGTACCCTCAAGAAACAATCTGTGGGGAAGATATGCATAAAAACAGGTGATTGCAATTGTATATGATACGACAGAATTTGCTGAGAACAGTTGTCAACCCACCTTTATCAATTGCAAAGTAAACATTCTGTGGATCTAGTTCAAAGGTTAAATCTCCCAAGTTATCTTCATCAGTTGCCTGGCATGCTCCAATTGTTTTCCCAATTGGGATTTCTTCATTCAGTGTGATATTGGCTTTATTGTGCAGAGTTGATTTTATAGAAGTAACCCTCAAGACAGCATTTTCAATACTGAATAAACTTTTTTTTTAAAAAAAAAAAAAAAGAAAAGATGAATAGAGTGGCGTTTGCTTGTTGTCTTTTCTATAACTTACAAAGCTAAAGGAGTAGGGGATTACAGATAGTAGAGATAGAAATGGAAAGAATGTTCATGACATTGATAGCTGACTTATTTATTGAGCCCTTACCTATAGTTTAAACAAAATTCTAAGCACGTTTCATGAGTTACCTCATTTTTATTTCTCACAGCAGCCCTAGGAAGTATGTCTCCATCTTATGGATGTAGAAACAGAATTTAAGAAATTAAACAGCTTTCAGAAGTAAATATTAAGATGGCTGAGACAGGACTTGACCCCCGTGCCTGTTTTGCTCTAGAGGTTGCCATTTATCATTGTTGGGGGGGAGATTGTTGCTTGTTTGCTTGCTTGAATGAACCCAGGGGTGCTTAATCTCTGAGCCATATCCCCACCCCTTTTTTTACATTTTATTTAGAGAAAAGTTCTTACTAAGTTGCATAGAGCATCTCTAAGCTGCTGAGGCTGGCTTTGAACTTGCAATCCTCCTGCCTCAGCCTCCCAAACCACTGGGACTACAGGCATATGCCACAGTACCTGGCAAATGCTGCTGTTTTGATTCATATATTCATTGTGTAATGAAAAAAATCAGGTTAACTACCATATGCATCACCTTAAACTTACCATTTCTTCTGTAGTAAAAGCTTCATAGAATTGCTGCCCTTCAACATAGTTTTATAAACTCTCTGGTTTATAATATTAACCAGAATCTCCCTTGAGGGTAGTGATAGATAAGCCAGCCGTCAGAACATACTGCCAAAAACATCTTGTTCTGTTGCAATTACATTTAAACCTTTAAAACTATTTTGCTCTCAATTTTTAAGAATTCTCCTTGGCATCTATATCTTAAGTGGCTGTCTACATTTTACTTGCTTGTTTTTCTTCTCTCCAAAAAATAAATAAATAAATAAATAACAAAATAGAAGAAGAAAGAACACAGAAGAGAAAAACGACATAATCAAATTCAATTTTCAAGGCCAAACTGAAGTATTATGTTTTACATTTTATTTCCTTACCTGCAGGTAAGACTGGGGTCCTTATTGTTAACATTGATGAGGAAAATCTTTAGATTTCCAGTGGTAGAGAGTCCTCCAGCATCAACCACTTTAATAACGAGTGAAAAACTAAAGGCACAGTCACAAGAAACACAGCTGAGATTTTATAGTAACAAACAGGCTTTCTCAGAAATAGAACCTACTGTGTTTAACGGACTGGCTGTAACAATTGATTTTATCTAGTTAAAATGTTGGTCAAACCATTTATTTTAGTGATTGGAAATGGCTCATGCTTTTGTTAAGAAACAAACTAGTCAAATCGGTTAAAGGAGCAGATGTAAATTTAGAAAATTTTGGCAGGGGAAAACCAGGAATTGGTGAACCCAGAGGTTGCTTTACCACCGAGCCACATCCCCAGGTAATCCCTACCCACTTTTTTTTCAATTGTTTCTTTTGAGCAGGGTCTCATGAAGTCACTTCGGGCCTTGCTAAGTTGCTAAGGGCTGGTTTTGAACTCTTAATCCCCCTGCCTTAGCCTCTTGAGCTACTGGGATTACAGGCTTGAGCCATAGTAAAAAAAAAAAAAAAAATTGGAATTACTTAGCATATGGCTATTGGCTATTGTTGCTTCAAATGTTGTTTTTTTAATATGGGAAACTGACAGAGGCAAGGAGAAGATGTTATGAACATTTTAAAACAATTTAATAACTGGGAGATATTAGGATGATAAGATAAATAATAGATTTTAGGTAGAGATGCATACAGGTTTGAGAAATAGGAGTAGTGAAATAAGGAAAATTATTATTTCCTCATATCCATAGACTGATCTCTCATGATTTAGTCTCCCAATTTGCCCTGCACCATCCAGGATTTACCAACAAAAGTCCCACATCCCAGGAAATTCCTCAGGTTCTGGGCTAATGGAGAGAGTTGGTTAGAGTTAGTTACCTTCTGGGGGGGGGGCGGGGGGCGGAATCTGTATTAATCTGAAATCTACTCATATTTGAAATCAAAATGGCTAGTTGTTCTTCTGTTTATAGTAAAAAACAAACAATTTAATTTTAAAAATTAAAAAACAGTTCTCTGTTTCCTCTTCCTAATTTTTCCTACAAGAAGTTGATAGATTTGAGGCAACTCTTGGCAAAACCCACCAAACGGATCCGCTTTTAAGAGTTAAAGACATTTTAGCTGGGTCTGGTGGTACAGGCCTGTAATCCCCACGGCTCAGGAGGCTGAGGCAGAAGGTTTTCTCGAGTTCAGAAGCAGCCTTAGCAACTTAACAAGGTCCTAAGCAGCTCAGTGAGACCCTGTCTCTAAATAAAATATAAAAAAGGAATCAATGGAAGTGTAACTGATGTGATTCTGCAATCTGTATATGGGGTAAAAATGGGAGTTCATAACCCACTTGAATCAAAGTGTGAAATATGATGTCAAGAACTATGTAATGTTTTGAACACCAACAATAAAAAAAATAAAAAAATTTTTAAAAAAAAGGACTGAAGATGTTGCTCAGTGATTAAGCACCCCTGGTACAAAAAAAAAAAAAAAAAAAAAAAAGTAAGGACATTTTAACAATAATTCTTCTGGGAAATCAGAACTTTGAGAATAGGAGCAATAAGAACTGGGCGAGATTCCTACCACTAAGGAGCTAGAGTTCCATTTGGTCTCCCAGATGCTGGAGAGTTAGCTACAAGGGAGGATAAAGATAAGGAGGCGCCCTAATTCTTCCATCAGGATTTAAAGAATTGACAAAAATCAATGAGACGCCCAAAATTTTATTTATTCCCACTTAAAGGTCAGCTCAGTGGCCCAGAACCTTTGAGGATAAGAAGGAAATTGCAGAATTCTGTGATCTCTGTGTATGGAAGTCTGGTGAGGATGCCTCACAAGCTTTAGCCAAACAGCTGTTTATCCAATTCTGCAATCAGAACTTCAATTTTCCAGTGTCAGAGTCTCTGATTTCAAAGACACTAAAATTTTTTTTTTCAAAAAAGCTTTCATATTTATGTATCAAGAAAAAAGTTTGTTTCATAAACTCCCTTTAATGACTTTGACTTTTATTTGATACCAAATCTTAAGATTCGTAAATATCTTGAATGTACATAATCATTTTTTTCCATGAATTATACCAGGCCAAAAAGAAAAGAAAAAAGAAACTATAAAGGACATTATTTATTACCCCTAGAGCTGTTTATAAGATGAGATAATTCACTGGGCATGGTGGCACATACCTGTAAATCAGCAGCTAGGGAGGCTGAGGCAGGAGGATCACAAGTAGTTCAAAGCCAGCTTCAGCAACTTAGCAAGGCCCTAAGCAACTCAATGAGACCTTGTCTCTAAATAAAACATAATAAAGGGCTGGGGATGGGGCTCAGTGGTCCAGTGCCCCTGGATTCAATCCCCAGTACCAAAAGAATGTGTGTGTGTGTGTGTGTGTGTGTGTGTGTGTGTGTGTGTGTGTGTGTCCGATAATTCAAAGAATTATTGGACATGGGGTAGACTTTGGGATCAAGGCTGATTTCTCACTGTATGAAGATAATTCAAATTCAGGCATACTTCTCTGCTGACATTGTGGGATTGGCAAAAGCACATATGTCACTTCCATATTCTGAACCTTTTTTACTGGGAGATCATCCATATGTGTGTGGGCACCTAGTTTCTGCTGTGACTTTGCTCCTAACGATGCTAACTCAGGATATATTTCTTTCTCAGCTTTCTTAATGGGGAACAATCTCTTGTGAGATTCAGGAGCAATTTGATTGGAATGCCTGAAAGTTTCATTTCCTTTTCCTGTGATGCACTTTGATGCAAAATGTATAACTAAAAAGGTGGTCATAAAAATCATTGTAGAAATAAAAATAGTCATTGTAAAAATAAAAATAATAACTTGAACCAGTGCCTACCCCTTGGCAGACATGGAGGATACAAGAGAAGATGTCCATGACTTAAGTTTCCGAATATGTTGATCACACCATGAATGAATTCTGCAATCCAGGTATCCAGAGAGAGGTTCCCTCCCACTTCCACCACAGTTTGAAACATCACCACTGAAATAATGTTGATGTTTCACTCTGAAGAAATATGGGCAAAGCAGACAGAGGCCAGTTGCCAAGTCCAGCACCTGTATTACAATGGTGCAATTGTAGTTCGGTATACTGATTTTTTTTTTTTTATGGTGGTACTGGCGATTGAACCCAGGGACTTGCACATGCTAGGCAAGTGCTCTACCACATGCTACATTCCCAACCCTTGTTATTGCATTTTGAGACAGGGTCTTGCAAAGTGGCCCAGGCTGACCTAGAACTCACCTCTTGCCTAAGCCTCTCAAATAGTTGGAATCATAGGCCTGTGCCACCTCTGATTTCATTTTTTTCTTTTTTTGGTACCAGGGATTGAACCCAGGGGCACTTAGCCACTGAGCTGCATCCCCGGCCCTTTTTTATATTTTATTGAGAGAAAGGGTCTTGCTAAGTTGCTTAGGGCCTCAACAATTCACTGAGGCTAGCTTTGAACTTGCTATTCTCCTGCCTCAGCCTCCTGAACCGCTGGGATTGCAGGAGTGTGCCGGTTCTGATTTCATTTTAAGACATCTCCAAGGCACCTTTATTTTGGGGAGTACATTAAGACTGGATGGGGAGAAATATTTCACAATAGAGAAATAGGAACCAAAGGACCCACATTACCAGTGAAAACCCAGGAGCACTCTTTACCTTCTGGTTTCACTCTCAAAGTCAAAGCCCGATGCTGTAGAAATGGTCCCGATGCTGTCGATTGTGAAGCCAGAACCCTCTGGGGAAATGAAGTACTGTTTTATTGGACAATAAAGAGAAAGAAAAATATTGGAGCGATATAGCTGATTCCCTGGAGAGATTCCTCATGCCACCAAGTACCCGGCCTCAGCTGCTCACTTGCAGCCGGCTCTATATGGGATGGATGCTCAGTAAATGCTCACTATGATGAAGGAGGGGGAAGAGGAAGAGGAGGAAGAAGAGGAGAGGAGGAAGGAGAAAGGAAGAGGAGAAGGGATGGGGAGGAGGAGGACCCTGTCTCTAAATAAGATGTAAAAAGATGTGACTCAGTGGTTAAAAGCACCCCTGGGTTCAATACCTGGTACCAAATAAATAAATAAATAAAAAGAAAAATGAGTTGCATTTAGAAAAGCATGCTGACTCTCCCCTGAGAACAGGGATAAATGCGTTAGTTTATTAGTGGTGAGGATGGACATTTTTTTGTGTTAGGGATCAAGATGTATAGAAAGAAAAAGAAATGAAATACTGGAACATCTGTTCCCCTGACTGTACGTGGCGGTACAATGTCTTATCAAGGCACTTTTCATTCATACTACCTTTCAGTGATTCTATCAGGTTCTTCCAATGCATCGTCTTTTGACTCTCATAACTCTATGTCACAGGTACTGAGATTATCCCATCTCACAGATAGGAACGCTGAGGCTTAGAAGATTCAAGAAGTTTAGCCCCAGCCTGAGAGCTGAGGTTCCCGAAACTTCGTCTATTGCTTTTCTGCTCCCTGTATTGCATTTGTAAGGGAAAGCTCTTGCCAAAGAGGAAAGATAAGGTCAGGGTTTCTAATGCAGGTGAGAATCAAACGATTACAAAAAGCCAGGGTAAAAAAAAAAAAAAATCCATGAGAGGATTAATATCGGAAGTTAATTATACCAGTGCTACTGACTTCATCATTGTATATACCCAGAGATAATTTAATAGAGAAGATTAAACCCAGGAGGATTGCAAAGTAAGTACCCAAAAAAAAAAATCATTTGAAGAAATTAGTGACCTTTAAATTTATTGATTTTGTCATGAATCATCGTGTTCTGATTAATTTAATTTACACCTTCTCTTTCTACCCCTATAAATAAGATGGAATTGATCTCTGCTGTTTCTGTAGAACAATGTAGAATATCAGTATTCAGGAACTGCCGGCAAATCTATCACATATTTACTTTTAGGGGCAAACACAGGAATAATGGTGTCTGCCTCATGGAGGAAAGACGGGGATGATTGGTAGTTAAATTACCCCGGGAGTGCTCACAAGCCCAAGGTCTGGTTCTATAAAAATATATATGATTTTTTTAAAAGACATCCGCTTTTATATTTGCAACAAGTCAAAATTCAGAATTCCAAAGTTAATTTCAGCGTTACACTGTGGTGAACAACTGTTTGAAACAATGCACCCTGCGAACTACACGTTATGAGGTTTGATTTGGCACAAAATGAAGTATTCTTTAAATTTAAAAAAGAAAAAAAAATGGATGGCACTGATATGAACAAACTCCTTCGGAGAAGCAGGAGAGGTTTGGAGATGGCGGTTGCTAGGCAGCCAGGGCCATCAGTGGGAAAGCCACCTAAATGAAAGATGTCCCGAACAGGAAAGCAGCTCACAGGATGAGAAATTAACTCTCTGGGGCCAGGCAACTGAAGATTCATTGTCACGGCGTTTGTTTTGTTTTGTTGTTCCTCATTTTCTCAGTAATGACACCATCAACTAGAAAAGAACAATTTCAGCCATCAAAATAACAGTGGTGTCAGGCGCAGTGGCCCACGCCTATAATGCCAGTGGCTGGGGAGGCTGAGGCAGGAGGATGGCAAGTTCAAAGCCAGCCTCAGCAACTTAGCGAGGCCCTGAGCAACTCAGTGAGACCCTGTCTCTAAATAAAATACAAAATAGGGCTGGAGATGTGGCTCAGGGGTCGAGTGCCCTGAGTTCAATCCTGGTACCCCACCCTACCCCACTCCCAAAAAAATAAATAACAGTGACAACACTACTCCCAGGTCCTGAGGCGTAAGAACAAATGAGGAGTTGGAGAGGCAGGGAGACGTCAGTCCTTCTGGAAGGACTTGTCTTCAGAATCCACTTTATTCTCTTCTCTGAAAGGCTTGTTCGGGACTAGTTGCTCTCACAGTAGCTCAAGGATTGGAAATATCAGAACCAGCCCTTCAGGCCAAACAGAGTAAAGAGAGTTCAGGCCTCAACAACTCAAGTCTCCTTTGAGAGCAGGGACTTAGAAACAATGGATGAATTCTTCAGGGCTCTCTGCACCATTAAAATAAAAACAATAATATCTGTGATGGGGACCGGTTGTTCTGATTGTGTGCATTTTTCTTGAATTATCTCACTCAACCATTTTTTTTTTTTTTTGTACCAGGGATTGAACCCAGGGGGTTACCTTTTTATATTTTATTTACAGACAGGGACTCGCTGAGTTGCTTAGGGCTTTGCTAAGTTGCTGAGGCTGGCTTTGAACTTGTGATCCTTCTGTCTCGGCCTCCTGAGCCACTGGGAGTACAGGCGTGTACCACTGCCCCTAGCTATCTCACTTAACTCGTGAAATGATGCTGAGATTGGTACTCCTCTTAGCCCTACATTTCAAAAGAGGAAACCAAGGCTTGCAAACATTGAAGAAATGGCTCAAGAATACAGATCTAGTCTTCCTGGGAGAAAAGAAAGATGTCTATTTTTTTTTAATTTTTTAAAAAATGTTATGACTTTATTTATTTATTGGTATCAAGGATTGAACCCAGGAGCACTTAACCACAGAGTCACATCCCCAATTCTGTTTATTTATTGTTTATTTATTTAGAGTCAGGGTTTCACTATGTTGTTTAGGGTCTCATTAAATTGCTGAGGCTGAAAAAAAAATTGCTGAGGCTGGCCTTGAACTCACAATCCTCCTGCCTCAGTTTCCCAAGCCCCTGGGATTACAGGCGTGCACCACAGCACATGGCTATTTTTTTAAAACATTACAATTGAACCTACTTTTTAAATGTTGCAGGTGGAGACTAAAGAATCTACATGGGTGAAAACATAATTATGGAGCAGCTCAGTGTTACTGTTTACAGAGGAAGAGAGGGAACTGAGGGGAGAAAGAGGGAAGGGAAAGACCAGGTAGTCTGAAATGGAGCCCTGAGAAAACTGAATATCACAAGGCCCAGCAGAGGAGGATGAACCAGGAAACAAAAAGAGAAAGCATAGTGAGAAGGACAGGAGAGCCAGGCACAGTGGCACATGCCTCTAATCCCAGCCAGAGGATCATGAGTTCAAAGCCCCCCTTGGCAACTTAGTGAGGCCCTGTCTCTAAATAAAATATTAAAAATGTGATTCTGCAACATGCACCCTTGGGAAAATGAGAAATTATATCCCATCTATGTATGATATATCAAAGTACATAAATGCATTCTACTGTCATGTGTAACTAATTAAATCAAATTTTTAAAAAATGTGGGGATGTGGCTCAGTGGTTAAGTGCTCCTGGGTTTTAATCCCTGATACAAAAGAAAATAAAAAAGAAAAAGGTAGGAGAAATATTAGGAGTGTTTACTATCACAAAATAATATTAATATTAGCTAATAATTACTGAGTGCTTCGTGCCTAGTACTTTACTTGCATTACCTCATTTAAGGCAGAACCTAACGATAACTGTATTATAAATAAAGAAACAGAGGAACCGAGAGCTCTACCAGGATTCCAAAGAGGGTCAAAGCTCGAGTCCTCTCCTAAGCTGGCTAATTGCAAGCTGTGCTGTTCCATGTCTACCTTGGTTTGACCCAGGGAAGAAATGGCTTTCTTAGGAAGCACTAGTACAGAGTGTGATCCGGACCAACTTGTTTTCAAACAGCCAAATATGTTGTGTTCATTTTAAAGCAAAAAGATTGACTAATGATAGCTGATCTGCTACAAAACCTTTTATTGGAGAGGAGCAGGGTTTTTTTTTCTTTTTTTTTATTATTATTATTATTATTATTTGTTCTTTTTAGATACACGTCAGTAGTGTTTTCTGTTTTGTTTTGTTTTATTTTTGGTACTGGGCATTGAACCCAGGGACACTTGACAACTGAGCCACATCCCCAGCCATAAATTTTATATTTTATTTAGAGACAGGGTCTCACTGAGTTGCTTAGCACCTCACTAAGTTGCTGAGGCTGGCTCTGAACTCTCTCGATCCTCCTGCCTCAGCCTCCCAAGCCACTGGAATTACAGGCATGTGCCACCACCCCCCAGACAGTAGAATGTATTTTGACATATTATACATACGTGGAGTATAACTTATTCCAACTAGGATCCCATTCTTGAGGTGTTACATGATGTGGAGTTACATTGGTTGGGTATTCATAAATGAACACAGGAAAGTTCTGTCCCATTCATTCCACTGTCTTTCCTATTCCCATCCCCCTCCTTTCCATTAATTACCATTGTCTAATCCAATGCACTTCTATTCTCTCCGCCCCTTACTGTGTGTTAGCATCTGCATATCAGAGAGAACATTTAGCCTTTGGTTTATTGGGACTGGCTTATTTCACTTGGCATGATAGTCTCCAGTTCCATCCATTTACCGGCAAATGCCATTATTTCATCCTTCTTAATGGCTGAGTGATATATACACCACATTTGAGAGATGTATCATTTAAGAAGAGAGCTTCAAACTATAAAACAGATAAAACTCCAGACACAGTAATTATTGTAGAATAGACTTGCATGTTCATCCTAGGGCTATGCAGAAAGTACTAGCACTTTACCCTGAGCATTTGCTAAGACAGAAGTTACCAAGGATCTTGTGCATGACCTTGAAAGTTGTTGAGGTTTCTCATAACATCTTGTTACTTTCCTCCAAAGTATAAGAGCACTCTCTTACATTCACTTTATAAGCCATAGAAATAGTTTTCCACTTACACACTTCCACAGGACCGCTAAGAGTCCTCGATCTTCTTAAAGCAAACTTCTTTATGATTCTAATACATTATCCCAATATCGAGTTAATATACCAGCCCTCGAGCTGGTATATGATGTGCAATTCAGCAGTTTGCTTCAGCCACCTTAGTTTTGGACATGTGTCTTAAGGGTTTCCCCAGAAACAGCCCCTGAGATGAAAATGTATGTGCAGGTGATTTAGTAAAAGCTTCCAGAAAATTGGTGAAGACGGAGAAAGGGAGGAAATCAAGCAAAAATGCGATGATCTCAGAGTCCCAGGGAGACGGTTTCAGGAGTCTATGCTAAGCCCCAGAGCTGTCAATCAAGGAAAGGGAAAGAGATGTAACTTCTCAGGTACCTCTTGCCCTTTCAGCCTGTAAGAAACACACAGAAATGTTCTCATGGCTGAATAAAGTAAAAGCACAGTGGGGGTGGTGAGAGCCACATGCCCAACAGGAAGAAAATGGTGAAATGGGATCCAACAGGATGTGGGAAAAAGTACCACTGCGTATGTTTTTGTCATTTTGGGGGGCGGGGGGGGGGAGGTTGGTTTTTCTCTGGAAGGGGGTTGCTAGGAATTGAACCCCAGGGGCACTCTACCACTGAGCTATAACCCTAGCCCCAGCTCCAGCCCCAGCCCCAGCCCTGTTTATTTTTCATTTTGAGACAGAACCCAGCTAAATTGCTGAGGCTGGCCTTCACCTTTTGATCCTCCTACCTCAGCCTCCAGGATTTGTGGGATTACAGGCGTGAGCCACCACACCCAGCTAAAACTTCCTTTGTCACAGAAGCTGAAATAAATATTTGGTTGAATCATGCTAGAAAGCAGAGTTGGTCCCTACGTTTAGAAATCAATTACCTTAGATGTAACATTTAATTTTGCCCCATATGCTTTAATAAACTGATAGAAACTGGGCTTCTTTTCAACTCTGAATTGATTGGTTAGGGCTACCCAATGCATTGTAAGCAGAAAAAAAAAAAAAAAGGTGATCTCAGGGTGGAGAAGTGCCATATTCAATTAGTGATGCCTGCTTCCAGCAAGTGAGAAGGCATTCAGGACTGTCAGGAAAGGTGTTCAAGATCCTATTAAAATGTTCAGGGAGCTTTTAAAGATACAGCCACCTGAGCCTCCTCCAGAAATCCTGTTTTAATTGGTCTAAGGGGCTTTGGCATCTATGTTTGTTAAAAAAAAATTCCATTTGATTCTATTGTTGCATTCAAGGTAAAGAACTGTGGGAACATTTAGCATGAATTACCTTGCTATTTTCCCATTGTCCCAACAAATGTTTTCAGGAATACTTTAATGAAACAAATCCTCCTAAAAAAATAATATTTTATTATAATTCCTTTTTTAGTCTTGCAAAAAAATTCTTTTCCAACATAAACAACAAAATATTTTTGTTCTGTCTTTTCCTTGTTGGGTCTTCGACAAAGTGGTGGCTTTGAACAGACCAATCTTTGTTCATTGGATTTGTGTGAATGGGCTGAAATTATTGACTTCTTTATACACATCCCTTCAATAATCACGCCCGGGCATATTTATTTCTATAAGACAGTAGCCTTAACATTTAGAAAATACCATCAGAAGCCAGCGTAGTGGCACACACCTGTAATCCCAGCCACTCAGGAGGTTGAAGTAGGAGGATTGCCAACTTAGAGGCCAGCCTCATCAATTTAATGAGACCCTAAGCAACTCTTCGAGACTCTGCTTCAAAATAAAAAAATATACATAAAGTCCTGGGGATGTGACTCAGTGGTTAAGTGCCTGTGGGTTCGATCTCCAGTCCCAAAAAATAAAAAGAAAAAAGAAAGAAAGAAAAGCAAGCATCATCAGAATGTATACACTTGTAATTTGTAAAGCAAAACTAGTAATAATGTACACTGAATGCTCAGTGTACATTGCCCTTTGCAAGATGACATAGCAATGGGGTGACTACTGGCTATGAAATGTTACAAACTCGCATGCCCTCTTGTGGAGAGTGTTGCAAGCTTTGCAATTATAAAGAAACACTGCCCCCAAAATATATGTATTAAGAGCAACATTGTAGTTTTCTCTGATCCTCTGCCTTTTGTGTGGAGAAGTGAAGACATTTCCTAGATAATTAAAGCTTTTTTAAAAAACCCTTTTGCCCAATTACATATCTAAAATTGTTTCTTAGTTTGAATAACTCAGATTAGTACCTCCATGCTCAAATTCATTTGGCAAGCCTATGACTAAACTAAATGATTCATCACATTCTAGAATTTTTCAAGAAATTTTATAGTGCATGACTTAAACTCCCCCCAACATACACACATTCTTTCTCTTTTGAAGTGGGGTTCCAGTCAAAGACCAGGACACTAGGTACAACTCAGAAATGAAATGAATCCTTCCAATGATTCTGCAAACACTTCTTTGTTTGTTTGTTTGGTACCAGGGATTGAACCCAGGGACTTGACCACTGAGCCCCATCCCCAGCCCTATTTTGTATTTTATTTAGAGACAGGGTCTCACTGAGTTGCTTAGGGCCTCACCATTGCTGAGGCTGGCTTTGAACTCATGATCCTCCTGCCTCAGCCTCCTGAGATGCTAGGATTACAGGCGTGCACCACCACACCCACCCAAGATAGTCTGCTATGATGAAGACCAGGGCCCACTGCCTGGTTATGTGAAGGAAAAACACAAAAACACATAATACAATTTTGTAAGAGCATTGAAATGTCCATCAGACCACAACTCAATTAGGTAAAAGCACGTCATTGCTGTGCTAACTGCATTCAGCAGCTGAAAGAATGTTTTTACTAGATGCAAACATTTTTCCTTTTCATAAGTGTGAGCAAAGAGTTGTGTAGGCAGGCAAAACCCAGGTGAGGTGATGTCATGTGAATGTCAAAACACTCGTTTGTTTTGGTGGCTGTTGACTTTGCACAGGTTAATCATTGCCAAATATTCATTTTCTTTCCCTGAGTAGTCTTAAATTATGGGTTCCTGGGTAGCAACTCCTTGGACGATGTACCCCCTACACACACACACAAACGCACGTTCTCCCTCTGAACACTGAGCCCAGCTGTGGTTTATTGTTGTTGTTGTTGTTGGCTTATTTTGTTTTTTGGTACCAGGGATAGAACCTAGAGGTGCTTAGCCCCTGAGCCCCATCCCCAGCCTTTTTTATATTTTATTTAGAGACAGGGTCTCACTGAGTTGCTTAGGTCCTTGCTAAGTTGCTGCAGGTGGCTTTGAACTCACGATCGTCCTGCCTCAGCCTCCCGAGTTGGATTCTAGGCCTGTACCACTGTGATCTGCATAATCAATCTTTTTTGCTTCTGGACAATAAGTTCCATGAGGACAGGGATTTTTTTCTGTTTCATTCACTCCTAAAGCCCTGCTGCTTAGAACATTATTTGGCACTAATAAGTACCCAATAAATAATTCTTAGTTTGGCAAAAAAAAAAAAAAAAAGTCACTGTTATTTCCAACCTCTTTGCCCATGTCCCCTTAGACAGTGTCTTCCTCCCATTTTATAAACTGCAGATAAAGCCCAGTTCTCTACGCATATTCTTTTTTATTTTTATTTTTTACATTTTTAAGGGTACCAGAGATTAAACTCAGGGGCACTCAACCACTGAGCCCCATCCCCAGCCCTATTTTAGATTTTATTTACAGACAGGGTCTCGCTGAGTTGCTCAGGGCCTCAGTAAGTTGCTGAGGCTGGCTTTGAACTCTTGATCCTCCTGCCTCAGCCTCCCCAGCCCCTAGGATTACAAGTGTGAGCCACCACATCCAGCCTCCACTCATATCCCTGATGCCACCACCCACTGCCCACTCCAGGGCATCACAATGGCCATGACCACCAGTCTCAGTTGCATTATTCATTTTCTTCTTTCAGCTGGAGTGTCCCCTTCGGCATAAAACATGTTATGATATTTCTCATCTTTCCAAAGTGAAAATTTCACTCAGATCTACATTCTCCTCCAGGTACTGTCCAATTTCTTTGCTCTGCTTTTCAGGAAAATTCTTTGAAAATTGTCCCTGCCCACTACGCCTATTCACCCCATCTCACAGTCCCTTGATGCCTCTCCAACCAAACTTTCTGTCTCCTGACTCCACTGTGCGAACTCACTTCCCAAGGACACCAAAGCTCTCCATCCACTCCTTCCCAGGGCCCCTGCTGGGCGCCACACACTTTCCTGAGTTCTAGCAATTCACATATCGCCACATTCAATGATCGGGCGTCTCCGTTCTCAGCTACCTGGACAGCTCAACAGTGCTAGATCAACCCCTCCTTCCTGAAATACTTTTTTTTAATTCTTTGTTTAAAATTTTGTTCTAGTTAGTTATACAGGACAGTAGAATGCATTTTGACACATCCTACATAGATGCAGTATGACTTCTCATTCTTCTGGTTGTACATGACGTAGAATCAAACCAGTGGTGTAACCATATGTGCTCATAGGGTAATAATGTCCCATTCATCCACTATCCTTCCTTTCCCAACACCCCTCCCCTCCCTTCACTCCCCTCGGTCTAATCCAAAGTACCTCTGTTCTTCCCTAGAGCCCCCTACCTTATTGTGAATTAGCATCCACATATCAGAGAAAACATTTGGCCTTTGGG
Organism: Ictidomys tridecemlineatus; assembly: GCF_052094955.1. Classification (NCBI taxonomy): domain Eukaryota; kingdom Metazoa; phylum Chordata; class Mammalia; order Rodentia; family Sciuridae; genus Ictidomys; species Ictidomys tridecemlineatus. Next base: position 54,134,257 of record NC_135478.1, read on the forward strand.
TCACTGGGATTGGCTTATTTCTCTTAGCATGATATTTTACAGTTCCATCCCTTTTACTGGAACAAGCTATAATTTCATTCTTCTTTAAGGCTGAGTAATATTCCATGGTGTATATATATACCACAATTTCTTTATCCATTCATCTGTTGAAGGGCACCTAGGTTGGTTCCATAGCTTAGCTGTTGCGAATTCAGCTTCTATAAACACTGACATGGCTGCATTCCTGTAGTATGCTGATTTTAAGTCCTCTGGGTATAGACCAAGGAGTGGGATAGGTGGGTCAAATGGTGGTTCCATTCCCAGTTTTCTGAGGAATCTCCATACTGCTTTCCATAGCGGTTGTGCCAATTTGCAGACCCACCAGCGACGTCTGAGTGTACCTTTTCCCCACATCCTCTCACCCTGCACAAAACTCAACTCAAAGTGGATCAACACTTAAACACTAGAACAGAGACCCTGCCCCTAACAGAGGAAAAAGTCAGCCCAGATCTCCATCATGTCGGCTTAGGAACTGACTTCCTTAACAAGACTCCTAAAGCACAAGAAGTTAAGATCAAGAATCAATGAATGGAATAGAATCCAACTAAAAGGCTTCTTCACAGCAAAGGAAACAATCAATGACATGAAGAGAGAGCCTACAGAATGGGAGAGAATCGGAAATGCATTTCTTTGTGGACTTCTGGTCAATATTCTACTTTCCTAATTCTCCTTTGACCTGACTAGTCCTGGTCAGCCTCATTTTCTCAAGCCTTCTCCTCACCTGTCAGTGTTGGGACACCCCCACACTTCATCCCTGAGCCTTGTCTGGATCCACACTTCTTCCCTGGGCATTTCATGTCTTGGTCTGTAGATCCCATTTGCAAGCTGATAACCCCACATTAATATTCCTGCTCCTGAGTCTACGCTCAACTCCAGGTTGGTTGGTTGGTTGGTTGGTTTTTAATCTCGTTGCTACTCCTGCTGGATACCTAATGGGCTTCTTAGTCTCAACTTGCCCCAAACAGTTCACTGGCTGCTCTTCCCAAACCCCATTCTTCTTCCATGAGTGGCTCAGGCCTAAATCCAAGAAGCTGTCTTGCCGCCTCCCTCTCCCTGACACTCCACGTCCAATTTGTCTGCGGATCTGTCAACATTGCCTTGGAAATGTAGGCAAACCGCTGACGTGTTTAGGAATGAAGGAGAGCTTTGTTGGCAACTCACAGGGCAGGGGGGTGTAGCTCACTGGATCAGTGAACCCTGAACCTGGAGTCAATCCGCAGTCAAACCCCTCCCCGCCAAAAAAAAGCAACTTACTATGAACGACTTCAATAGAATAGAAGGGACTGGAAATCAATACAAGAATGGACAGCTGGGAAATCCTACAGATACGGTAAAATAGTCACCGGAGGCTACTGGTGGGTGTGTGGGTGATCACTCCATTGGTCAACTCTTTCGACTTTTCTGTACATTGGAAATGCTTAATAATAAAATATTTGGGGAAATAAATAAAAATCAATGATTCCTCCCCATCCCAATTGCCACCTCCTAGACCGAGGTGCCATCATCTCTCACACCATCATCTCTCACCTTGATTATTTATTGCTGTCACCTCTAAACAGTTCTCCTGCTTGCACTTTTGACTTTTTATAGTCCATTTTCTCTAAACAGAAGGTAACTTGAGCTTTTATGTAAATAAGAGCATGTATTCCCCTATCCAAAGACTTCCAAGGGAATCCCACATCAATCTAAACAAAAGGCAGGAGCTGGGGTGGTGGCTCAGTGGTAGAGGGCTTGCCTGGCATGTGTGAGGCACTAGGTTCGATTCTCAGCACCACATATAAATAAATGAATAAAATGAAGGTCTAAGAACATATAAAAAAATTTTTTTAAATGCAAAGTCTTTTTCAACATTTATGTATCTCCAATAGCAACTTTGTAACTTCTGCTCATTCTTTGCTTTGCAGACATATTGATATCTTTGCAGTACCTTAAAAGGGTAAAAACTGTTCTCTCCCAAAAGTTTTTCAATGGATAAAGAATTTGAATACATATTTCTATAAAGAAGATGGACATGGTAGTGCATGCCTGTCATCCCAGCAGCTCAGGAGGCTGAGGCAGGAGGATTGGGAGTTCAAATCCAGTCTCAGCAATAGTAAAGCACTAAGCAACTCAGTGAGACCCTGTCTCTAAATAAAATGCAAAGTAAGGCTGGGGATGGGGCTCAGTGTGGTTAAGTGTCCCTGCATTCAATCCCTGGTACCAAAAAAGGAGGCCGGGTCAATAAATCTAAATACAAATTCTAGAACAAAAAGATAGAAATGACCAACAGGTAAATTTTTAGAAAATGTTCCACATCACTAATCATCAGGGAAATCTAAATCAAAACCAAAATGAGATATCACCTCAGCTTTATCAAAAAGTCTAAAGGTAACTTGTGGAGAAAAGAGAACTCTTACACACTGTTTATGGGCATTGGTATGTATATTGTGGAAAACAGTATGGAGTTTTCTCAAGAAAGTTAAAAAGAGAATGACCATATGATCCAGCAATCCAACCTTGGGGTATAATCTGAAGAAATAAAATTAGTATGTTGAAGAGATATCTACACAGTTATGTTTACTGCAGCATCTATTCACAACAGTGAAGAGCATTGGAATCAACCTAAATGTCCACCAACTGATAAAGTAAATGTGGCACATCTACACAAGGAATACTATTCGGCCATAAAAAAAAATGCTATCCTGTCATTTGCAGTAATACAGATGAAACTGGAGATTGTGAAGTTTCATAAGTCAGACCGAGCAAGACAAGTACCCAGTGATGTTATTTATAGGAAGAATTTTTAAAAACTGATCTTCTAAGAAGAAGTTCAGAATAGAATTGGGGTTACTGGAGGCCAGGAACAGCAGTAGTGGGAGGGATGGGAATTTTGATGGATAATAAGCTAGAAGTGATGGATAGTAAGCTAGGAGCAAGAAGTTCTAGTGTACTGTTGCATAGTAGGGTAACTGTAGATAACACTAATGGGCTATGCAATTTGAGCCAGTCGTGGTGATACATGCCTATAATCCCAGCGGCTTGGGAGGCTGAGGCAAGAGGATCACAAGTTCAATGCCAGCCTCAGCAACTTAGTGAGGCCCTAAGCAATTCAGTGGGGTACTTTGAATCTCTAAATAAAATACAAAAATAGTCTAGGGATGTGGCTCAGTGATTAAGCACCCATGGGTTCAATCCCTGGTACCAAAAATAATAATAATAATGATAATAATAATTTTGAAAGTTTTTATAGACAAATGTTTAAGGAGATCAATTTAAGCATTGTACAATATATACATGTAAAGAAATTGTATGTTTTCTCTTCTTTGCAACCCCGAGTCCTAATACATTCTCAGAGTAATTATGGCTCATAGAAGAAATAGACTCCTATTTATTAATTTTGCCTACAAAATATGTACTGGAACGACAGGACCTAATATTTCCAACGCTGGATGCATTCTGCCTATTTGATGTATGTTTCTTCACACCTGTGAAACATAAAAATGGAAGACTAGAGGCTATTCAAAGGAAAGGATAGAGGCCTTTTTTTTTTTCCAAAATGATTGCACTTTAAACAATCCATCAAAAGCAGAATTACCACCTCAAATTGTAAAGCAGAAATTTACATATTCTGGTTTCTAATGCCATAGACTCATCTTTTTTCTTTCCTTTTATGTTTGTTTTACAGCTGAGTTATAAAATAGGAGTATATAATTAAAATCCTCAGACCCATAATTATAAGCTCGGCTGCAGAATAATTGTTGAGCCTTTTGATGATTCCGCCGCTAATTATGCCCCTTAGAAATTCCAAATATCACTTTCCCATAAAAAGCTGTTCATTGTCAGCCTTCAGTCAACACACTTGACTGATGGGAAGATAATGTTTATTTCCACATGTTTATCGGTGGCCTACCCTGACTTGGTACCCTTATTTTACTAAGGAGGGAAAGATAATGAATCCATAGATGTAGGTTTATATTTATCATTGAGTGGCACATTTGTTTTTCTCCTTCACAAACTACCATGAAACTTTCAGAAATTGTTCCTTATTTGAAACTTTTTAAATCTCTCCAGTAAGTTATTAGGATGTAGATTTGGTAGATTACATCCTAATATCTGATGCCTTAAAGAAAATAAGTGTCTGTTAATTGAACGCCAGCATATGTTCGAAGATCTATGTTCGGAAATGTGTCACTAATTTGGGGAGTACTTTGAATCAGCTATTCTACCTTGAATTGCAGACATGAAATCCTGTTTTGTGGAAATATCCCCTGACACCTTCTAATCTCTCCCTTCCTACTCTCCACCTGCTCTTGCCCCTCCCCGACTGCCCCACTGCAAATGCTTGTCCAAAAAAATGCTGAGCCTATTTTCATAAAATGCTGTTTCTGTAGACTCTCGAAGGCACAATATCTTACTTTGAAAGATATCTTTTAAGGAATAAATTTATTTCACCATTAAGAAACAAACAAACAAACAACAACAACAACAAAAAAAAAATCCAGGCACAGTGGTGGCTCATGCCTGTAATCCCAGCGGCTCGGGAGGCTGAGGCAGGAGGATCTTGAGTTCAAAGCCAGCTCCAGCAATAATGAGGCCCTAAGCAACTCAGTGAGACCTTTTCTCTAAATAAAATACAAATTAGGACTAGGGATGGGGCTCATTGGTTGAGCGCCCCTGAGTTCAATTCCCAGTACCCGCCACCAAAAAAAAATTAAGTCATATTTGACAATTAAAATAGCATAAAGAGGTGTGCAACTTGATGACTTGGTATAATTTCACTAGATATAGAATTCTTTTTTAATTTTATGAGAATTCTTGCTGGTTGTTTTTTTTTTTTCTCTCTCTCTCTTCCTTCCAATATTTTATTCCACTCTTTTCACTTCCCTGGTTTCTAATGAGAAGTCTGCTGTAATTATTATCCTTATCTCTCTCTAGGTTTGGTGGTTTATTTGCCCTTTGTCTTTATTCAAGATTTTCTCTTTGTGTTTGGTTTTGTAAAGCTTGAATTTGTCTAGAGGTACACATACATGTGCATGTGCATGTGCATACACGGGCATATATAAATACACTCATCTGTAAAAATATGTGTATATCCCGGATGAGATAAGGCTCAAAGTCTCCCTTCTCTCATCTGGGAGAATAGTGCTTTGCCATGAAGAAGGCTTTAGTTTTATTTCACAGTGATTCTCTTCTCTTCCCTCTGCCAAGATCTTTCTTGTATTATGTTCACCATGAGAACCTGGTAGAGTTCCCAGTGGTGAAACCCATGCAAGCGTGCCCCCGCCCCCACCCGCCACCTCCAACACTGTGGCCCACGGAGTTCCTAGCTGTCATTCTACTCTCCACTTAGCCTCTGTTTATTCTGATAATTCCAGACTACCATGTAAGGTCTCCCGGGCTCCACCTGCTTCTGCTCCAGCTAAGCAGAGCGTGGCTGTGATACTCTGGATTCATCTGTCTCTCCAGATCTCAGGGGAGAATTTTGACCTGGTAAGTTCAAGAAAGGTTGTTGATTTTGTTTGTTCAACTTTTCTTTGTTGTAAGGATGAGAGGTGCCACATTTTCTATCTCAGAGCACCGCCTGCACCATGGTATCAGGAATCCTTAAAATGTGGAGTAACAATGGTTGTTATGGTGTGGCTGTGAGGTGGCCCCCCAAAGGCTCATATGTGAGACGATGCAAGAAGGTCCAGAGGAGACATGACTGGGTGGTGAGAGCCCTAACCCAACCAGTGAATGGACCCCTGATGGGATTAACTGGGTGGTGGCTGGAGGAGGGGGCATTGGGGGCGTGGCTTTGGGGTCTCTGTTTGTCTCTGGAGAGTGGAGTCTCTCTCTGCTTCCTGATCACCATGTGAGCTGCTTCCCTCCACCACACTCTTCCTCCATGATGTCCTGCCTCCCCTCGAGCCCTGAGGGATGGAGCCTGCTGTCTATGGACCGAGACCTCTGAAACCCTGAGCCCCCAAATAAACTCTTTCTCCTCTACAGTTGTTCTGGTTGGGTCTTTTAGTCACAGCAGCGAAAAAGCTGGCCAAAACAGTGGCAGTACAGCATGAAGAGCCCTACTCCTAAAATACATGTGGATCTGAATATGGATAAAATCCAGCCTTCTTCTAGTAACATTCATTCCATGGGCAACGCCCTTCACATGGCTTTCCATTTCCATCATTAATAAGCAGCCAAGAGGTCACATTTTATCATTTTTTCGGTGGGATCTAGTGCAACCTTTGTACTCAACTGCCAGTTAAGCCTTCCATGAAATGTTATGAGATGATACATTTTGAAGTGCTACAGACAAACAATTGAAACAATCCCCATCTAACAAACAGTCTCACTAGACAATTACAGAAAGCATTTAAAATACTACGTATTGTGAATTCAGGGGAGATATATAGACATCCTTTCCCCAAATCACGCTGTCACAAGATCTTTCATTTTGATGGAGCACCTGAAGAAACTTGTGTTTTGTGAAACACACTTTGGGAACTGCTGGTATTTTAGGAAACACCAAGATTTGGAAAAAGACGGGACATGGATTTGAATCTCAACTCAACTATTTGCTGTTTAGATGAATGTTCCTAGTCTATAAATTTTAGTTCATTGATCCATTAGGTAACAAAGCAGACAACAGCATTTACTTAAAAATTAATATGAGGACTCCATGAAACAAATTAAGCACCTGTCACGTGATATATACTTAAGGCTTATTAATGTTATTGTTGATCATCATCCCATATCAGGCTCCAAGATGGTGGGTGGCAAGGTCTTGCCCACATGAGAACCAATTTTCCTCTGAGTTGGCCTGACAAATGAATGTGGTTATCCAGTCGCCAGAGTACTTGAATAGCACATCTGGTCTAGTCTATTGTGTCAGAGGATGTGTGTAGGAGTGTGTCAAAGTGTAAAGTTTCCAGGGCCTATGTCACGATGGAAATGTCATTCCATGTTTGGTAAAATTCACAAAGAACATGGCACAGTCCTTCCAAATATGGCCCAGGAACCGATTGTCTTCTGAGAAAAGTATAGGGCTAAGATCCAGAAGCATTTAATCTGTGTGAGCAAGCATTTGGGGGTCTGTCATTCGAAGCGAATGACTTGCACTAATTGTCTGGTAAGTCATGGTGATTGCATGTTGGAGTCACAGCTAACCCCTATTGGACTGCCATGCGTTTTCCATCCTAAATGTTAACACTGTGGGCGAGCTACCATGGAGAACACCCAAGAAGCAATTTCAATATGATATTTGATTCCTGGGTAGCTGGAGCTGCTCAGTGCTAGATTTTAATACTATAATCTGGAACATGTTGATTTGGAGCAATACGCATGATTAGATGGTTTAATTGCGTGTTGTAAAGGAAGCTGTGACCTTTCCAGTCCAATCCTGGATGTGACCGTACACTGTTGGGAGGAGGAGAAGACAAATGCATGCGGGGGAGTGTGACAACCATGACACGGTTCCTTTGCCTCATTATTCAAGTGTATTCAATGATCTTAAAAACCGTGTGGACCGTGCCCCAAATATTAGTGGCCAGCTACATCTAAAAGAAAATTCTGTGAGTCTTAAACAAAGATCTAGTAACATGACCTGCAAATACTGAGCAGATGGCCTCAACATGAACAAGTCTCTCGGTTTTTTAGCCCGTTTGGGCACACAAGACAACATTAAAAATGTATTATTCTTGCCTATAAATCCATTGGCTAAAACCACTGTAGTTTAATAACGCCGTACAATGTCATATGGCATCAGAAGCTAAGACAGCACTATCAGCCCCGCCATTGGCAAGACGGTTTACATTTGGAAAACTACTTTCACATTCATTGTGTTTGACCAGAGGAGAAAAGCCATACAAGAGAAGAGATACCAGCTGGTTTCATTTCCCCAAATTTACAGTAGAAACAAAGCAGAAGTGTGGGGTGATTTGCATTAGTTAAGTGAGGACTTAAACCCCAGTTTCTTAGCACTAAGTCCATGGTTTCTTCCCTCTCTGGGGCATTATAAAGTGGGAGGACAAGAGCTAGATAGAGTTCTTTTCCTAGAGTCACACATAAATTCTGCCAGAAAAATAAGGGGTGGGGCACGTTATTTCTCTACAGTGCATGCAGCCAAAAATCCCAAGAACAGAATGAAAACAGCCGGGCATCTTCTGTTACCTAAGGATGAGGCTGGACCTTCCTGCACAAGAAGGAACGCAGAGGGTAGGCAATTGCCCAGACATCCCAGACCTCAGTCACAGTCACCTAAAAGGTTCTAAGGTATGTTTGGGACCTGAGCAGTGGGTATAAGTGATTGGATGGTCTCCGTGGCTTTGTATTTGCATGCAACCACGCAGAAAACCACAAGACGTTGATATTCTTTGTTCTAAAACATAAATTACCTCCAAAGCAGTATCCTCTGGGTCCTTGGCTGTTGCTCGGTAAATGATGGTGCCCGGGGCAGTGTCTTCTAAGATATAAATCTCAGTAACTGCCAGAAAAGGTACAAGAGATGATTGAAGGAGTTTCACACCACGCTATCCCCACCCCCCCCAAAAAAAGCCCTCATCCAATTCTGTATTTTAGATAAAAATAAGAGTATTATACTTGCTCAGCACAAATGTTTTCATAGAGTGTCTCTAATTAAGCCAATAGTTATGATGATGATGATGATGGTAATGATGATGATAGGCACTATTTATTTAATATCTACTATGTTTCAGGCTAGAGGAAAAAGATTTAAAAATTTAAGCGGGGCACAGTGGCACATGCCTATAATCTCAGTGGCTTAGGAGGCTGAGGCAGGAGGATCATGAGTTCAAAGCCAGGCTCAGCAATGGCGAGGCCCTAAGCAACTCAGTGAAACCCTGTGTCTAAATAAAATATAAAAAATAAATTAATAAATAAAGGAGGGCTAGGGTTGTGGCTCAGTGGGAGAGCACTTGCCCAGCACATGTGAAGCACTGGGTTAGATCCTCAGCACCACATTAAAATGAATAAACAAAATAAAGATAGTGTGTCCATGCATAACTAAAAAATATTTTTAAATATGTATAAATAAAAATAAGGGGCTGCAGATGTGGCTCAGTGGTTAAGTGCTTCTAAGTTCAATCCCAGTACGAGGGGCTGGTACCAGGGGTGGGGGAGGCAGTAACTAGAGGCAGGTGGGTGTGGCTGGAGGAGGGGCCATTGGGGGCGTGGCTTTGGGGTCTCTATTTGTCTCTGGAGAGTGGAGTCTCTCTCTGCTTCCTGATCACCATGTGAGCTGCTTCCCTCCACCACACTCTTCCTCCATGATGTCCTGCCTCCCCTTGAGCCCCGAGGAGTGGAGCCTGCTGTCTATGGACTAAGACCTCTGAAACCTTGAGCCCCAAATAAACTTTTCCTCCCCTAAAATTGTTCTTGTCAGGTTTTTAGTTACAGCAGCAAAAAACTGACTAAAACAAAGATGTATAAGTGGTAGCAATCACAGCAAGAAAGACAGGGTCGCTGACCTCACAAAGCTTCCAGTTTAATAGACACACTCCTAATTAAATCATCACACAAATGAGAGAATAATTTTGGTGCACTGTAACCACACAAATCAATGTATCATTATAATCAGTGAATAAGTGAGTATACCCTTTCATGTAACCCATGGATCACTCCTGTTGTCAGTGTTGTCCCGATCAGTCTTATAGTCCATAAGAGCACCCAGGACCCTGAGCCTATAGCTACATCCACAGGAGCCCTCTTCCTCCAAGGAGATACCCTCAGTACCTTGGTTTCCAGGGGCAAGAGATCCGGTGAAGGTGGGCGGCTCATTCACATCTACTATCTGGATTAACATGGTCTGGGATGCTGTTGCCCCTCGGCTGTCTTTGGCATAGATTATCAGGGAATAAAGCATCACACTCTCAAAATCCAGCTTGGGTACTCCAGTGGTGAATAACTAAGTTTAAAAAAAAATAAGTAAATAAATGCAGAATCATGGAGCAAACAATTGGCTTCATTAGGACATATAGGGAATATGTTAGATCTTCAATCTCCAATATTGGTCAGCATTTTGTTGTTTTGTTTTGTTTTATGGGTTTTGTTAGGTTTTTGTTTTTGCCTTTGTTTTTCATTTCTGAGATGGTCTCTCACTAGCTGGCCTTAAAATCTAAGGGACAAGTGATCCTCCCACTTTAGCCTTCCAAATAGCTTATGCCCCTCCATGCCCAGGTTTAAATTAACATTTTTAAAAAGGCATAAAAATCTTGAACTTAAGCTGGATACACTGGCGTACCCCTGTAATCCCAGTGGCTTGGGAGGCTGAAGCAGGAGGATCTCAAGTTGAAAGCCAGCCTCAGCAAATTAGCAAGGCCCTAAGCAACTCAGTGAGACCCTGTTTCTAAATAAAAAACACACCAAAAAAAAAACACAAAAAACTGGAGGTATGGCTCAGTACTTAAGTTCCTGTGAGTTTAATCCTCATACAAATAAAAAAAAAATCTTGAAGCTCACTCATATCATGTCAAATGATTTCTCCTCCTTCTTTCCCACCTTCTCAGACTTGAATTTGGTCAAGGATTATCCTGATATCTCAAGCTATCCTTGCAAAGTAGGTATTAGGTTTAGGTGCAGAAATTGGAGACTTGGGGAGGCTCTGCAGCGTGGCCAGGTTTTCACAGGTAGAAGTACAATGACTTTGGCCTCCCTCTGACTTCACACTCATGCTCTTCATGAATCTAAAATGGCTAGGACCTCACATGGCAGAGTCAGAGTCCCTCGTGTCCCTCCCTTGTTCACTCACCTTTATGTCCTGTTCTAGGTCCCTTCATGGTTTCCACACTGACTCTTGAACTGGCCTATTGACCTGAGACCCCCCCACCCCCTGGCCCGAGGTGGAGCGTGCACAGAACTGGATTCCAGTGCCACCTCTGGTGTGAAATAACTCCACGACTCTGGCGATGGTCCTTCAGCTCTCTGACTTGGTTTTCTTTAACCTTTATATGAGATCACTAATGTCATTTTCATGTCTGCCATGATACCAAGAGTTTTGGGAATACTGTTTCTAAAATATTTCTTTTTTAGAATTAGTGGAAATAGTGAAATAGTGGAAAACAAAGATTTTTATTGAGTACCAATACTCAGTGGAAGGGGTTGGACACTCATCTTTGGACACCCTTTATTAAATCAAGAACCCTTTTTCTGTGATGATAATGCATTCTAAGCAAATGCTAAGAGTTTACATGTATGGAGCACTTACTATGTGTTAAATGCAAACATTTAATAAAAATTACATCATTCCACCCTATTAAAAAAAACAGTGTGATTGACATGTTAATATGTCCATTTGATAATCAAATATGAAATACAGACTCTGAAAGATCATCCAGCAAGGAACAGGCAGGGCACAAATGCCACTCTGATACCAAAGCCCATCCGCAGGGCAAGGCTACCCACATGGCTGACTGTGGTTCTGAGAACAAAAGGATCATAATGTCACCCAGCCAACCTTCAGCCAGCAGAGCTAGCATTTGTTGATTACACTCTCCAAGTCCAGGATTACTTTCTTCTTTGCCTCTGTTAATCATCAAAGCAAACCTGAGAGGGAGGTCCTAATGTCATCCCGCTTCACAGAAGCTGAAACTGAAGCTCAGGTTATATAACCTAGCTGGGAAATTCATGCTGCGCTTGGAGACAGAGTGTGGGCCTGACCCCTGCCCATCTGTTCCCAACACCCTCCTGTCGGCCAGAACTGCCACAGACAGGAACACACAGGGGTGTTGTTGCAGTTCCATCAAAGTCAGCAATACCTGGCATCGGGTACCATTCTCTACGGAGCAGATGCCCCAGGCTGGACAGGATCTCTTCAAGTCTCAGGGTTTTCCCATGGAGCGAATAAATGCTCTAGCATCCCCCAAGCTGCTGAGGAAGAACTAAAGCCCAGGAGTAAGAAATTTTGCCTACAGTAACACCACTCCTAGTAACTGAGCTGGGGCTTACAGCCAAGGCTTCCTGACACTAGAGCTTTTTTTCTGTTCTCCACACGCTAATGATTCCTGATAAGTTCACTTAATATCATAACCTGGTTTTAGGATCTATAGGGTTTTCCAGCCTCAATTAAGCACAATTTTGTCCTTAAAGAGCTCCTGATCCAAAAATGCTCCTGCTGCCATTTTCACATGATTTGCCCTCTCTTGGAGTCCCCAAAGGGACAGCAACTGTGTCCATCTTGAGTACCAGGCTCAACAAATATCAGCTCTCGATGAATATTTTTTAAGTCAACCAAAATTCTCATTAATTGCACTTGCACTGAAAGACAATAGGAAGATGGTTTAAGTTCCCCTCTGGTGGATGCCTTCCATCCAGAGAACACGAAGTGTGCATAGAAAAGGTGACTTGGGGGGGGGGGCTGGGGTTGTGGCTCAATAGTAGAACACTCTCCTAGCACCTGCGGGGCCCTGGGTTCAATCCTCAGCACCACATAAAAATAAATGAGTGCAACAAAGGTATTGTGTCCAACTATAACTAAAAATAAATCAATATTTTTTTTTTTTAAAAAAAAAGGTGACTTGGATTCATTTCTCCACCCTGCCTAGGCAGCCCCTTTTGAACAATGACAGGTAGGAATCTGAAGGTAACATAACTAGAGCATACCATGTCTCATTCCCATGGATGGATCCATATCATCAGTTCATGTGTTTATTGTTTGCTATTGTTTCTCCAAGAGACTTGTTTGACGAGGTGTTTTGTTGAATGCTTGGCCAGTGGCCTGGCTAAGCTCAACCAGTCTTTTGCAAAACAAACAAGCCCCCATGTGTCAAGGTAGAAAGTCCAACGAAGGATAATGATATGCTAAACCCCAAATAGAACAGTATATTCTCCCTTTTTTACTGTAATATTATAGACTTAGATATCAATCCATTTCATGTAGCCTTTATCTGCAGGAATATTTCTGGGCTACAAAAAACATTTCATAATCAAACTGCTTCTAAAGCTATCTAGAGCTGGTCTATTAAATAGCTCTGATACTGTGGCCACATTTTTCTTTATTGTCTTTTTAAAAAAAAAAAAACTGTCAGTGGACCTTGTTATTATTCACTTATCTCTATGCAGTGCTGAGAATCAAACCCAGTGCCTCACACATGCTAGGCAAGCATTCTACAACTGAGCCACCTCGCCAACCCCGACATCTTCCTTATATTATTATTTTTTGACTGTCTATAATATGGCTACTTAGATTAGATGGAAATGTATCTGCTATAGCAGCAACTATTGTTGTGTTAACTGCTTATCATGGACCAAGCAGTAAGATGATACTTTGCATATATTATCTCATGGAAATTTTCCATCAGTCCCCGAGTGAGGTGGTATTATTGTTAACACCTTATTATAAGGAAAATAAAAAGCACAGAAAGTCAAGTAATTTACCCAAGGCATGTTGTTACTAATTGTAGTAGCTATGATTGAAAAGGGGGTTTGTCAGGATCCAAAATCTGTGCTTAGAATACTGATGGTGCACTCATTCTCTTTCTCTCTCTCTCTCTCTCTCTCTCTCTCTCTCTCTCTCTCTCTCACACACACACACACACACACACACACACACACACACACAGGAGGAAGAGGAGGAGGAGGGGGGAGGAGATGGCAGAGGAGAAGGAGAAGAAGAGGTAGAAGAAGAAAGTGTTGAGCAGGAGGAAGAGGAGGAGCACTCAACTCTCTGATAACCTTTTGCTGCTGTTTAGACTTGTAACAAATATCCTCTGAAAAAACAATATGAGATACATTGTACACCAAACTGAAAGTTAGAAGCAAATTTTAAAAAATCTAAGGATAAAAAGGTTTGGCAAAGTTATTCAAGAGCCTCATAACAGACCTCCCTTGCCCCTTTTAATCTGTTTTCCTCACAACAGCTAGAGTGAGCCTTCTAAGATAGAAGCAAATTGTTTCTTTTTTCTGTAGGACTCTCCAGTGGTTTCTTAGATGTGGGAGGATTTAATGTCTCTGATGATTTACCCTTTCCTATACTCAGGTCCTTTGCAGTGTTCCTTCTACTAAAGGAATTGCCTTTGCAGTTCCTTCTACTGAAAATAGAGCATATTTCTCCACCCCCCACTACCTTGGACATGTGACTTGCTTTAGCCAATGAGATTGGAGGAGACTTGGGTCTTGAAATATACGTTAGAGTTTGAGATTGTTCTTTTGTTCTCCTCCTTTTGCCTAAAGAGGGATAGGCTTCTGCTAACCAATGTCCCAAGGAGCATGAGAGGCACAAAGAAAAACCTGAACTCAGCTGCAGCCTGGAACCAAACCAGGTGGCACCCCTAAACCACATGTTGCTTATAAGGACTTTATTACTTACAGCTCACAAGCAATGTGACCTCCATGTTCATGATGGTTCTCTTGCCCTCAGGTTCCACAGGGGCAGTGCACAGGGACCAGGAGAATGCTGTGCATACAGTGGGTTGCACCATATTTGAGGGACCCTGATCTTAAGGAACCCGAAGCTCTTATAATAAGCAGTAAACCTGCCTGAACACTGCCCCACTGGGTAAATAGCTTGATCGTACCTAGATGGTTTATCTAAGCCCACAGCCCATGTAGGCTTTGCCCCTCACCTCTTTTGCTGTCTCATCTGTCATCTTTTCTGCTTCAGTTCCTGTCACATGGATTTCAGTCTCTTCTCCTTATCCCGCCCCTTTGTTCCACCATGCCTTGACATGTGCTGTGGCCTCTCCCTGGAATGCTTCTCTCCTTCTTCATCTACTTAATTCCTTCCCATTCTGCAGATGACTTTTCTCGTAGCTCTTTCTCAGGAATCCGGACCAGGTCAAAGGTCCCCTCTAGGTGCTCTCACGGAACTGTGGGCCTGGATTTCATGGCTTTTGGACACATTTACAATGCTATGCTTGTATGCATGTTCCCTTGATTAATATACATCCCTCTAAACCAGTAAATATCACAAGGCCTGCATCTGATCAGAGCAAAATGTCTGTAAAATAAATGGATCATGATCTTCCCATGGATTTTTTTTTAATTGTACTGGGGATTGAACCCAGGAGCACTCAACCACTAAGCCACATCCCCGGCCCTATTTTTTTTTTTTTTTTTAGAGACAGGGTCTCACTGAGTTGCTTAGCACCTCGCTTTTGCTGAGGCTGGCTTTGAACTCACGATCCTCCTGCCTCAGCCACCCAAGCCACTGGGATGACAGGAGTGTGCCACCAAGCCCAGCCCTCCCATGAATTTTAAGAGTATCCAACACAGTATAGGGTCCCAATGAGAGGGTGCTAAGTTAATAACATACAATAGGGAGCGAGAAGGCAGAGGATGACAGTTTTCATTTGAAAGCCCTTGGGATACCAGGTGATCATACTGCTCACCTACATACTTACATCCCACATGTGTGTGGATCTCTGAGACAGCATGAATGGATGGACCACAGGATTTGCATTAATAATCACAGGGCCTCCAACCAGAGAAGTGTGAGGTGAGACAGACACGGTGACCACAGCAACCCGGGTGTGCTCAGAAGCATTTTCCAGAAGAGGGCTGAGATACTCAATCATGAATTTGGGAAGAGCTAGAACATCTGAGAGGAAACATAAAATTTGACTAATTACAAAAGAATTTCTGCAAAACTTCCCAATCTGCTTCATGTTTTGAAACCAACAAAATAAGGACGAGAACCACTAGTTCCTTTTTTATTAGACGTCCTAAAAATCAGTTGAGTTGGCTTGGCGAGGTCATTAAGGATCTGGGAACTTCTTCTTGTAAGCTAACTCCTCAAGTTTATGGACAGCAGCAGAAGACAGAGGATTATTTTATTGATGGCATGGCAAGCAATTTGAACTTTGTGTTCACATCCCTTCTTTTCTTTTTTTTAATATTTTTTTTAGTTGTAGATGGACATAACATCTTTATTTTATTTACTTATTTTTATGTGGTGCTGAGGATCATATCCAGTGCCTCATGCATGCCAAGGCAAGCTCTGTTCCACTGAGCCGCATCCCCACCTCCGCATCCCTTTTCTTGTTCCTCAAGGAACACAGGGGCAACACAGAGGGTCCCAGTGGATGCTATGCATTTATATCACATTTGAGAAGCCTTAAGCTCAGAAAGCCCAGATCTTTACGAATGACCAGAAAGCTTCCTGACCTTTGCCCTGGACAGAGAAAATAACCTTATTATAAGATGACCAATCATCCTCTGAGCCAGAGGGTGACAACACCCTTGTTTATAATGCACTTTTTGTTTTCCAATGTTCTATCCATCCCTCAGTTGCCCCTTGGATATCACTTCTTTCAGAAAACCTTTCCTGAGCTGGGCACGATGCCACACACTTGCAATTCCAACGACTTGAGAGGTTGAGGCAGGAGGATCGAGAATTCAGAGCCAGCCTCGGCAACTTAGCAAGGCCCTAAGAAACTCAGTGAGATCCTTTCTCTAAATAAAATTCAAAAAAAGGGCTGGGGATGGGGCTCAGTGGCTCAGCACTCTGGTACAAAGAAAGAAAGGAAGAAAACCTTCTGTGGCCTGTCCCAGTTGGCTTGGATACTCCTTCCTGGGGTTCCCGTATCACCCCCTAGTGATGGTTCCCAGCATAATAACCTTCCACTTGGGTGCATTCCAGGGAACCATAAACTTTAATTGAATAACAGTACTTACCACATATTTGTTGAATAAATGATAAAATAACAGTAATGACTGTTTATAGGTCATTCTTTCACATGGAATTTTTTTCATTTAATCCTCACATTACCCCTGGAGTGGGGCTGCTATTATCGGTTCCATTTTGCACATGAGAAAACTGAGGAACAGAAATACAGTGACCTCCATCTCACCAGGAACAATAAGTTTGGCGAGGATATGTGGGGAAAGATTCACTGATACATTGCTGGTGGAGCTGCAAATGGGTGCAATCACTCTGGAAAGCAGTATGGAGATTCCTCAGAAAACTTGGAATGGAACCACCATTTGACCCAGTTATTCCGCTCCAGGTGCATATTATAATGATGCAGCCACATCAATATTTATAGCAGCTCAATTTACAATAACTAAGCTATGGAGCCAATCTAGGTGCCCTTCAACAGATGAATGGATAAAGAAAATGTGATATATATACACAATGAAACATTACTCAGCCATAAAGAAGCATGAAATTATAGTATTTGGAGGTAAATGGATGGAACTTGATACTATCATGCTAAGTGAAATAAGCCAATCTCAAAAACCAAAAGGCTGAATGTTCTCTCTGATATATGGACCCTAACACACTGTAGCATGGGGGAAGAATAGAAGTTCATTGGATGAGACAAAGGGGAATGAAGGGAAGGGGGGATGGGAATAGGAAAGACAGAAGAATAAATGGGACAGAACTTTCCTATGTTCCTAGATGAAACTCCACATCATGTACCACAAGAATGGAAAGTTATGTATGATAGGTCAAATTACATTCTACTGTCATATATATCTAAAAAGAACAAACATTTTTTAAAAGCATACAACAGGCAAAAAGAAAAGAAAGGAAGGAAGGAAGGAAGGAAGGAAGGAAGGAAGGAAGGAAGGAAGGAAGGAAGGAAGGAAGGAAAGAAAGAAAGACAGACAGATAGGAAGGCAGGCAGGAAGGTAGGTAGGTAGTGACTTTCTGTTATATAGCTAATCAGCAGTAGAGCCAGAATTTGAACCCCAAACTGGCTGGATCCCAATCGCATGCTCTTAAATGATTCAGATGGCTTCATGATTCAGAGTAAATTTCTTTGGGGTAGAAAAAAAATGGGAAAAAGCAAATATCCTCAAAATGTCAAAATTGAGAAGGTCCTCAGACAACCAACAGCAGTGGCCCTGGGATGAAGGAAAGGAACCACCTCAGGAATGGCCTTTTGGATCCACAGACCTCGACTCCTGTCTGAAGTCAGCTTCTTCCTGGCCACAGGACCACTTGGGCAAGCAGCTCATCCTCTCAGAAACTAGAATTCAGGGGTATGGCTCAGTGGAAGAGCCCTTGCCTGACATGTGTGAGGCCCTGGTTTCAATCCCCAATACTGGGGGAGTGGGGGAGGATTAACAGTACATCATCTTGTGCTTCAGAATTTGCTAAGAGGATAGGTCTTAAATTAAGGTTCTTACTATGCACGCACCCAAAAGTGACACAGGGGAGATTTGGGGAGATTTTCGGTATGCCTGTGATTTTGATTACGGTGATGGTGTTATGGGTGTTTGCAAACATCCAAACTTATCAGATTCTACACATTAAATACATTCTGTTCTTTGTCGGTCATTGTACCTTAATAAAGCTGTTAAAAATAAACAATCAAACAAAGAAGAAGAAGCCAGAAATCAACTGTGACTTCAAAAGAAGCCACTTTGGTTGAAACTGGTGTGAGGTGATCACCACTATTTAAGAGATTGGGATTATTGGCCATTATTTTTAATAAAGATTTGCCAGTCACTGTCATAGAAAATGTAAGCTTTCTTGTTACTGAAGTTTATTATATGTTTTATTAGATACAGTGCATGAAAGGTGGGTAAAAATAGTTTCCAAAATGACATTATTTCATACAACTTGTGTCTAACTCTGCGGTGTTGGGAAATTACTCAGTGCTCAAAGTCACAATGCATTTAGAGACAAAAAGTCATTATGCACCCTATTGAGCTGGCCTACTTTGATTCTATTTTTCTCCCTTTCTTTCTGTCTCCTGTGTGTGTGTGTGTGTGTGTGTGTGTGTGTGTGTATGTGTGTATATGTGTGTTTTCTCTGCTCCCCTTAATTTCAGCTGCGTCTTGTTCTTACAGCAAAGATTTCAGTGAAGATACACTCAGGCTAGTTTCTCAAAACTCATTTGGAAAAGGCAAAGTTAAAGATAGGGCCTAGAGGTGGGCTTGGTGACACACATCTGTAATCCACCAGCTAGGGAGGCTGAGGAAGAGAATCACAAGTTCAAAGCCAGCCTCAGCAACTTAGGCAGGCCCTAAGCAACTTAGCGAGATCCTGTCTCTAAATAAAAAATTAAAAAGGGCTGGGGATGTGGTTCAGTGGTTGAGCACCCCTGGATTCAATTCCAGGTACAAAAAAAAAAAATTACATCACCCACAAAATACCCGAAACTATAGACAAGCCCTGTCTTAATATATAACTTTAACTTTAAATTTTCTAGTAACCACATTTTTTTAAGTTTTTAAAGGGCAGGTAAAAATAATTTTAACATTTTATTTGAACTGATGTACATAAAATATTATTTCAATGTAATTAACATGTTAAAATGTAAGATAGTTTATATTTTTTTTTCATGTAAAAATCACCTAAATAATAGAATATATTTTATATTTACAGCACGTCTTAAGTCAGAGTGGCCACATTCAAGCTCTTAGTGGTTATCATTTCAGACAACATTGTTATAGAGTTGATTGGAGTTGTGCAGATATTATCATTTATTTCTATTAGAAATACAAAATCTAATCATTATTAATCAAGAAGTGGAAATTATCACAGTTATTTTTCCCTTTCAGATTTGCAATACCCATCATTTGTTCTTAGAATCATAGACATATTTTACTTGATGTTTTGTTGGTAACGATGATATTTAGCTTTTATCCTCTTCTAGAAGTAACTAATTCTAAAGCAATCCATCAGCTGGTTTATTTTATGAAATAAATTTTTGCAACCCTGAGGAAAAAAAATCACTTAATGTTTTTACGTAAGGCATTAAAAATTTAAATGATTTATTTTTAAACTTGGGGGTATGTTTTGTTAATTAAAAATATAATTCATGCTATTTTTAACCAAATACTAAAGTATATAACGTAAAAGAAAATTTAAATCTCCACACATTTCTCCCCATCTCTGCTGCCCTCACATTTATTTCTACATTCAACTCCAAAAATAATTGCTGTCAATTTTTTGGTATATATTCTTCTGGAATTTTCTGTGCCTATTTGCATGTGAATAGACCTATTTTTTTTCCCAGAAGGATTTTCCTGTGTTGTAGTTTTAGAACTTTCTTCTCTCCACAGTACACCACCGATTACCTTTTTACCTGTCCTTCAGAGCCCCCAGGCTGCCTCCTGCTTCTCGTGGCTCTGACATCCACAGTATGGAGGCAGGACCATTTATGGCATCCTCTACCGATGGCCATGTACGTGGCCTCTAATTTTTGCTATTACAAGTAAACCTATAGGCATATCCTAATGTGGCCATGGGTTCTGAAGTATGGCCTTCCTGGAATACTGGCTCTACATCTGCAGCTTTCGGATGCTGTTGGAATGACAAATTGCTTTCCAAAGATCTTGTCCCAATTCTCGTTTATAACAACTGCATCTAAGAAAGCATTTTTTCGGGGCTGGAGGGGACACTCGGGATTGGACCCAAAGGCACTTAATGATGGAGCCCCATCCCCAGCCCTTTTTTATTTTTTATTTAGAGACAGGGTCTCATTGAGTTGCTTAGGGCCTCACTAAGTTGCTGAGGCTGGCTTTGAACTCCCGATCCTCCTGCCTCCTCCCAAGCCTCCTGAGCAGCTGGGATGACAGATGGGCACCACCGCACCTGGCGAGAAAACATTTTGATTGAAATGTAGACCTTTCCAGTGAGGAACAGCCACGGAGCACCTGAGGAAACCAACCACATGGCAGACTACCAAATAATTATTTCAAAGTTCTACAAGATGAGTCCAAAGTTAGGAATACTAACCTGGGGCTGCCACCAACAAAAACAAATGAAAAAAATGCATGATTTGCTTGAAAGCCTCTCGCCTCTGCAGAGACACTGCTCCTGGACTGTGAATTTCCAGCCAGGTCACTCTCTTGGTGAGGCACGTCTCTGGAGAAACATCCTGTCTGTCGCTAGGCACCCCGCACTTACTTCCCCATGACACAGTTCTCGCTGAGAAATCTGTAAAATGACACCTTCCCTCAAAAAAAAAAAAAAAAAAAAAAAAAAAAAACCAAAGCTTCAGCCAGGAGAGTTGCTTTAGCCAGGTAAAAGAGCTCCAGTTTACCTTCTCCAAGTGCAAAGTGCCCCCCCCACCCCACAACACACACACACACACACACACACACACACACACACACACACCAGCAAGTCCTCATCTGGGGTGTGGAGAATTCAAGGGGGATTCTGCAGGAAATGATCAGCTCCCTAAGTTCATTCTTTTTCAAATGGAATCTGTTGAATAAAAAGACTCCTGGTCACCAACAAGCATGATCCTGCCCTGCTAGATGTTTATCACACCCAGGCTGGGAATCAAGACCAAGAATCTCAGTTTACCAAGTTTGCAGAGGATTTACAAGTTGCTAGGCAAGGTTAATATGCAATCAGATTAGAGATAAGGTGCAAAAACAAACCTAATAATTGGCCAAGAGTCAAATTGCATGCTAGTTAGTAACTTTAATTTAAAATTTGGGAGTGAGAGGAGTAGGAGTTTTAGAACTACTGATGGGAAAGATTTGAATGCATGGAGAGTTAGCATAAAAACACCTCAGGGGCAGCAAATTGGTGATGCAGAAATTCACTGTTGAAGCCAGAATTACACAGGCAGTCAGTAGAGATAGGTAAATCCAGTCAGGTTGGATCAAGGAGGCCAATTCTGAGTGAGTCAGGAAGTTGGACATTTCCAGAGGGATGGAAATGTGAATTCCTTCAGAGCCCTTCCTCCACCCTTATCAAGAACCTGCCCCTGCTCCAACCTATTGCTAAGGTAACCTGTTCTAGGAATTGCCCCTCCCTACAGGGAGCTATAAAGTTGTTAATTAATATGTCCTTGGCTGCTACATCTTGCCCTACCCCCTTCAGCCCACCTGATGCCCACCTTTGGGCCCTCCCGCCAGCATTCCTGGGCCTAGTCCTGGGTCTGGTCACAAAAGCAGGAAGGAGATAAGGGGAAGGGGGCAGAACAAAGGAAGCCTAGGACACATAAAAAGGGCAGAATTCCTGCTTCTTGGGATACCAGGATCCCAGCTGTGGCCCCCTTCTCCCTCCCTGGAGAAGTCTATGTGACCCCCTTTTTAAATAAACCCTACTTTATATGCTTGCCTCGGCGTGCTTCTCCAATGTTCAAACTTCAACATGTGGGGAAGCAGAACTCGTTACCTATAACCGGGGGTAACACTATGGCCTGCAGATCACATTTTTATATGTACAAGATTATAAATGTGAAGTTCAAGTCTGGGTGTGGTGGCGTATGCCTGTAATCCTAACTACTTGGGAGGCTGAGGGAAGAGGATGGGAAGTTTGAGACCAGCCTCAGCAATTTAGCGAGTCTCTGAGCAATTTAGCAAGTCCTTAAGCAATTTAGCAAGACCCTGTCTCAAAATAAAATTTAAAAAAGAGATTCATACCTGTGATCCCAGCAACTTGGGAGGAGGAGATATGAGGATTGCAAATTCAAGGCCAACCTGAGCAACTCAGAAGGCACAGCTGCAAATATTTCAGCCTATTGCACATGCATACATATAGGCTTGTGCACACACAGATGTTCACATGGACACACAAATAAAAAATAGCTCTCTTCCTAACAAAATCAATCATAGTCATCCAGATATTTGACTGACTACAACAGAATTAAGACAGCAGTACCAAAAATTATGTAAAAAATACTGGCATGTATTAGAGAAAAATGCCCTTTCGTGTATTCATTCATTCAAACACCCGAGGATCCTAACAGATGAGGGGGAAAAGACCACATGGGAACACAAGGCCAAAGACAAAATCAGGTATGTTGTTTTCCTGTGCCTCAAAATGTGGGACAGAAGATCCTCTACTCCCACTCTCCTGGACATCCTAAAACCCAGGTTTTACTTCTTGCAAAAGCAGAATTTCTATTTTACTTGAATCTCACTATAAAGCTCTAACTTCACTTTTATTACTTTGGCAACTTTAAGGATGATAAAATAAGCAGACAGGTTAAGCAAAGGGACCAAGGTCATACAGCTAGGCTAGAACAAGAACCCAGCTAGAAATCCCAAGCCCCACCTTCTAAATTCCTCAATATAATATGCTTCATTTTTTACTTTTTTTTTTTATGTTGGGATTAAATCCTGCTAAGCATGTGCTCTATCACAGGTCTACATCCCCAGCCCCATGATCTTTTTACAATTCTTTCTCCCAGTATAGAAACATATGAGACCCTCACTACTCAAAGTGTGGTCCGTGGGCCTGCATTATCAGCATCCTCGATTCTTGGATCCCATCTCAAACAGGCTGTGCCTGAATCCACATTTTTAACAAGATCCCCGGATAATTACTGGGAACGTGAAAGTTAAAGAAGCATGCTGCAGTTTACTGATAAATACAAGCACAGAAGTCAAAGTTCTTCTTCTTCTGTCTCCCAACATCTTCCTAGAAGTGTTTGCCTTCTTCAACATCCAATTAGGTCAGACTGAACAACTCCAGCGACTGAGTAACGGGAATTAAGTCCTAGTGTCTGCTGCCACCTTGTGGTAAAGTGTCCACCTAGGAAGAATTTGCTCTTCATAAAATAAATACAGGAATAATGGGGCAGGTAGGCAGGCAGTCAAGTTTTTTAGCCATGTGCTTTAAAAGACAGCTAGCTGGAGGCACGGTGGTGCATGCCTGTAATCCCAGCTGCTCAGGAGGCTGAGGCAGGAGGATCGGGAGGTCAAAGCCAGCCTCAGCAACTTAGTGAGACCCTAAGCAACTCAGTGAGACCTTGTCTCTAAATAAAATACAAAAAAGGGCTGAGGATGGGGCTCAGTAGTTCAGTGTCCCTGGGTTCAATTCGTGGTACACCCCACAGAAAAATGACAAAATTCGAAGATGTAATGAAATAGCCTTTATGGTGTGTCCCAAGATATCCAAAAAACAAGTGTCCTATGTGTGTCCCACTGGGCAGAGAGGGCTCATGTTGAGAGATCTAACAGGTCCACCTGGGTTAACAGATCCTTGGTATTCTTTTCCTTTGAAATTCAAGCATGACAAAGGAATATCATTATCACATTAGCATGTGATTTTTTTTTAATTGTCAATGGAACTAAAAGTTGTTGGCTGGAGCAGTGCACATCCCTGTCATCCCAGCAGCTAGGGAGGTTGAGGCAGGAGGATCACGAGTTCATGTCCAAATTCTAATTTAGTGAGGATATAATTGTGATTTACAACAAAGTATTGAGGGTACAAATTTGGCTTACAAATGCACCTCAAAACTTCATAAGGCACAAGTCTATAATAAAAATAAAAGCTGAATTATAAATTAACATTTGTTCTGATAGCTAACAATACAATGGTAGGCATGCAATTTATCAAAATACAGTTCTCTTAAATAAGAAAACTGATAAATATTGGTTTCAGGAAAACATTACTATTTCCTATGTACCCAGTATCTGTGAGTACTGAGTTTCTCTACTCCAACAGCTTCAAAAATAAGTTGTCAATACTTTTCTATTATAAAGAACATTTATAATATCAGTAAGTGATCAGAAGAAAAATCTTCTGAGTTCTTTAATGCTACCTACACAAGAATATCAAAGAAGTACTTCTAATCCCAAAAGACACCATTTTGTTGCAGCTTTTAATATTCTTGATTGAGGTCATTTTGTCAGCCTTCTAGAATTCCATGATAAAAAGGTTCAATGTAGTAGTGAATTTTCATCTATTTCCTCTCATATTAAAATTTTAAGAAATAATTTATTTCTTTTCCTTTCTTCAAAAGTCTATTGTTCTATCTCCATACTCCCATCTACTTACTGTTTTTGTTGATTTTGTCACTTATCTTGAGCTTAACAAGAAATAAAGGAATTCCTTTGTGCTTTTAGCTCAAAAAAAAAAAAAAAAAAGCCAGCCTCAGCAACTTTGCAAGACTCTGTCTCTAAATAAAAATACAAAAATAGGGCTGAGGATGTGTCTCAGTAGTTAAACACCCCTGGGTTCTATCCCTGGCAGAAAAAAAAAGGGGGGGGTGGTGATTGGATAATCAGAACACTGTTTCTCCATTTGTCTTGTTCAAGAATCTATGAAGGATACTGAAGGATATGGAAAATACCAACCCCCAGGGAGAAACAAGAACAATGGATCCCAGGGAGAGAAGGGAAACAATGGGTGTTAGACTTCCTCAATTTCCCCTCCTGATATTGTGTCTCTGTCTCTTTCACTTTCTCTCTACTGAGTTTCAGATTCCTCTAAGCCACTGGGAATTTCCCACAGTTCTGCCAAACGCATCACTGATGAACCCTCTGCCCTTATAAACAGGGCCAGGCCCAGTAACCCACCATCTCTAACATCTGGGAGGGAATAAGGAAAAGATTCCAAACTTTTCCTCCATACCTTGCCCCAAACACCCCAGAACTTGACGGTTTTGTTTGGAAGCCGTGGAGCTCCAGAGCTGAAGAAATCCAAAACAGCTACCAGCAGCAATGGATAGTCTTCAGCTGTATTTTCCAGACCTTAAATTTGCCTATAGAAAACTTGGCCAGTACCAAAGATTCCAGCAACCCAGAAAGAAAGATGGCACATTCGAAAGGAAGGGGTTTAAAAGGTAAGTCATGCAGACTGATTGTTTCCATCAAGGCAGAGTTTTGGGATTTTTTCATTAAAAAAAAAAAAACTCACTGTGATTATTAGACATGATACTATCTCTATTTCAACACTGCATTTAGAAATGCAGATTTGGGGCCAGGCGTGGTAGCACACACCTGTAATCCCAATAGCTCGGGAGGCTAAGGCAGGAGGATTGTGAGTTCAAAGCCAGCCTCAGCTACTTAGCAAGGTGCTAAGCAACTCAAGGAGACCCTGTCTCTAAATAAAATACAAAATAGGGCTGGGGATGGGGCTCAGTGGTCCAGTGGCCCTGAATTCAATCCCTGGTACCCACCCACAAAAAAAGAAAGAAAAAGAAAAAAATGAAGATTTGATATGGCCTAAGGAGAAGGAGGTACTGCATTAGCTCAGGAAGCTTAGTTCTATTAGGAAAGCCTCATTTCATGATCAGAAAGTTTTAACTCGGAAACCTTGACTCTCCACTTGAATTTGATGTTTTAAAGTGTCCTATTCAGAGATGAAAGGAAGTACTTATGCTAAGTTGATATTTTCAGCATCAGAATTAAAGTCTTGTCATATCCCAGCAAATAATAGTATTTTGAAAATTCATTAGTGCATCCTTCAGAATAAATTCACAATCAATGCCTCCTATTCCTTGTCCCAGCAAATTTGACTGATCCGATTTCACCAGTACATACTCTTTAATGAAACATCAAAACAGTCTTAGACCTGACATTTCTCAACAATGACAAAACCATGAAGACAGGCATAAAATATTCCAAACATAATACCTTTTAATTTTGAAAATCAGTGTGGTGATTTTATTTTCTAGTTTCTTAAGCTGCTGAGCAGACTCGTGAGCTGCAGCTCAGAGATATATATGTGAGATGTTTTTTTTATGAGCCTTGAACATCAAAGATCAAAGTTCCAAACTTCCATGGACAAAATGAAATATTGCACTTTCAATAAGAGAGAGAGAGTGGCAAAATGAAGGCTGAGAAGCTCAATCCAGGTTACTGATGAATACAAGCAAAGAAAGCAAAGTCCTTGTTATATCTCTCATATAAGGAGGAAGCAATACAACCAAATAGGTGAATTGCCAACAAAAATATTTAAAAACTTAAAAGGGGTCTGGGTGTGTTGGTGCCTACCTATAATACCAACAATTGGGAGACTGAGGCAGGAAGATCTCAAGTTCAAAGCCAGCCTCAGCAGCTTAGCGAGGCCCTAAGCAACTCAGTGAGACCCTGTCTCTCTAAATAAAATACAAAAAAAAAAAAAAAAGACTGGGGATGGGGCTCAGTGGTTAAGCACCCCTGGGTTCAGTCCCCAGCACCAAAAAAAAAAAAAAAAAATTTAAAGGGAAGAATTCTTTGCACAGCAGAAAGTACAGGGGTTCTATCTCTAGGTCCTGAAGCAAATCATCTTTGTTAATTATAAATACCTCAGAGATGGGAGACACAATTTTAGAGATTCAGAGTCTAATTAGACGTGGCCTTCTTTCCAGAGCCTTCCTGAATCTCCTGAAATGGTATTTGTCTTGTTTTGCGTGAGTGGAGTAGTGTGTATGTTCATATTGATGGCAGTATCAATTTAAATTTTTTTAAACTACTCAGAGTCTTAGAGGGGGCCCGTGGGAGATTAATCCTAGCCATACATTATCTTTGGGCAAATTAGAAAACGATGCTCCCTCCTAGGAACACTGTATTGTCATCTACCAGAAAAAATTATTTTCATTCCTCTGCACCACTGTAAGGACTAACACCACTCTGAAGTTGTGTGTGTCCAATCTGCAGAGCTCTGTCCACGCTCCCAGAAAGAAGCTGCTAGCCCATGAGGTCACCGTCTCTGGGCTCTCTCTTGGCCTTTTACATTCTCACCACACTGATCCCATCTACATGCTAATAAAGGCTGCCATTTATTGAATAATTTATTAGATGTCAAGTACATAAATTCTTCTTCCCTCTACCCTTTCTTTCTTTTTTTTTTTTTTGGTACTGAGCACCTTCTCACAGAGCTACACCCCATCCCGGGCCCATTTTATTTTTTCATTTTGAGATAAGGTCTCCCTAAGTTGCTGAGGGTTTGACTCACGCTTGGCTTGCCGTCCTCCTGACTCAACCTCCCAGGTAGCCAGGATTACAGGTGTGTGTCACTACTCTCAGAAAATGATTTCCTTTTTTTTTTTTTTTCCTCACATGTCGGAGAATAGTACACCCATTTTTCAAAAGAGAAAACCAAAGTTTAGAGAAGTTAAATAACACATAAATAAAAGGGCACACAATTAGGAATTGTGTTCCTAGTGAGACCAAGATTGTTGAAACTCCTTTGTGTGCACTCTCTGAACTGCTTCCCATGGATGAGTGTGTCCGCCAGATGCTGAAAGATCTAGGCTCAGTTTAGGACAGTGCTTTGCTGAAGCGTAGGACATATACTACCGGTGGTACCTGAGATATTGTAGGTAGTACATGGAGAACATTTTTAATGGCTACTAATTTATTTTAACCCGTATCAGAAATATATTATATTATATATCATATATGTAACATAATATAATATATCATGATCATAGTATAACACATTGTACCACAGTTATGATAATCATAATAGATTGTGATTGGGGTTTTACCAGAGAGATGAATATTTATGCACACAAAAGCCCATACGCAGACATGTATAGCAGCTTTATTCATAAGAGCCACGAACGATGTAAATGTTCTTCACTGAGTGATGGTTAAATGAACTGTGATACATCTCAGTTTCTCAGGGTGTAGCTGAATGGTAGAGCCCTCTCCTGGCATTCAAGAAGCCCTGGGTTTCATGCCCAGAACAGGGAAAAAAAAAAAAAAAAGCAGGTTATATTCATATGATCCTGTTTGTATAACATTCTTAAAAGGTTGAAAATTATGCAAAAATTACATCTTACTGGTTGCCAGGGTGAAGGAGAAGGTGAGGGCAAGAGGTTAGTGGGTGTGGCTGTGAGAGGAGGGATTCTAGCTCCCATGAAACCTTCTGTGTCTTGATGGCATTAACGTCAGCATTCCAATCATGATCATGTAGCACAGTTTTGTAAGATGTTACTGTTTGGGAAAATTGAGTGAAGAGGATGCAGGATTTTCCAGTAGGGTCTCTCTGAGTTGCTTAGGACCTTGCTAAGTTGCTGAGGCTGTCTTTGAACTCACGATCCTCCTGCCTCAGCCTCCTGAACCACTGGGATGACAGGTGTGCACCACTGTGCCTGGCCAGTATTATTTCTTATAACTGTATGTGAATCTACAGTTGACTCAAAATAAAAAGGTTAATTAAAACAAAAACCTCAGATTTCGATAATAGTATTGTTTTGGATGAAGCTGACCCAAACCAGTTAATTGAAAAAATATTAGGCAAATAATTGTATCAGGGTCTGGCTGATACTGACGCTTGCATAGAGGTTAACAGCATGGTCCTGAGGATCATCCCAGCGTAAATTACGTAATATTCCCAAGCTTTAATTTTCTTCTTGTGTAAAATGGGGATGTTGGTGTAAGAATGACATTATGCAATACCCTACAAGGGCTTAAAAGATGAATTAGAGAACTCTCAGGAAGAGTTGTCTATGTTCATCACTAAAATATGCCCAAATCATGAAGATAGTACAGAAGTATTTGGAATTTTGGAAACATGAGTTGAAAGCATTTTACCTAAATGAGTGTTCTAGTGTACTGCAGTGTGGGAAGGGTCTTAGAGACCATGTTCTTTATTGACTCTGCTAGTAAACTCTCATCTTTCATCATATTAGCCTCTAAATCCAGCAAACTCCATGTCATAGCACCATTGAAATAGGATTTCAATTTGTGAATATGAGCTAATAGATTCTTACAGTCACAGTCCTGGCTTAACATCTGCATTCTACCCTTGGTCAGTGAATTCAGCCTCTTTATGCCTTAGCTTACTCATTAATAAAATGAAGATAATAATATAATGTACGCCAAGTATGGTGGTGCATGCCCGTGATCCCAGTAGTTTAGGAGGCTGAGGAAGGAGGATGGCAAGTTCAAGGCCAACCTTAACTACTTTTCGAGGTACTAAGCTACTCAGCAAGACCCTGTGTCTAAATAAAATATAAAAAAGGGCTGTGGGGCTGGGGTTGTGGCTCAGTGGTAGAGCACTTTCCTAGTGCATGCAACCTAGGGAGGCCCTGGGTTCAATCCTCAGCACCACAAAAAATAAATAAATAAAAACAAAGGTATTGTGTACAACTAAAAGAAATATATATTAAAAAGTGGGGGGCTGGGGATGTGATTAAGCTCCCCTGGGTTCAATCACTAGCACAAAAATATAATATATATTTGTACATTTCTATTTATTTTTAAATATATATTTTATATATAAAATACATATTTATATATATGAATATATATATGTGTGCATATATACTCATTTTTTTCTTTTGTGTCAGGGATTGAACCCAGCACCACACTTCCTATGGTGCTATGAGGATCGGGTGAAATAGCGGCTGAATTGTACTCACTATCATTTATTGATGAAGCATCCAATTGTTGCTTTGGCTTTTTATTATTATTATTATTATTATTATTATTATTATTATCATTATTATTATTATTATTATTTCCTGTAATCTGATTCTTTTCCTTCAGTTTCATTTTTTTGGAATTGCATCATTTGTTTACATTTGAAGTTTTGCCTTTAATGAACTTCAGTTATTCATTTTAAACTTCTCAGTGTCCTCGATGCGAGCTATTTTGATTCTCTTTAGATGGCACAGAGCTGCGTCTACCCATTTCGTAAAACAAAATTTGTTGTTCCCCAGAGAGAAATCCTTCCGTGAAAGTGACCCGGGATCTCGTGCCAGCCAGCAAAATCAGAAACCAAAATGGGCGAAGAGAATGAAGACTTCGTTTAGGAGGATGCTGTCCCCCAAGGGCAGGGGCAAGCCAGCCAGCATCAGCAGAGAGGGCTCCACTCTCCATGGGAAAGCCCTGGGTCCCAACGCACAAGGCCTTCTTCCTAGGATTGTCAGGGAGCTTACTTCTACCAAGTTGTTTACCAAACCAAGAGTGGGAGAGCGCGCACAGAATGGTAATAACCATGGCCACTGATCCACACGTGCCCCACCCAAGACAGACAGGGGAACAAGATGGAGCCTTTTGCTACCTGCAATACTTTGGATCCCGTTTTAATCAGCCTTTTTGTTGCTGTGACCAGAAGACCCGACAAGAACAATTACAGAAAGAAAAGTTTGTTTGTGTGCTAACGGTTTCAGAGGTCTAGGTCCAGAGATGGCCCGGCTCCATTCCTCAGGGCCTCAGAAGACAGAGCATGGTGGCAGAAGTGTGTGGCAGAGGCCAGTAGCTGGGAACATGGCACCAGGAAGCAGAGAGACGGAGCTCTGCCTGACTAGGACAAAATATCAACCCCAAGGCACACCCCCAGAGCCCACCTCCTCCAGCCACACCCCACCTGCCTCCAGTCACCGCTCAGTTAATCCCACTGTGGGGGGAGAGGGGTGATCAGTTCACCCATTAGATTAAGGCCCTCAGAAGCCAGACATTTCACCTTTAAACTTTGTCTCACACATGAGCTTTTGGGGGACACCTCACATCCAAACCATAACAGATGTTGAATGTCCCCAAAGACATGTTTACAGGCTTGTTTCCACAAGTTCATGCTATTGGGAGGTGGGGCCTACTAGGAGGTCCTTGGTCACTGGGGTTGTACCCTGAAAGGGGATTTGGGGACTTCTGTCCCTTTCTCTTTCTCGTTTGCTTCCTGGTTTTGTTCCACCATGTGCTTTCCCCCATTGCCATCCAGCATCCCTACCAAAGGCCTAAAAGCCATGAGTCTATGTGATCATGGACTAAAATCTCTAAAACCGTGAGCCAAAACAAACCTTTTCTCTTCACAAAGTCAATGATCTCAGGTATTCCATTACAGTGATAGAAAGTAGAATGCTGACTAACACACCATCCAAAGTATGGCAACTCCCAGGGGCTAGTTTAAAATGTAGAATCTCAGGTTCCTCCCAGGTC
This sequence comes from Ictidomys tridecemlineatus, assembly GCF_052094955.1. Taxonomy (NCBI): domain Eukaryota; kingdom Metazoa; phylum Chordata; class Mammalia; order Rodentia; family Sciuridae; genus Ictidomys; species Ictidomys tridecemlineatus. The sequence goes on from NC_135478.1 coordinate 54,165,733, forward strand.
TATTGAGTCAGAAGCTGCATTTCCGGTAAGATCCCCAGTTGACTCGTGTACGCTTGGAGAAGCACTGGATTAGGTTGACTTTATGGTTCTTCCAAGTCCTACTAGTTACTGGTCTAGTCAGTAAAGTAACTCACTATTTAAATAGATATGCACACAGATGCATATGTGTGTATGTGTACATATATATATTAGAAAATCAAACTAAAGTGGAGCCATGCACTATATTGTGTGCCTGTCATGCCAGTAGCTTGGAAGGATGAGGCAGGAGAATCATGAGTTCAAAGCCAGCCTCAGCAACTTAGCTGAGGCCCTAAGCAACTCAATGAGACCCTGTCTCTAAATAAAATATAAAAAAGGGCTGGGGATGGGGCTCAGTGGCTAAGCTTCCCTAGGTTCAATCTTTGTTACTAAAAAACAGCAACAACAAAAAACTAAATGGGATTTTATTTCTGGAGAAAACGGTGATACAGCTTTTCAAATGTTGACTTCCAACAGTGGAGGGCACAGGGAGAATAAATGAATAAAATTTGTGATTGGTGGGTCAGAAAGGAGGTTTGATTTTTTTTTTGTATCTACTTTTTATGTACTGTGTGGAAGGATCAATATTTGAACTATTAACTTCCAAATCTTTATTTTTTCTTTTGCAGTACAGTAATGCTGTTGTTTGGAATTCTATAAAATTACGACTAATAGTATCACCAATGTTTGCATTCTCCTTTGTAACTTTTTTTTTAAATCAATAGTCTTTGTATTTTAGATCATTTTTAGGTTGACAGAAAAATTGAGCAGAAAATGCAGAGAGTTCCTGTATAATCTTCTTTCTCTCCCCTACTTCTAGATTTTCTCCTATTATTAACATCTTGCCTTGGTATGATAGCTTTGCCATATTGATGAGCCAATATTGATACATTATTATCAATCAAAGTTTACAACTTTCATTAGGGTTCATTCTTTATGTTGTACAGCTTTGTGGGATTTGATAAATATATAATGTCATTTGGGTCATGTGTCCATGATTACAGTCTCCTATTCAATAATTTCATTGCCCGAAATATCTTCTGTGTTTTTAATCCTTTTGGCATAGTAGCAGGGAACATATGCAGCCCGGTAACGTCACATTTCATAAGTGATTGGCCGGCAGACCTGGATTTTCCAGGGATGGGAGGACCCAAAGAAACAAACAAACAAAAAATTGATGGCTTCCAGCTGACTGATTGCCTTTTCAAACAAACTCTGTCTTCTGGAAAAAATAGTAGCTAATATAAGCATCCAAGCATCTAGCAATTACCTGGCAGGGGTTGACCTGTATATTTCTGTCGAAAATAACAAAGAGGATGTACTTCTATATATCGGTGGGACCAGAGCTGGAGAGTCTAGATTTCTCCAGAAAACATGCCCATCCTTTAGGATGCAGCTCAAACATTATTACCTTGTGTTTGCTGTGGCCCAAAGACAGTTTTCTATTGAACTCCAGAATTTTTTTTGCGGGAGGTAGCAGAGATTGAACCCAGGGGGGCGTTAACCACTGAGCCACATCTTCAGCGCTTTTAAAAATTGTTTTGTTTTTTTTTTATTTTGAGACAGGTTTTGCTAAGTTGCTTAGGACCCCGCTAAATTGCTAAGGCTGGCTTTGAGCTTGTAATCCTCCTGTCTCAGCCTCCTGAGCAGCTGGGATTACAGGGGCGTACCACTGCACCCAGCCAGAACATATTTCTTACCTACTTAATAAAATGTCTGCAAAAGTGCTTATTATTACGCCGATCGCAGAATTAGGGCTCAATTAGCAAAAAGAACAGACATGGCCCCTGCCCTCATGGAGTTATAACATAGAGGGACTTAAACATTATGCATATAATTGTATTTGAGGCAAAGTGGAAGCCCAGGGTGCTATGGAAATGGATGCTCTCGTTTTAGGGGGCTTTCAGAAAGGTCTCCCTGAAGAAAGAAAGGATGATAAAACTGAGATCTGAAAGATGCCTAAAGTTAGATAAGGAAAGAGTGGGACAGCAGTTTTCCAAAAAGAAGGAAGAGCATGTTCAAGCCTTAATATCAAGAGAGGATCAAACATAACCACAAAATGAAAACAACAAGCCAGTGGCAGGTGGAGGGCATTGGAACAGAGAGAACCCGGAGGGTCTGGTTGGAGGAGGTGGTGAGGATGTGGTAGACCACATTAAAAATTTCTAACTTTCTCCCAACAACGATCAGAAACCATTGAACCCAGCTGGGGATTTATTAACCTGATTTATATTTTTAAAAGATAGCTGTGGCTGCAGAGTAGAGACTGTACGAGACGAGGGCAAGACCAGTACAGTAAGAATAGTGGACCGTAATTCAAGCATTCTGGACATTTGTGGACGTGGAGAACAGGGAAGATAGAAGAGTTTCCTGCTGGAGGTAGAAGCAACATTTGCCAAGATTAGAAGCAATGGGTTGGATTGGAGTCATCAGTTCTAGTTAGAGTTTCTTTCTTTTTTACACGGAGGTGAGTACTGGGGATTGAACTCAGGGGCACTTGACCACTGAGCCCCATCCCCAGCCCTATTTTGTATTTTATTTAGAGACAGGGTCTCACTGAGTTGCTTAGGGCCTCAGTTATGCTGAGGCTGGCTTTGAACTCATGATCCTCCTGCTTCAGCCTCCTGAGCCTCTGGGATTAAAGGTTTGTGCCACTGCATCTGGCCTGGTCAGAGTTTCTGAGTTGAGGCCTTGCAGAATAAGTAGGTGGTAGTGTCAAGTAGTTAATGTATCTTTATTGAAATCTGATGCTTCCAGAAAAGTCCTTATCAAGGGACCTTAAGCAAGACAAGATGATTTTGGGTGCTGCACCCAGTGTGAAGTGACTCTGAAACACAGCAAATTGCAAACTCCTTGTTCCCAGTACCATTACTCCTTTTAGCATAATCAAGGAAAAGTGTCATTTCTTACCTCCCCCTCCACTTTTTTAATAAAGGAAGAGTAACCTCAAGTTCAGGGCCTTCTGCAGAAAATGACATGATTTTGTTTTTTACCACATAAATTTTAATGCCTATTTGTGATACTGGTTTTCAATTTATGGTAGCATTTTAAAGTTGCCTTTATATGAAAGAAAACATTTGACCCTTGACTTGCTGAGTCTGGTAAATTATATCCCACACTTATATGATTATGTCAAAATGAACCTCAAATATTATGTTTAATAAGAAGACACTAATAAAAACATAAAAAAGAAAAAACAAAGTTGCCTTTATAAACACACTTATTGAGTTAGGAACTGAATTGTTATAAAGAAAATATTATGAAATTCAGGGTTCACATGGCTCCCGGATGTGGGGAAAAAAACATTCAAATGGTATGTGAGTGACTAAGTTCTGGCCACATTTCTAGAAAACACATTTAAATTCTGCTCTAGTCAACAATAAATATTCAAACTACTTGAAGATTACTATTATAATAATTCAATGAACACAGAGAGATCTTAGTGACTCAAAGTATGGTAGATACTTAGCAGGTACTGTTTTTCTTTTTTTTTTCAGAAGATAGAAGGGTCTTACTTTAGATGGATCAGAGAAGGTTCTGCAAGAGGTTGCTTCTTCTAATTCTGCAATGTTAAAGTGCAAGCATTGCAGGTGTGAAGCTAAGCCTCTGAGAGAGACTGGTATCCACTTTGTCAGGATTGGGATGATGCCTGCAAGGCTCATGATCACATAAGGCAAATGTGTGCAGTAGAGGAAAACCAAATCCATTTTTTGCTTTTAATCCCAAAGGAAAAAAGCTATCAAGGCAGCAGTGTATATTGCTCTCTTTCCGGAATCATTTCAAATAGGAAGAATAGGTTTATCCCTGTGCTCTTCAATGGGTCTTTTTTCTTCTTTTTCCAAGCAACTATACAACTTGATGTTGTAGAAGCCGAGACAGAGGAAATAACCCAAGGAAATACGCTCCTTCGGGCCAAGAGAACCACCAAGCGCTTATCTGTAACATCTCTTCCTTCAGGGATGCAAAAGGTAAAATGCTTAAAAAAAAAAACAAAAAACTTGCCTCTAAAGACCTGCAAATAAGAACATTAATGGATTTAAAAAAAAAAAAAAGGAGGTTCTCTCCTACCATAGTCCCCTATAGTAAATCCTTTAAATCTGCTGTTTGTGTCTTTTCTCCAAGAATTTAGGGCTCAGAGACAGGGGCGTCCAGGTCTGATTCCTCTACTTCCAAGCTCAAACTCTTCAGCTCCTTCTATAGTCTGGGCATCAGGGGAGTTTGGAACTTCAGGCTGACTTGCTCAACTGTTCAATGTCAAGTTAGTATGTTAGTCATTTGGCCTCTCTCTGTGTGCTGTGTGGAGAGGAATTCACAAGACCAGTGCTGTCCATCCAATCAACGTTCTGAGACAACACAGCTTTCAATGTCCAGTCAAGTAGCCATTCGCTATGTGAGGCTTTTGAGACTTTGAAATGTGGCCAGGGCCACTGAGGAACTGAGTTTTTCATTTCATTTCATTTTAATTGATATTCAATTGAATTAATTGAAATGGCCACATGTACAGCATAAACAGTGCCATGCTAGATGGTATGTATAAACTTTAGTTACCCAGATTATTTTTTTAAATGTCATAATTTTAAAAACTGGATTTTTATTTTCCTTCCTTTCTTTCTTTAAACAGGTGGGTCTTATTATGTTGCCCTTGCCGATGATTATTGCCCCCCACCACTTTGGTACCAGGAATTGAACTCAAGGGGGCTTAACCACTGAGCTACATCTCCATCCCTTTTTAAAATACAGTTTATTTAGAGACAGGATTATGTTAAGGTGCTTAGGACCTTGCTAACTTGCTGAAGCTGGCTTTCAACTTGTGATACTCCTGCTTCAGCCGCCCAAGCCCCTGGATTACAGGAGTGCACTGCTGCAATAAGGTCCCCCGGGCTGGTCTTAAACTCCTGAGCTCAAGCCATTCTTCTCCCTTAGCCTCCCGAGTACCTGAGTAGCTGAGACTCCAGTTCATGAGCCATTTTTTTTTTTCTTTTTCTTTTTGGTAACTAGAATTGAACTTAGGAGTTCTACCACCAAGCTACATTTTCAGACCTTTGTTGTTTTTTTATTTTGACAGGATCTCCTTAAGTTGCTAAGGCTGGTCTTGAACTTATGATCCTGCCACAGCCTCCCAAGTTCCTGGGATTACAGGCATATACCATCACACCCAGCAGACTATTTTTTAAAAATAGAAACCTGACCTATTATTGTTTTATGTATATTAAGCACTTACTCAGCTGGCTACTATGAGCGCAGTGGCATATGCCTGTGATCCCAGCTATGTAAGAGATTGGCAGGAGGAACACAAGTTCAAAGCCAGACTTAGCAACTTAGTGAGACCCTATTTCAAAGCAAAAATTTAAAAGGAAGGTGGGGGGAGACTGAGGAGTAGCTTAGTGGCAGAGAGCCTCTGGGTTCAATCCCCAGTACTTCAAAAACAAAACAAAAAAAGCAAAAATTCTGACATTATGTTCCAAGCCCTGTTCTAAGTGCTTTTAAAATATCAGCTCCAATAATTATTGCAACATCCCTATAAGATAGGTAGCAAAACTGTCCTTATTTTAGGGATGATTCTCAGAGGTTAAGTAATTTGCCCAGTTGAGTAGAAAGCCAAGTTTCCAAGGAAAGATAAAAATGGATAAATCTAGCTTTAATAAGAATCTCATGCCTCAAAATACAGCAAACCTAGCTCTAGAGTCCCCATGCCACTTTTTTTTTTAAGAGTACTCAGGGTTGCAAGCATGCTAAGCACATACTCTACCAATGAGCTGCACTTCTAGCCCCTCAGTCACAATAACTATGCTATGTATTAATTGTACTAATTTCTTGGTTTAATATGGTAGCCAATAGCCACATGTGACTGTTTACATTAATTGAAATTAAAAATCCAGTTCCTCAGTTGCACTAGCTCCATTTCAAGTGGTTTATAACCACAGGTAGGTAGTAGCATTTGTATTGGGAATAGCACTGATAGAGTATGCCCAGATTCAAAGCAAGTTTTATCAAACAGCACTCTGGAACATTGCTGTCAGAGTGAACCCATATTAACTTTGAATTTGGCCACTTGCATGCAAAATTCATATCTATTGTGCTCCTACTATGTTCTGGGCAATTTCTAGTTTGGGGGGCTAATGCAGACAATGGTCTTAGTTTTGTGGCACTCACAGGCTAATAGAGGAGAAATACTGTGGGCCATAGTATTGCAGAGCAGTGGGGTTATGGACAAGGTTTTGAATAGATGGCACTTGGACAAGTGGCCATCCATATGGGAAAAGAATGACATTGGATCCTTACTTCACAGCACATACAAAAATTAATTATTGTTGGTTTAAAGTGGGAAAGACAAATCTTAAAACTTCTGGAGGATAATATAAGTATCTTCATTATTTCAGGACAAGGAGTTCCTAGTACACAACAGCATTGACCTTAAAGATAAAAATGGATAAATTTGGCTCTAATTAAAATAAGAATTTCATGTCTTGAAACACATTAAAGCAGAGATTAGCAACTGGTTATAAAAATTTTTGGTTTTCCCCCACAATGTTCTCAAAATTATATTTGAATCAATCATCCATGCTTGAAAATCAGACTATTTCAAATAAAAATCTAGATTTTTTTCAACTTTCTTTTGAAACAGGGAGATTTGGAAACACAAAGCAATTCTCAGAGTAACCAGTAGGGGCAGCAAAGAGGCATCCACCTTCAGGCAACCTGTGTCAGGGCACACAGACCCATGGATCCTGGTTTACAAATCCTGCCTAGGTACTGGATTTAGTAAGAGTTGCAGTCAATGAACACACAGAAATAACTTGGCAATTACTGAGTGGGGTAGATGCTCAGTAGGAAAAAGGACAAGATTTTCTGGAAGAGAAAACAGAAGGGTCTTGCTTTGGTTAGTGATCAGGGAAGGTCTTGCAAGTGGCATTTGAGCCAGGGCAAGCTGGCAGGGCAGCCGCGGTTCAGCAGATTGTAAGCTCCTGGTCAGGCAAAGGCTAGGACCCTGACATAATCCCACATCCCACTCTGTATAGATTTCACAATAATCCTTGTGCTAATTATTAAGTTCAAAGGAAGCAGTGGAACTCAGTAAGTCTAAAAAAGGCATATCAGCCAGAAGCCATGACCTAGGAATAATTTCCAACAGCAACACTCAGGAAGGTTACTTGTAGCCACCAAGCTAAGGACAGTGGGAAAGGTGTCAGGCATGGGGTGAAAAAGCACCCTGAGCTTTCTTTTTATGTTTGGTGTCATGACTGCCCTGAAAATAAGGAAACCTGCAGAAACGAGATCAAATTAACAACTGGATCCAGTGCTAATGAGCTTTCTGGGGCACTGGTCCACAACAGCCCCACACTCTCACTGTGCTCAGCAGCTGCAGAGGCAATTTCTTCTTCTTTCCCATACGAATGACCTGCTTTTTTCCCCTGACGCTGTATATTCTTTCGAAGCCAGACAATCTAATTTCTCTGCATCCTATAGATCTCTTCAAAGGAAGCTCTGGGCACAAAGGAGATACATGGGGCATGGAGAATAATAAGAATATGGTCTCCAACCCAATGTTGTTATGTGGCCAATGTTCACTTTATGAAACAGTGTCCAAAGGGTGAGAATTCCTATTTAAGCATCATCATAGAAATAGCATTGGTATTTTCTGATCTGATCTGTTTTGCATTTTTCTAATAGGTACCATATTCACCAAAGAAAAGACTACACTTTCCAACTCTTAAAAAAAAGAAACGTGAAATTCTGACAATAGAAGACCTTCAGATGCAGGTAGTGGACAAAGGCTTTTACTTTCTGTGTGTGAAGCATCAGAGGACCCAACCTAACTAAACACATAGCCCTCCCAGACAGCTTGAATATAATTAACAATTAGCAATAAGAAATAATGTTAGCAGGGCAGGGGGCATTCTGAGAGTGGCCAAAGGGTTGCTAAGGGCACCTCGATGGTGCTCTGTGCCCCATAAATATTAAGTGAATTCCATTAAAATGAAGGTATACATGTAGACTTCTTAGAAGAAAAGAGATCATCTTTACCACCAGGGGGTAAATGTTATGTTTTAAAGCTCTGTTTGCTATGTCTTGAATTAGAATAACACTTAGGGGCTTGAAAACATCAGACATCTATCTCTTTGGTTTTGACAAGTGTTTCCAACACGTGGTTTCATCTGTCACAGGCGGATGACCTCAAAGAAACATTGTTGGATAAATCCATGAAACTGTTGGCCCAAAGACATGCTGAGCTTCAACAGTGTGAGCTTCTAGGAGATAAAATGCTTCAGTCTTCTAAGAAGTTCCAGAAGATATCCAAGAGAACCATGTGGAAGTATAAACTGAAAAATATGTGTTGCCCATGTACCTGCTGCTTCTGATTTTGTTTCTGACTAGATAAGAGCTAACTAACTAGAACAAATTAAAATAAATAAATAAATAAAAAATAAAAACAAATAAATATAAAAGAGCTAATTATGTAGGAACTTTTATTTTTTGGTACATAATCCTGAATAAATCTCTTTAGTGAATTAAAAGATAGGGGTGAATTTTAAAGAACATTCTCCAAGAATTTTTTTTTTAAAGGATCGCTTTTGAAAAATTGATGTCTGAGTCCATAGGCACAAATTTTTGCTTAATGATTCTCACTAATGATGAGAAAAAGAAACTTTTGTCAGGGTATAGCAACTCTGCAAAGAAATTTCTCCTGAAACATGCCAGATGAAATTAGAGGAAGCATTTAAAGGTATTATGACACTCTTAATATGACTACTACTGAGCTAATTTTAAACTTTTCATTTTTAAATATAAAAAGTCTTATTAAAATTATAAAAACGTAACATAATGAAGGTATGATTCATGGAAAATGTCATGTCTTTGAACTAAAATAAATGGATGAGAATGGAACTTAACAAGAACTGCATGTGTAATACTTAAGAAAATTACAAACTATCCAGACTTAGTTCAATTTTTACGATTAAAAAATCCTCTATGCAAGATCATCTTAAACTATTTACTTCAAATAACTTTTCATTTTATAAATATATTTTTTGATTGAAAATGACTTCTAAAGGTCAAAACAGTAGAGAAAAAACTTAAAACATTTAACAACTATATTCTTTAAGTACTAGAGAGAGGGAGAGTGAAAGAGAAAGCAATGCCTATGGATTTACTTTTGGATCTTGTAATTACCTCTGACACCAGTGATTCTTAACATCACAGTACCTCTTCCCACAGTAAACATACACCATAAACACTGTGCATGTAATTTCACAGGTTCATGGTCCTTCTGAAGCCTATTCATGGACTTCATTTTCATTTTCTAAAGTGGTAATAATTTCCAGAATTTGACTCATCGTCCCATATATACACCCTATAAATGCCACCTTCTCAGTCTTCACTTATTTTATAAGGCAGTCAATGTCACCAGTTACTAATGGGCACAAACATGTAACTTAAAGATATTTTATTAAACATTTTTGGATGCTGTTTCCTACTTATTAAGAATGAAAAATGCATTTCAATAAAAACATATATACTGGAGCCATTTTTCTTTGTATGAAGAAATATAAATGAGATGTACATTAATATTTAATAGCAAAGTACTTCACTGGCTAAACTTCAAATATGTCAAGAGCACAACAAATTCTAAACATACTAAGATTATGTAGCTCTTTCAATATTTTGGGGGAACAGTGATTCGACTGCCTAGGGCTTAGGATCTGCTTCCATGCTTGTTTCTTGAGCTTCTTCTACCTCTGAGAGCTTTTCATCATCTGTAATTGAAAAAGAAACACAAAACCTTAGTCAAATTTGCCAACATTTTATGCTTAATGCACATGTGAAACATTTTTATCTTTTATTAGCCAATACTTTTAAAGAAAAGATGGCAAAATGGCAGTCTGTAACTGCAACTGTCTCACATAAATGTTTGATTTTAAAAATGCTGTTTGGTGGTTGTTATTAGTTGAATCAAAATTTAAAATCTGTATGACAGATTTCACTTAAAAAATAAACATAGGCCTTGGGACAATCAGATCAAGTGAACAGAAATTTCCAATTGGCTATAATCAATAGCAAGTCTTCTCTTCCTTATAAATGACTTAAAATTCATTACATGTCTTTCATTTTTTTCACTCATTATTTTTGGGAATCTGAGTTTTAAAAGTATATATCTAAGGGAAAGATATATTTTCCCTCAAAGTACCTACCATTCATTGGGTATGCAAAAGGTTTTTTTTTTGGTTCTGGGGATTGAACTCAGGAATGGGTTTTGAGCCATATCCCCAGCCCTACTTTGTATTTTATTTACAGACAGGGTTTCACTGAGTTGCTTAGGACCTCAGTAAGTTGCCTAGGCTGGCTTTGAGCTTGTGATCCTCCTGCCTCAGTCTCCCAAGCTGCTGGACTATAGGTGAATGCCTCCAAACCTGGCCTGGGTGTGCAAACATTCTTATGCACAAATTACTTATCATTGCCTTCCTGGGGCCTGATTTATTACTTTACAGTAATAAACCATAGAAAACCAATAAAAAACTCTGTTATCTAACATCCTTGAATTTTTCCTATTTAAACTACTAGATATATATTTAAACCAGTTACTACAAAATTAAAATGCTTCTGCATATATTTAAAAAGTAGAACAAACGAGTGTCTTCTAATGTCATCCAGATATTCTTCTATTTACAAATTGAAGGTATTCTCTCTCTCCAAGTTGTAAAAGGCACACCTTTCAATCACTGAAAAATCTTCATAAACATTCATTTTGAGATAATTTCTACTTACTTTCCAATGTTTGCTGAAGTTCATGGATAGTACTAAGAAGAACATGAAACTGCTTCCGTCTCAATTCCAGCTATATTAACAAGAAGAAAAAATTTATTGAAATTGATCTATAAACACACACAGACACACATATACACCATAAAAAAACAAAGGGGAAAAAAAATATATATATGCAAATACCTTATCTTCAACGCTTTCTTTAATATGTGAAAGATGCTCTAACTCTTTTCCCAGAGCCTCTAATTCTCTGAAAAAAGTAAAACAGTGCTATTTTTTGCTGTTTTGGGAAATAGAACTTACAATTCTAATCAAACATTTAAAGTATTAAATAGTATTTTTAAGATGTAAAAAGAATTAAAATACTCCATTATGTGAGACTTGTAAAGTTTAGAACTTCTTAACTACTAAATGTGCACTATTTTCATTAAAGCTATACTTTTATTTTTCATTTTTTAATTTTATTTATTTAAAAAAATTTTTTTTAGTTGTAGTTGGACACAATGCCTTTATTTTACTTATTTTATGTGGCTCTGAGGATCGAACCCAGTGCCTTGCACATGCTAGACGAGCACTGTACTGCTGAGCCACAACCCCAGCCCAAAAAAGGTATATTTTTTATAAAGATTTTAAGTACTGAAAAACTCAGATAATAGAATAACCAAACTCAAGAAATAGTACATTTTTATCATACTAACTTCAAGATTTTTCTTCAGTTAAAAAAAAAAAATCAAAAACAAAACCTGCTGCTGATTAACTTGAAATACCCTTTGAACTTCACCTCCCTCCCCATCCTCTTCTCTAGTCCCCTACCTCAGGTCTTCTTTTGTCCTTTATTTTCCATTCACACAGTCATTGCATCATTCCAATCCCTTTTTAATGCATGTATCTGTGTTTCTGATAATATATGGTATTAATAAATAATACTTGGTGTTTTCTAACTTTTACAAATGGTTATTTTCTATATGTATGTAGAAAATTAGAAATAATTTAAAACTCATGTCTCTGTCATTTTCCTCACTGATTTTTTTGGGGGATCTGTGTTGTAAAAGTATATGTCTAGCTAGGCCTGGTGGTGTACCTGTAACCCCAGAGACTCAGGAGGCTGAAGCCAGAGAATCACAAGTTCAAAGTCAGTCTCAGTAACTTAGTGAGACCCTGTCTCAAAATTAAAAATAAAAAGTGCTGGGGATGTAGCTCAGTGGTAGAGTGCCCCTGAGTTCAATCCCTTGTACTAAGAGAAAAAAGAAAAAAAAAGTATATATCTAGTTTATTAAGTTTATGCTGTTTAGTATTTTATTACATGAATAGAATATATTCTATTTATCCATTTTCCCATTGAGACACATCACATGCATTTTAGACCTATAGATAGAAAGATTGGAAAAAGAAAAGGATCTAATCAAACAGTGTTAGGATATATAATGTTGAAAATCTTGATTTCTCCTTTTGACACGTTATTTATTTTATAAAAATGGAATGTATAGATGAGTATGCTTGAATGTTTATGTAGGTTTATGTAGGTTAGTTCCTTTGCAAGGAAAAGCTCTAAACTTACTTTAATGTCTCATGCCTATCTGGATGATGCTGGATCACTTTTGCCAAAGCATCATATTCTGAAAGACATAAAAACATTTACCAAGTTTTCTTTTAAAAACCTTAAATATCAAAAGAAAACGCATAGTATCACACATGTCTCCTACTCATTTTCCTAGTACATAAAGAAATGAAAACAATGATGGATGGGAGTATTGCCATGCCACTTGATTGAACCACAACGATAATCATCTGTGACATCAAAAGTGTTAAATACAAGGATTTTGGCTCCAGATTCTGTTTTTCCACTAACATGTCCTGTACAGAATATAAGAAGTCAGCATAAGCATTAATGACTTTTAAGTCATTATCGATCAAGTGGACTGAATCTGAAAAGGATCTTACTCTTTGCCCAGAGTGTGTGGTGGTGGTGGTAGGGGCGAGAATCAGTGAGAAAAACATATCTTACTGTTAATTTGTTAATTTCCTCACCATTCTAAAGGTAAAAACTTCAGAAACTTTAAAATACTTCAAAATTAAGATGATTGTTGCTGCTTCACTGAGACCTCTAAGATTAAGTTTTATTGCTTATATTAACATTTCTATGAAATGGTAAATAGTGAGGTTCACTTAAAAGTCTCCTATTCAATCAAAATCCTTTGCAATATATTTTTAAATAATCTGGCATTGATATTAATTATTATGTTATTATATTTTGCTGTAAATTGGCCACTGAAACTTCAGCATACATACTTTGAACTGAATACAAAAGCCACCTTTTATAAAGGGGAAATAAGCCAGGCTTAGTGGTGCGTGCATCTAATTCCAGCAGCTCTGGAGGCTGAGCCAGGAGGTTTTTTTTTTTAGTTGTAGGTGGACACAATACCTTTACTATATTTATTTATTTTTTGTGGTGTCAAGGATCAAACCCAGTGCCTCACACGTTTGAGGCAAGTGCTCTACCACTGAGGACTGCAAGTTTGAGGCCAGAAGAAGAGATAAAAAGATATGGGGACGTAGCTCAGTGGTAAAGCACCCTGTAGTCAATCCCCAGAACTAAAAGAAAAAAAAAAAAAAAGACGTCAGGATAAAACTTTATCTTCATTAGCTCTCTAAAACGTGAAGTTTATTGTTTTGGAACTCAGTATATTACTAAGCATGATTTTTTTAAATTAAAAAAACCTCCATTATAATATAATAGATATTCAGTATAACACAAAACAAAAACAAAGAAAACCTAGATAATAAAACCCACACCCCCCAAATAACTATTCACATTTTCTATTTTCTTCCAGTTTTTAATATATGTTATCATAATTATGATTGTACTTTTTTTTGCGGGGAGGGGGGGGGGACCAGGGATCGAACTCAGTGGCCGAGTGCCCCTGAGTTCAACCCCTGGTACCCCCTCAAAAAATTATTTGAAAGTATATGAACTAGATAAGGGTATACTCCAGTTAAAAAGAAAGATTAGAATAAAACTAAGCTTTAACTTTTTCTTGTTATATAGTTAGGCAGCCTGAATATATCTGCTTCCTTTATACTTAATGAAAACCAACTGTGTTTAAATTCTCTCTCTCTCTCATCAAACAAATCGACCCTATAACTAGTGTACTTACATAAATCACTTTTGCTGATTAAACAAAATATTCAGGCAAAATTGTCTGAAGACAGAAGAAATACCTGGATAATCAATACATCTCAGTAAAAACTTTTTTTCAGCAGATCATTCCTTTTTTTTCTATTTTCTATTTATGGTTTTAAGAATTAAATGTTTCTCCTAATTCTTTTTTTTTAAATTTATTTTTTAGTTTTAGGTGGACACAATATCTTTATTTTATTTCAATGTGGTGCTGAGGATCGAACCCAGTGCCTCATGCATGCTATGCAAGCGCTTTACCACTGAGCCCCAGCCCCAGTCCCATCCTGATTCTCTTTGTCAATTAAATCGATTCTGGCTGCTGATTTTACCTCACATTAAAAACTGCATGAAAATACCAGTCAGTAGTAAAGTATTTGCACATGAAATCCCTCAAAACCCTTACCTTGGCGATTTTTTCGTATTCGTTTTGCTTGAAGAATCTGCTTTTTGCACTCAGCAATTTTTTCATGAGCTCCAGCAATACTACATTCTATACAAAAGGGTATTTTTTAAAAGATAGTTAATAACAACACATCCATTTTCAATTTTAAAAAATGTTTTTAAATTGAAGTCCTATTGCTAACTAAATAGATGCTAGTATTAAAAAAGTAGCTGTAACCTCAATCATCATACCACATTATAAACTTTTGCAGATACCACTTACTGTATGCATTCTATTAATATTGTAAGTAACTTTTATCACTAACCCAAGAATATTGTTAGTAGGTATTTTTCCTTTAGATCATAAAGAATAAAAATATAGACAGAAACTTTATTATTTTTACCTATTTCTTTGTAAATTTTTTCATAATTTTCCATTTCTCTGAGATTCATGTCATACACCAGCAAAGTTTTGCCCATTGAAAATTCACATTGAGATAGTGTACTCAGCATACGTTGGTACTGGCTATATCTGATGGAAAAAAGAGGAAAAAGATGTTTGTGGATTGCTAAAATTAAACTACTTTAATGCAGGCAAAGCTTTGCTAATTAAGTTATATCACATTCTGAGACAAATGTTTTCTTTAAAAAAAATCTAGAATATCCATCCCTTATGTTTTCTTTTTCCAAATGTGGTATATCTGCCTTTATAAACAGCTATGGTTACAAACGTAAGACGGGCCTATTGTTTTTATCGGTGTAGGCTTAATTCAAGCAAATCTGTCTGAATTGTTTAAATCATTTTTAAAAATTATTTTGATTAAGAAGTCTGCTTATTTTCACAATTCTATTCTCATAGTTCTTCCGTTCTATATCTATGTTACACTTATTCTGTGGAAAGTGAATCCAAATGAGAAGAATTTTGTTAAAAACCTAGATATCTTGCAGGAACTTTATTAACAAAGGAAAGACGTTTCATTTAGATTATCTTGTCCTGTTAAATACTTATCTGCTAAAAGTGACCATGTTAACGAGCCTGAATTTAGTCTTCATTTCTTCTTTTACCTGCTTTCTACATGATTGTTTTATAAGGCCTCCAAAGAGAAGAAAAAAACAAATCTTTTGATGAAACAAGAAGTGATTTAAGTGGACAATTCGGTGAGTGAAAACTTAAAACACTAACAGGACCTTATTAAAATGACATCAGTACACTGGCATAGAGACAAGTGAAATGAATACCCTTCCTCCTGGGATCCAGAGTTGCACCACTTAATGAAACTTTTCACTAACAAATTTATTCTTCGATCATCTCCAGCACCATCTCCATCAATGAGGAGACGCTTCCGTATCACTTCGTCTGGAAGAGAGAAGGGCAAAGTGAATTAAAATGACCATTTGGCTCTTGTGACTTTTCAGGACAAATAACCAATATCACTACTCAGATGCTCATTGAAAAGATAATTATTGAAATGTCAATGTGCTTGGGGCTGGGGTTGTAGCTCAGTGGTAGAGTGCTTGCCTAGCATGTATGAGATACTGGGTTCGATCCTCAGCACCACATACAAATAAGCAAATAAAATAAATGTCTACAGACAACTAAAAAATATTTTAAAAAATGAAATGTCAATGTGCTTAATGATACTGAATTGTATACTTTAAAATGGCTAACTAATATCCCACTCTTTAGTATACACCCAAAGGACTGAAAATCAGCAACTACAGTGATGAAGCTTGCAGCAGCTTAATTCACAATAGCTAAGTATTGAATCAATCTAGGTGCCCTTCAATAGATGAATGGTTAAAGAGAATGTGGTACATACACACAATGGAATATTACTCAGCCACAAAGAAGAATGAAACTATGGTATTTGCCAGTAAATGGATGAATCTGGAGATTATTGTACTAAGTGAAATAAGCCGATGATAAAAACCAAAGGCAGAATGTTATCTCTGATATGCAGTTGCTGACTCACAACAAGCAGGAGGGAAGAACAGAAGTTCACTGGGTTAGACAAAGAGGAATGAAGGGAAGGGAGAGGAGATGGGAATGGGAAAGACAGTAGAATGAATGGGACAGAACTTTCCTGTGCTCATATATGAATACACAACCAGTGAAACCCCACATCATGGACAACCACAGAATGGGATCCTAATCAGAATAATCTATACTCTATGTATGTATGATATGTTAAAATACACTCTATTGTTATATGTATCTAAAAAGAATAAAAAATGGCTAAGTGGATAAATTGTATGATGTGTATCTTACAAATACGTATATATGTGTAAATTTTTTTTTTTTAAGAAAGTGACTTTCTATTGTGTGTCAAGGTATCACAGGCAAAGAGAAAAAATCTTCAGGTAAAATAAAAATAAATAAATAAGCAACCAAGAAAATAAATTCTTGGATAACTTTTTTTTTGAAAAAAAAAAAAAAAAAAAAAAGAAGAACCTGTCTGGCTGGGTGTCATGGTACAAAACTGTAATCCCAGCGGCTCAGGAGGCTGAGGCAGGAGGAGCACAGGTTCAAAGCCAGCCTCAGCAACTTAGAGAGGCCCTAAGCAACTTAGTGAGACCCTGTTTTTTGGGGATGTGGCTCAGAGGTCAAGTGCCTCTGGGTTCAATTCCTGATGGGAAGGGGGGCTCCTTGTCCTGAAAGGCAGTGGTGAGAAGAGATAAAGAATATTTAAAAAGAAAGGGTGGCGGACTAGGACAAGAAAAGAGAAGTTGGTCAGGGGAAGGGAGTAAACCGATACAATACAAGTAGAATACAGTTATCTTAAGTTTCCCCATGAGAATTTCTTTTATTTTTCTTTCTTTTTAACAAAACTGTCTCATTTTGCCCTGAGGAAAAGAGAAAAACAGAAAAGCAGTATGGATCACCAGTGACTATAACAAGTGGGGTCCCAACCTGCCTGCCTGGCCTGAGCTCGTGTTTGGACCAGGATCATAACAAAAAAGGCCAGGGGAATCCACACTACAATGCCATTTCCCATCAGCCTGGCAAAGACCAAAACCTGACCGTTCAAAAGGTTGGCAAAGGCATTGGGAAACTGCACTCACATATACCAGAGGGTGCACACTGTCAAACTCTCCAAGGCCAATGGATGAAGAGTGCATGCACCTTTCTGACTCCATAGTTTAATTCTAGGAATTGAGGCTTTAAAAATATGTGCACCTACACCCACCAAGGAAGGTATAAAGGGTTGTTTGTAGAAGTGCTGTCTGTAGTTGAAATATTGCAAACCTATATATTCACCAGGAAGAGACTGGTTTAATTATGAAATGTTCATATAATAGTATGCAGCCAAAAAAATAAGATTGGAGTCTATACTGATGCCAAGAAATCTTATTTTTGTTAAGTAAAATGAAAACGTGCGGAGAAGCACAACGTGCTGTGCTATGTGTAGAATGGAGGAGCCTGAGACCGGGTATGTGTGTGTGTGTACGTACATCACACAGGCATGAGTGTAGTCAGAAAATATCTTTGAAAGGATTCATAAAATTAGTAATAGTCAGCCAGGTGCAGTGGCATATGCCTGTAATCCCAGCATCTTGGGAGGCTGAGGCTGCAGGATGGTGAGTTCA
The DNA here is from genome assembly GCF_052094955.1 of Ictidomys tridecemlineatus. Taxonomy (NCBI): domain Eukaryota; kingdom Metazoa; phylum Chordata; class Mammalia; order Rodentia; family Sciuridae; genus Ictidomys; species Ictidomys tridecemlineatus. Next base: position 54,183,659 of record NC_135478.1, read on the forward strand.
AATCACCCTCAGCAACTTAGTGAGGTCCTAAGCAATCTAGGAGAGGCTGTCTCAAAATAAAACATAAAAAGGGCTGGGGATGTGGCCTGGGGGTAAAGTGCCCCTGGGTTCAGTACCTGATACCAAAAACAAAACAAAACAAAACAACCTTGGTAATAGTGGTTGTTTCAGATGAGAGGGACTACATCTAAGAGATGAAAAAAAATGTAATTCCTTACATACCATTGTACAAAGATTTTGTTTGCTTATTTTGGGAGGTTTTGGTTTCCTTTTTAACCAAATGCATTTTAAAAAAATGAATTTTTAAAGTGTAAATAATTCCTGGAGAGGCTACATGATGAATCAACAGCAAAATCTTTAAACAATAGTTCCTGTGTGTAGGCAGGAGGATTTCTGAGCACAGGTGCAGCGGAGATAAAACTTGGGAAGGCAGAGGACTCCAGTTTTAAAATATATTGTGGTAGCATGAGATAGATATTTTTAGAATTGGGTTTGGTTGTCAAGCATGGCTTTGAAAGACTGCTCAAGCTATAGATTTGTCAGATGTTTTATATTTTAAAAACATGAACTAATGCTTTTGGTTTTAAAACACATACAATGTTATCTAAAGAAACAGAAAAATAAAAGTCCTCAAAGAGATTAAAATGCAAAATGATTTTTAAAAAAACTATCAATGTTTCAATTTTTTAAATGAAACAAAACTAAAAGGAGCCAGGTGTGGTGGCGAATTCCTGTAATCCCAGAGGCTCAGGAGGCTGAGACAGGAGGATTAAGAGTTCAAAGACAGCATGGCTGAGGCCATAAGCAACTCAGTGAGAACCTGTCTCTAAATAAAATATTAAAAAGGGCTGGGGATGTGGCTTTGGTGGTTAAGAACCCCTGGGTTCAATCCCCAGTACCAAAACAACAAAAAAACATAAATAAAATAAATAAATAAAAGGAAATATCTACAGGTGAGCTAGTCTGGCAGAATTGATGCTATTACCAATTCTATCGAAATTTCAAAGAACATATGGCCTTTGACTCAACAACCCCAGATGTACTTAAGCAATTATTCAGTAATTTCTCTTACTTATTTTTGCTCTTTTCAATCCTGTTGTCCCTTCCTCCCCACCAAACAGATCTTCTACCCAGATGCCTAGGCCTTATGCTTAATATTAAGGACAGTGGATTTTGAATGTAAATGCATTTGGGGAACAGGAAGAAAGCATATGAGGAAGGGGAATCTATCATAAGACCTGATTTTTTCAAATTTGATAACTATCTAAAAATGTTGAAACACATTTTGTGATCCTTCTAGCTATTTTAAGACCTGTGCAGTTTTCTATATATAATGTAATATACCAGTTAGAAAAGTCTTCCTGAAAGACATGTAGAACACGGTTCAGGCCAAACTAGCCAAGTCTCCAGGCTCCTCTCATCCTCCCTACTTTGGAGAAAGGTTATTGAGGGCCAGCACTATGTCCTATTCCTTCTGTTTCCTCCTAAGCCTCTCACACCATGTTTTATACATTCAAATGTTCAATAAATATTCTTAAATTAGATTTGTGCTTCCTGTACAGGACATCTGCTTTCTAAAGAGCTTTGTTTCAACCAGCCACTATCAAGGGCTAGCAGGCAACCACCTTATTTTCGTTTCCACAGCGGTGATTACTTGTTCAAAAGACATGAAGATCTGACCAATTAGATGTATCCACAGGTACCTCAGCAAATTTTGGGAATATGAAATAAAGACCTGAGCCCTTTTACTCTCACTGGAGAAACAGCACACATAGAAATACACACACAGGGAGGCGGGGATTGTTAAATGAGTGCCACAGTGCCACAGGCCATTGGCAGAGATCAGGAGTAAAGTTCCCTTTGGCTTGGGGAAAATCAAGAGGTTGAGTCTAAGTGGCTTTTTTTGTTTGGTACCCAGGATTGAATTAACGGGTGCTTCCCAGCCCTTTTAAGTTCTTATTTTGAGACAGGGTCTCGCTAAATTGCTAAGGCTCGCTAAATTGCTAAGGCTGGCTTTGAGCTTGAGAGCCTCCTGCCCCACCCTCTGGAGCCCTGTGCGCCATTATGCCCAGCTGAGTTGCTCTTTTGACACTTAAAAATCATCAATCAAAAAAACTGAAAGGCAACCAATTCTATCAAAATTTCAAAGAACATAGAGCCTTTGACTCAACAACCCAGATGTACTTAAGCAATATGACACTGGATTATGCACTGAAACATTATAATAACAAATACTAAAAGCAAACCAAATATACATAAATAGGGGAAAATTAAACAAATTTTAGCATAGGAACAAGAGGGAGTACTCTGAAGCTATAAGGAAAAGAGAATAAGTACTCCATGTATTGATCTAGAGATCATTTAAGATACCTTGTTATAAAAGGTGGAGAACAATATTACAGTATTGTTTTTCAAACAAAAATCAGGGGAGATGAGAATATATATTTTTATGAGCTTACATTTGTTTGGATACCTGGAATGACAGACAAGAAACTAATTACAGGGGTTACCAAGAGAGCGGGTAGTGTAAGTGGGGTAGACAGACTGGAAATGAGAAAATATCCTTTTGTTTGGTTTTTAAATCAGAAGAGTATTCAAAATGTTAGTTTTCTTTTTCTTGGACCTGGGAATTGAACTCAGGGGCACTCAACCATTGAGCTACACCCCCAGCTCTTTTATACAGAGACAGTATCTCACTGAGTTGCTTACATCCTCACTAAGTTGCTGAGGCTGGCTTTGAACTCTCTATCCTCCTACCTCAGCCTCCCGAGCAACTGGGATCACAGGCATGCGCCAGCCACTCCACTTAGCTAGTTGTTATTAAAAGAAAGTTCAAGTCCTTTCCCTTCACCCTGGGTAAGGAGAAAGCTGTGAGCTCCAGTGTGGGAGCGAGAGACAGGCTCTGGGGCCTGAGTGCACTAGAACACCAGGAAGACTGGACAGATGACAGAAGTCAAATAGTGGGACCCAGCATCATATAGGCAGTGGGATGGGACTTTGAGAGTGCATATTAACAAATGCCCTATTACTAAATCCAGGCTTTGCTGGTAGGTAACTGGGAGTTGCTAAAGATTCATGGGCAGAACTTTCTAGAAGGATCAAGCTGAGAGCAGTGTACAAAATAGACTGAAACCAGGAAAAGTCCAGAAGCAGGAAGGCTGGAGCTGCCAAAGCGCTTGCTGTTAGGAGCTAACATGACCTAAATTAAAAGGAGAGATTAGAATCACAGGTCCTGGGAGGCAGGTTAGGATGAGCAGAGGCTTGGTTAGGAAGAGGCAGGGGCCAATGCCAATGCTGGGGGGAGACTTGAGAGGGAAGTGGAAGATGAGTTGTGGCAGGGAGGGGATTCCCTGTCTAGGCACTCACAGGCCTCCTTATCGTGGGCCTGATCCCTCTTCAATCTGAGCACACCTTCTCACAGACAATCTCCTGGGTTACAAATCAAAAACTGGAGCCAATGTTTGCTTATTCACCTAATGCCTACTTTGTGTGTGTGCACACAGACCAACATTTAACCTCATCTGTAAAATGGGAGTAAAACTATCTTCTTTGTAGGGTTGCAGACTTCATGGTATGGAAAGACACAGAGCCAGTCCATGTTAGAAAAAAAGCAAAAAAATATATTATCCTTATCTTTATGTTGAATTTAATCCTCAACTTGTTTCATCCTAAAGATGTTCAAAAGTAAATGTCAAAGGTATATCTAGACATATCTATATACCTATGTAGATACATTTCATACATTTATGCATACACAATTTTCACCAATTATGATTCCTCACAAATTTGCTTCTGCCTCAAATTTATTCCAAGGTTATGCATTTCTGGCTTAAACTTTAAGATAGCTGCTGCCTAGAAAACTCTCTGCAGACAAAAATTACTGGAATAACACATATAAAGCGCAGAACACAACTCCAACAGAAACAAAATCAAACAAAATGGTGTGGCCCCAATTGGAGAGCAGCTTCTATTATCTCTAAGTTTAGAGTTTTTAAATTTAGAGAAAAATTTTTAAATGCTTATATAAATGGTATAAGCATTATGATTTTTAATGACACCCTTGTTATTGTTAATGACGCTTTAACAATTAGGTCCATGCTGAACACATCTAAAGCCATACACACTGAGTTCATAAATTATCATACATGAAGCCTTCCATAAGCAATCTGATTGCTTACATTAGTAATTTGGGTGGGCTGTGGTCCATCCTGTAAAAACAATAAAGACGGCTTGGAAATTATTTTATTGATATTAAATTAAGATGAGGTAAGGCCATGCAAAAACAATGTTTGTTCAGATTCCTGTTAGATTCATCATTAGATCAGCACCACTCATGAGTTATTAAGATGAATTATATGTGGCTCGTTTGTTAAAGATTCCTTATGGCAAAGTAACTCTGGGCCCCCTTCAAAAAGTTTAAAAATCATTAAAGTAATTTTTAAGGCAAATAATGTCAAAAAGACACATAAAACATGGGCAGAAAGAACAATAAATAAGATGGTTTGATTCTTCCACGTAAATACTGGTCTCTCCTGAGATCCTTAGGACCAATCTAAGTAAATTGCTGATGCCAAAGTAAATTTCTCAAGCCAAAAGTGTCTAAAAAAATTTTTTTAAAAAAGCAAAAAAACAGTGTGGGGATCTTCTGTTTTTCTGTCTCAAAGCTTAGAATATGGTGCATCTCAAGGATGGAGTGCCAAACTTGCTTATCTATTTGGGCTAAAGAAATATGAAATAGTTGAAGTACATTAGTTATCCTCTTGCTGGAACAGTGGATTATGGAATAAGCTGGACAAATCTACTGGCACTGGTGGAAAAAGAAAGGGAATCCATTTTTGTCCCACCAACAGCAGCAGCAAATACTTAAGAGCTGTTCACACACTTATTGGTGAACATACATCTCGTGTGTCTCCTTTCACTCTGAAAAGTGTCTTGGCTTGGCTACTAAATGGTCACTCAACTTCAAAGTGCTTTTACATGTGGTATCATACTTCATCCTTGAAACACTCTGTAAAGTGTGCTATTATCTTTCTATTATACGTGACTGGTGTCACCTCTGCATTCATAACAAAATATACAGAATTACATTATTATACGGTTATAGTGCAGTTCCGTTATTCTGTCATATTGTTTATAGGCATATTAAAATCATTATTTCAAATTTTAACAAGCATATATCCATGCATTACACCTTTCTGATTAAAAAAAAAAATCTGTTGTCAAAACCAACAAGCTCTATTAAATAGAACGTAGAGATGACCCCACTCCCCTTCTCGTCTCCCATCTGTTGCTCTGGCATATCAATGATCTACCTAATGTTCTCTGTACTGCAAAAAGTGCTTTTAAAATGATTTTTAACAGGGTACTAACACTGTTTAACACTCTTTAAATTAACACCTCCAAGATACAAACTGTTAACATATTTTAAATTAACAGTGACAACATCCAAACTATTTTTCAGTTAGCCAAAACGATATGGTGACATCAGGGGAGAGAGAATAAAGGAATTTGACAGTAACTCTCCAGGACTTCCACTCTTTCATCTATAAAATGGCAATGCTCCCAGTGGCTCAGAAGACTGAGGGGGCGGGGATTGTGAGTTCAAAGCCAGCCTCAGCAACTTAGAGAGGCCCTAAGCAACTCAGTGAGATCTCTTCTCTAAATAAAATATAAAAAGGGCTGGGGATGTGGCTCAGTGGTTAAGCCACTAAGTAACCATGGGTTCAATTCCCAATATTCTCCCCCACCCCATATAAAATGACAATGCTTTTCAGATCTCACTTTAAATGTCAGCTTTCAGAGACATCATACTTGATCAACGTATTTTATCCTAATCGTTGGCAGCTCCACCCCCATTACTTTATCATCATTCCATCAAATTCATTCTCAAAACTTAATTATGCTTCTCAGAAATTATCTTATTTACTTATTTGATGGCATGCTATTACATCTCTCCCTCAAGCAGAAGTTGGGGCCCTCCCTCCTCTGTTGTGTTTAGAAGGTCTGAAACACTTATTTGTTGACTAATCACAAATATTACTCATTTCAGCTCATTTTTCTCCCCAAGAGCAGAAAAGTCAGGGAAGGGAAATATGAGCAGATTCAAAGATGGAGAGGGCACAGATCTCATCATAGGAGAGTAGAACAGAGGTTAGTAAACAACTCATATTTAATATTTACCGAACATTACTATGTACTGGACTCAGTGCAAAGGCTTTTACTGCATTTCACCTTCAAAACAACCCTCCGAGGTGGATTTCACCATCTTCATTTACTGAGAAAAAAGCTGAGGTTCAAAGAAGCTAAGTAACCTGCCTGAGGTCAGACACTTTATATTAGTGACAGAGTGGGGATTTTCATGGTCTCAAAGGATGTAGGGGCACTTGACTGAAGTACATTTACCAGAACTCATCTCCTTTCCATCTCTCATTTACAAAATACCTCTCCTTTGGAGTGCTATTTCTCAATAAAAATAGAAGTAGCCCTAGTAGGCCCAGAGTCACTCCAGCCACAATGTGGGATCATCCTGACTCTCCCCTTCCATGCTCACTCAGGCACTGAAGCCCTGGCACCCTACCTCATACCTCCCAACCTGTCCACTTCTCCACATTCCCTCTTAGTCAGTCCCATCCTGGTCCAAGGCCCCATTACCTCTCACTTGGACCATCGTTAAGAGTGTAGAGCAGGAACTCTGGAACCAGTCTGCCTGGTTTGTGGCCCAGGCTTTCTAACCTACTACCTGTGAGACTTCAGACAAGCTACTTAATCTCTTTGGGTTCCAGTTCCATCTGTAAAGGGGGGCAATAATTAGAACAGTGCCTGATACATAGTGTAAGTACAATATACATGTTAGTAAGGGACAGGGAATTTACTTAGCACCTCAACTTTTCCTCAACATGCTTCACACAGTACAGTGATGTATGTGTGTGTGTGTGTGTGTGTGTAAATGCAATTCTGGGGCTGGGATGTAGCTCGGTGGTAGAGTGCTTGCCTAACACACACAAGACCCTGGGCTTGATCTCTAGCCCACAGCCCAAAATAAATCAACATAAGAAAAGCAAATCTGATTACATGACCCACATCAAAAATGTTTAATGGCTTCCCATTACAGTTAAAAATCTTCGGCTCAACTTTCTAAATTGTAGCCAATACTTCTCATTTTTTACTCCTTCCAATATTTTGGGCTCTTGCACAAGTGGTTTCCCAACTGGAAACCAAGTCCAACTACACCTATTTATCCTTAGGGGGGAAAAAGGGATTAGAGTAATTAATTCAGTGTACAACCTATTCCAAAAGCTCCCAGGTTTGCTCTTCCCTCGTGGTAACATGGGTAACCCTTACAACTCATTACTTAATGTGTCTTTCTCACCAGTCTGTAACCTCTGAGGAAAAGATCTTGCTTGTTGGTTCTAGGCTGTAAACCCCAGCAAGGCCTAGCTAGCCCAGGCATTATAAATATCTACTGAATAACCAAAACTGGAAGCCAGCTGGGGTAGTGCAGACTTATAATTCCAGCAGTTCAGGAGGCTGTGGCAGGAGGACTGCGAGTTCAAAGCCTCAGCAACTTAGCAAGGCCCTAAGTCTCAATGAGATTCTTGTCTCTAAATAAAATACTGAAAACGGCTGGGGATGTGGCTCAGTAAGTGGTCAAGCACCCCTGGTTTAATTCCTGGTACCAAAAAACAAAAAATGAGAGAGAGAGTGAGAGAGAGATAAATTCCCCATGAAAGTCCCTGGCTTTTAACTGCCCCCCCCCCGCCCCCATACACACACTACTTCTTATGGGTCCCCACATTTGGCCTATCCCGGTTCTTCCCATTGCCTAGCTCCTTAATGTTGGGACCCTCTCCGTCCAGGGTCCAGAAGCAGCCTCTTCACAAATAACATCAAAACCAACAGCCTTTCCCTTCCTAGGTGCCCCAGGACCTCCCTTCCTAACAGGAAGCCTTCCAGATTCTTCCTCCAGTTGCCCATCATGCCTGTTCACCATTCCCCAAAATGTCCCCTTACTGATCAGTCCCTAGACTTACAAATGCTCACAAAACCAGCCCTCCCCAATCCATTCCAGCTGACAAACCACCCGCCCCAACACACACATTCTCTCTCCCACACATACACATACACACTGTCCCCATGGCCCTGGTGGCCTCATCCTATAAGGGTGGCACACGAGTGAACCTCCCAGGTGCACTTCCGATTGCCCTCCAGCCGCTCCACTCATTCACAGCCATTCCTCTGGGACCCAGGCTGCAGTCCCCTGTCCCCAGCCACATCCCAAGGCCTCCTGGCGATCCAGCCTATTGTCTGAGGGACCCCTCCAGGTGTCACCCCTGTGAGCAGCCACCCCCAGGTCCCGGAACTCCTGCCCAGTCCCTGTAAGCAGCCACCCCACAGGCCCTGCGGCACCCCGGACCCCGGCCTCCACGCTCCCTAGCCCGCGCCGCTCCCGGGACCTCCCTCCACGGCCCCCGGAACCACGCGCCCGCGCTCGGCTCCTAGCTCTCGGGACCCCACGTGTGCCCGCGGCGCCCGACGGCCGGCCCAGCACCCGCTCCCGGAGCCCCGCGCGGCCCCTGGGAAGGCCGGCCCGGGAGTCGGCGTGGCTCCGAGGGCAGCGGAGGCTGGGCGCGGCGGCCGGGGGACTGGGGGACGCGGCGGGGCGGCTGGCGGGACCCCGGGAGCGGCGCCAGGCCGCGCGGGCCGGCGGCGGGCCTCACCGTCAGTCACGGCTCCCATGGCGTGCGCGGCGGCGGCGGCGGCGCAGGCTGGAGCGGCGGTTGGCGGCGGCGGAGGTCAAACTCCCACAATGCAGCCGGGTAAACAGCCATGGAGGAGGAGGCGGCGGCGCCCGCGGCCGCCCGCTCCGACGCCTGAGTCGCGCTGCGCCGCCGCCGCCGCCGCCGCCGCCGCGGGACCCGCGCGCCCCGCGCTCCCCGCACTCCCGGGGGACGGCCGCGGCCGGCGCGTGAGGGGGCGAGGCCAGGCGGCCGGCGGCGGCGGCTCGGGCTGCAGCCCCGGCCCCGCCGCCCCCCTGCCGCCCCCGCCCGGCCCACGCCCAGAGGCCGCCCCGGAGGCCGCCGCCAGCCGCCAGGTGAGCTCTCCCGGGCGCCGCCGCGGCTGCGGGAGCGCGGGGTCTGGGCCCCCGCGGCCTCCGGGAAAGGTGGCCGCGGCCCCCGCCGCGCCCGGGCCGCCGCAGCTGGGGAGGGGGCGCAGCCGGGGGTGGGGCGCGCGGCGCGGCGGGGCGCCTGGAGTGGGGCCGCGGGCCGCGGCGCGGGTCCCGGCAAAGTTGGCGCCCGCGCGCGCCGGGGCGCGTCTCGGGCGCGGGCGCGGGCGCGGGCGGCGGGAGCGGCCGGCCAAGGAGGAAAAGGCCCCGGGTTCCAGGTCGCGCGGTTCCGGCCGCCGCGTCCGCCCCCTGGCTGCCTGGGCTCCGGCGGGTGCGGGAAAAAGGGCGAAAGAAACTTGGCGACCTCCTGGAGGAGTTCGCGGGGCGGCCCCGAGCGCGGTGCCCGCGGGCCTGCCCATCCCCGAGCCGGGGTCCCGTCGGGGGTGTGGACTGGGGGGCTTTCGTTTCATTTTGTCTTTGGTTTTCAGAAACCGTCTGTGTGACCGTCCCCGTCGTAAGGGGAAGTTGGGAGCGGAGGGGGAGGTGGTGGTGCTCCAGGAGAAGCGTCGCCCATGCGTGGAGTGAGACCTTCCCCGAGCAGATCCCAGGGCATCTCTGCCCCCAAAGTCACTTTGATTGGATTTCGATGACTTTCTCATAAATGGCACCACTTAGGTGCCAGTTGAGGAAACAGACACCACAACGGTTGATTTGACCTCCAACCAGAATTTATGCAGTTAGCACCAGAAGCCTGGCAGAGTTTTGAACCCAGGTTTGGTATTTGATGGAGACGTGTCCTTCTTTTCCAGTTTTCATGACCTTCTTGCATCTTCATATCCTGTATAAAGCAGTTACTTGCCTAAGGTGAATTTGATGGTTTCAGTTTTCTTACTGAAGTTGGGTCCCTTCTCCAGGGTTTCCCCAGTTCTTTCAAAGAGGAAGAGTTGTAAATGCAAATGTATGCTAAGGAAGTGTAGTTAACCTCTACAAAAAAAATCGGTATATGTAAATTTTTATTCATATTAAGGGAAGCTCATAACTTCAGTAATACCCTTGCAGTATTCTTAAGAATTCATGCTCAAATTGGATGTAGGGGTACATGCCTGTAATCCCAACTGCTCTGAAGGCTGAGGCAGGAGGATGGAAAGTTTGAGGCCAGCCTCATCAATTTAGGGAGAACCCAGTCTTGTAAAGGACTGGGGATGTGGCTCAGTGGTAAAGTGCCCCTGGGCTCAATCCCTGGTAAAAAATAAATAAATATATTAAAAATTAAAGCTCAAGAATTAGCTTTTTGGTTCAAAGGCAAAAATTAACCGGTGTATAACTTTCCTTCCCCTTCCTCCTGAGTTTGAAAAAATATTGGCCTAAGGGGCAGGCCAGTGGTCCTTGGGTTTCAGACCCTGTTCATTTCCTTGGTTTTGGATAGAGAAAACTAACCAAAGAATGTCTTTAAATCTTAAGTAGTACAAATAGTATATTGAACATATTAATTGGTTGTCTATCGACCAAGAGGCATTTTGGTGGGGGTATTTCTTATTTGAAAAATAATTGTCAAGTAGTGAAAAGATATTTTTAAAAGCTGCCTGTCACCTGATCTTATCATTTTATTGATTTTGAAACAGTATCTAGTGAGTTCAAAGAATCTTTTAATTTTTTAAAGGAAAGTATTGCTGATCCTTGTAACTGTTAAATTTCCAAGAAACATTTTATCAGTTACTCATAGATGGAGTCCTGACCAAACATATAAGTTCTTTTGGTAAACTCACAATTTTGTTAATGAGAAGTTTTATAAAAGTAATAAGGCCACAGGGGATTGAAAGACTTTGAAGTTTGAGGTGTACCTGAAAATGAACATTCCTGAAACTTCTTGACTCATGTGGTGGGCAACACGTGGTTTGAACTTTCATGAACTCTTCAAAATCTGCATTGTCAGCCACATAATTTACCTCACAACTGCATTGACACAGATCTATGGGTTGAACATTTAAGAATTCATTTTACTCCCAGTGGCCTGGGAGGCTGAGACAGGAGGATCACAAGTTAAAAGTCAGCCTCAGCAATTTAGTGTGGCCTTGAGCAACTTAGCGAGAACCTGTCTCAAAATTTAAAAACAGATAAAAAGGAATGGGGATGTGGCTCAGTGATTAAGCACCCTGGGGTTCAATCCCTGGTACAAAAAGAAAAAAAAGAATTCACTTTCTTTTTGTCATATAATATGTAGCAAGAGAATATCCTATTGAATTTTAGAAGTGGCCTTTTTTTCAAATACTAACCATTTTGTCATTGTTAATGTAGGATGGACTCAAGTCCTGTGCCATATTGACAGTTCTTTCCAATTTAGAGAGAACTTTAGGTAGAAACATAATTGGAAATAGACAGTTTTAAGCTGTTAGAAAGCCGATTTGCACTTTGAGCTTCTGTAACCTTAGATTTTGTGATTTATACAAGTCTTTAGATTCCTGGTTTCTTTGAGAATATTAGAGACTAGTTGAGGAAAATAGATAAAAAATGGGGCCTGTGGTCTCAGGGGTAGAGTGCTTGCCCAGCATGTGTGCAGGCCCTGGGTTCAACTCCCAGTCCTGCAAAGTAAACAACAAACAAACATTCAAAAAAAATTGAGTTTTCCTTCTGAAAATATATGAGAGCTCATGTTGGGTCTTTATCTGAGGGCTATGAAATTATGTGGGCCTTTGTGGATATTTCTGAAGTATGCTTTTAGAGTAAAGGTTATGCTGGGCTCTGTGGACCTCCAGGAGTGGTTAGAGATTCATCTTTTTATTAAATAAAATGGGGGGTGAGAATATTCATGTCCAGGAGGAAAAAAGTTGTCAAAAGTAGAGTTTTGAGCTCAGTACTTTAAATATGTCTTCAGCCTCGTCCCGTGGGCCTCAGAGCTGCAGAAGCACTTCCATTTTGTTCCCACAGCAGATCTTGCCTGTCAGTTGATGAGCCATGCACATACACAAAGGGCAGGCTGGCCTGCCATGCTCGCCCTGGGTGCCTTGCGACCTAGTCATTGTATCTAAAAGTTCAGGATAGATTGAATAAGCAGGGACTCGAGTCCTATGCCGTCCCTTAGAGTAAGTGGTTCACAGCTTCACGCTCTTATTTCTCCCCAGCAAATGTGAAATCTGACTAGGAGGCAAGCAGTCACTCCAGGAAAATGTGTTTGTGCCTTGAAGGGAACACGATGGGAAAAGAGTTTCTGTGTCAAAACAGACCTAGGTTCAAGCCTAGGTTCTCTCATGCACTGTGGCTACTTAACCTGCCTGACCTTCTAGTTACTCATGTGGACAGCGGCTGTCTAGCAGAGTTGTTCAGAGGCTGGCTAGAAGTCTGTGTGTGTGTGTGTGTGTGTGTGTGTGTGTATTTAATTTTTTTTTCTTTTTAGATATCCATGGCAGTAGAGTGCATTTTGACTTATCATATATACATGGAGTCTAACTTCTCATTCTTGTATTTGTATATTATGTGGAGTTTCCCTGGTCCTGTAGTCTTACACGAGCATAGGAAAGTTCTGTCCAATTCAATCTACTGCCTAGAAGCTTCTTGTATAAAATTAAAAGCCCTCCTTTGTCCTAGAGGAAGGAAGGACTTAAAAGCCAGATTTAGGTAGCCATAAACATTGTAGTAAACATGCATAATCGTATGCTAGTGTACATTATTTTCAAATAATGTAGCTATTAACCTATAAAACTTTTTAAAACCAGGTTTTCAATAGTGTGGTAGAACTGAGTGGTCTCCAGGCTAAAGACATTTGGAGGTACATTTGGCATAGCTGAAGACATGCATGCTCCCCAGGAACAAACAGTGGCCACCCTCCAGCACCAGAGTTCTCTCTGTGGGCAAGAGTCCTTCGAACATTTCCTCTGTATTTGTAATTTAAATTCAGAAATTGAAGTTCAGGGCTTGGGATATAGCTCAGTGGTAGAACTCTGTTTAGCCTGTGAGAGGCACTGGGTTTGATTGCTATTTAAAAAAAAAAGGGTTGGAGTTGTGGCTCAGTGGTAGAGTGCTTGCCTAGCACGTGTGAGGCCCTGGGTTCGATCCTCAGCACCACATAAAAATAAAAATAAAGGTATTGTGTACAATTGAAAAAATAAATTTTAAAAAAACTTTACATGTATTTTCTAGTCTGTTACCCCTAGAAATGCTTCATAATTCCCTCCTTTTGGGGATCCTTACAGTACCTCATGGACTAAGTGGGTGGAAGATACACCTATAACTTTGCCTAATTTCTTCTTATTTTTAATTTATTTCTATTTACACACACACACACACACACACACACACACACACACACACACACACACACCAGGGATCAAACCCAAGGCTTTGCATATGCTAGGCAAGCGCTCTGCTACTGAGCCACATCCCCAGCCCTTTTTGAAATTCTGTTTTGAGAAAGGATCTCAGGATGCTGTCCAGGTTGGCCTTGAACTTGAGATCCTCCTGAGTACCTGAGATTACAGGTGTGTGCCCTGTTCCCTGCTTATTCTGCCATCATTAAGAAACCTACACGACTGACTGGGTATCTGTGTCCATTTTTCTCAACAGGAAAAGGAGTCGTCTTGTAGAACTGAATCATATTTTCCTTTAAATGTTAAAAGAGGGCATTATATGTTGAAAAGGTGTAAGTTGTATGAGTAAAATACTTAGAATGCTCATGGCCTTAAAAATAAAGTTGTTTCTTCTATTTCTGGGGTCTTTCCCCCTTCCTCTCATCTGTTCCTGATGAGCATTTCTGCCTGCTGATTTGGACTGATGGTTATGAACTTGGACTTTAGCCTGGAATCTGGATTTGACTCTTCTTTTTACAAGTTCTCTGGTTTTCTTCAACTTGGTCCAGTAAGCTTCTCTGAGTTTGAAGAAGGTGATCATTAAATGGAATAATAAATGCACAAAACTTTACTCAGTCCTGGGACCCTAGGAAGTGCTCTGAAAGTGGTAGCCATTTTGAAGATAGTTTTGATCTCATCTTTAAAAGGAGATAACATTTAGTCAGGTTCATTCACACATAAGCATTCTGGAACCATCCTACCTTCAACTCAAGAAATCCTTTCACACCTGCTTACCACAGGCAAGTACCCCAGCCTGTCGGACAATCAGACCTGTCCATTGTTCTTAGCAATGGATGATATCTTCTGATGACAGTGACTGGTTATGTCAAAATCGTGGGCAAGTCAAGGGCCAAACCATCCAGCCTGCCCAGGTTTGGAACCATGACCCATTTAAAAACGATAGGATTTTATAGCCTAGAGCAAAGGTCAGCAAATTTTCTGTAAAGGACCTATTAAGTATTTCTAACTTTTCCAGCCGTCCAGGTCTGGTGTACCTACTCAGCTCTGCCACTATGTCCAGCAGTGAATGGCTGTGCTTGGGCTCTAATATAACTTATGGACACTGATATCTGAATTTCCTGTCATTTTTAAAATGCCATAGAATACTTTTTTCCTCTTATTTTCAATTATTTAAAAATATTTTAAAAACATTCTTAGTTCATGACTTGTGTAGACAATAACTGATTTGGCCTGTGGGCCCTCATTAGCTCACTTCATGCCTAGAGGAATATTAGATCCACGGATTTGTGACATCGCCAAGCAACACACCCCTCCAGTTCCCCCATATAAACGCACACATCCTGCTACTTTTCCCTTCATGTAGTCTGTGCTTTAGGTATGGCAGCCTGATGTAATGCTTCCTTCTCACTCCAGCACGTTGTTATCAGTCATAGTGAGTGGCCTTCCCTTCTTAGTGTGTATTAGAGTGTGTCACCAGTTAATTATATTTATTGCTAAAAATGTTCTCGCCTTGCCTGGTTTTCCACAGAGCTCCCTGGTGGGACACTCGTGGATGATGGTTTTGAAGGGAATGGGTGCATTTCCAGCTGTCTGGTGCTTCCTGCTCCTGTGATCATCCTTTGCCCTGAAGGGGACGCCATCAATACTGGCCCCTCAGGCTGCTAACTGGACACTCTTACCTGAAGGAGACTTGCCTCCTGGCCTCCCCCATCCTCTTTCTGCTGCTGTGTTTGGTTAAATAAAGCACACAAAGATTCCTCTTGTGTCCTATCCCCTGGAGATTAGCTGCAGGATTGGTGTGTGCGGAGCATGTGGATATATATGTCTGTGTGTAATTTCATCTGGCTACCTGGAGGCTCCGAGGGCCACTTCTTTTAGTTTTGCTTTTCCTTGCTCCCTTGACCCTTGCCTCCTGGTCATTGTGTAGGGTGCACATTAGGAGACCTGGCAACTGCTGGGATGGGTTGACTTGTTTACTTGCCTCTTCCTCCCTTTCAGCATTCTCTACCGATCGGCTTCTTGGGCAGCAAGTGAGTTCTTCTTGGAGTTTCAACTATTCAAAATGTCATCATGCTGAAAATAAAACCGCTAGAAGTTATTGGGTACTTTAGGATTTTTTTTCTTTTTCCAAGCATAAACCTAATGAAGTATCAGAAGCATGAGTTAATAGTTTAGATACTTAGAGATAAAATACAATTTAAATTTTTTTTGTTATTTTATCTAGATATTAGAGCTGCAAAATATGTTATTGCTCTTAGCACCTAAGTATTTTTTTTAAGCTAAGTTTGGTACTTTTTTTTTTTTCCAGATGACAATTTGGGCAATAAAAATCCTATGTCATTAGGGCTGGGGCTGGGGCTCAGTGGTAGCGCACTTGCCTGGCATGTGTAAGGTACTGGGTTCGATTCTCAGCATGCATATAAATAAATAAAATAAAGGTCTATCAACAACAGCAACAAAAAACCTATGTCATTAAAAAAAATGTTGAGTTTATATATAAGAAATAAAACAGTTGATCAAGTGGGCATTGGTGTATATGCCAGACTACTCATTGCCTCGTTTTTTATAATGAAGCAATCTAAATACCTATTAATAAAGGCTTAATTAGGCCAATTGTGGCCTGTCTTCAAGTGAAATACTGTGCAGTCTATGAAAAGGATGATGCAGGTTAATATTTATTGTATTGGATGATGTTTAGAAAAAAAGAGAATACCTGAGTGTGTTGGCATACTCCTATAATCCAGTGATTCTGGAGGCTGAGGCAGGAGGATCACAAGTTTGAGGCCAGCCTGGGCAACTTAGAGAGACCCTGTCTCAAAATAATAAAAGGGAAGGAGTGTAGCTGGGTTCAGTCCCCAGTATCTCAAAAATAAAAAATAAAAGAGAGAACAAAGAAGAGTATTATAGTGGGCATTTTCTAAGATGGACAAAAGCCTTATAAATAGCTAAAGAAAATGACCTGAAAGGAGATACACCAAATAATGGGAACTTATTTCTAGGTAATAAAATTGTATGTAATTTTTTACTTTTCTTGAAAATTTTTTTTCCAGTTAGCTTGTGCTTCTTTTATAATTGGAAAAAAAATGATAAAGCTATTTTAAAAATAGGCATAATTGAAAACACCTCTTATTTGTTGCTAAATGAGCCCTCACTCCCTGGGATGCTTAATTTCCTTCATGGTTCATGTTGTATTCAATGAGAAATGAAATATACTTCCTCATGTAACTTTAAAAGTGTTTTCTATATTTAATAAACAAGAATGTTTTCTAGACTCTACCAACAGGAAAGAAAAATCCATACAGAATTAAGTGGATTTTCAAAAAAAAAATTAAATGAAAACACACGTTGTCTCATTTTTACAGTGTGAGATGATTTTCATCTCTTGAAGTTCCTATAAAAGTGTAAACAATTTTTTAAAAAAAAGTCATAAAGAATTCTGTTTGGAAGTGGTATGGAGGTCTCCGGTTTATCGTCTGAGTTAGTTTGATCCAGGTAGGGCCTCACTTTCCTCATCTGTAAAATGGGGCAATACTTTACTAAATTGTTGTGAAGATTAAATGAAGCAAGCGCTTAGCTGAGCACTAGACATGTGGCAGCAAATGAAAGGGGCAAAAGGGTGGAAGAGATAAGGGTACAGTAATAAGCATAGTAATAATAATAATAGTGATGATGGCAATAACACTGGTTTGTAATATAATAGTTTGAAATGCTAACATCCCTTCCAGATGCAGACCTTCATAAGGGCAGATTCACCCCCCTCCCCATTCACCAAACCTGAACTCTAACAAGAGCAGGCACCTTGACCAAGACAGGCTTGTACTTTAATTTCACCTTGTCATTCCCCCCCCCATTTCTGTTTATACAACACTCCTCAAACCCCAAAAAAGTATTCAGGGACTGACAACTCACTAGCATTGAATTGGTGTTGCTTAAGTATTTCCTGAATGAATGGTGACCTAAAGAAACCATTTCTTCTTGACAGACTGTGGTGGACTTTGACAGGGATTTTGGTCATTAAAGTATATGGGCAAAAACACCAGAACAAAAACTGCTAATGAAGGGAAACTATTTTGATTTTTAGTTTTTAAATAAATTATAGCAATTTTGTTACTTTTTTTTATTCTTAGCTTGATATCTTCAATTACAACTCATCCGTCACCTGCCTCTTTTGTGGTTTAACTATGATAATTTTAGTAAATTTTCACTTTGGGATAATTTAAGTTTTGGATTATGATTTAGATCCCTAAATCCCAAGTTCTTTTTTGAAATATAATTCACTGTTATGTGGAATTAGAAATATTGACGTAGTCATGAAGAATAACTAACTATATCTGGCTGTGATATATTTACTTTTTGATTGAGACAGTAGGACTGAAGAGTTTGTTATAGGACATTTTAGGAAATGCATGGAATATAAAATATGGAAATATGATAATTCATGAAGCATGTCTATCAAGTATGTATTACTGAGAAGTAATCTACTCCTGAGCTTTTTGGCTCGAAACCACCATTTTTATTTGCTTACAATTAAGGCAGGGCAGTTCTTCCACTGGTATTGCCTGGCCTGAGGGTACTCATGTGACTTCTGTCATCTGAAGACTTGAACTGGAGCTAATTGGTCTAGAGGCCTGGAGCTGGGTCACCTTTGAGCTTCACCTAGTCTCCTCTTCCAGCAGTTAGACCAATCTTCCTTTCTTGGAGGCACCATGTTCCCAGAGGATGAGAGTTGCAGGGCTTCTTGAGGACAAGAATTAAAAGTCTTAAAGCCAAGTCTGGTGACCAAAGCAAGTTACAAGCCCAGACAGATTCCAGGGATTGGAAGCAGATCCCACCTTTTGATGGAAACTGCACAGGACTGTATGAGCATGGGGGATTATAGCCAGTTTGGAGAACAGTCTACTGCCTGCTTGCTTTTGTAATGTTAACCAAACTCCTTTTTTTTTTTTTTTTACCATGACTGTTAAACTCTACTTCAAAACTAGTGCAGTGGCTCATGCCTGTAATCCCAGCAGCTCAGGAGGCTGAGGCAGGAGGATTGAAAGTCCAAAGCTAGCTTTATCAACTTAGCAAGGCCTTGTCTTTAAATAAAATATAAAAAGGCTGGGGTTGTGGCTCAGTGGTTAAGCACCTCTGGGTTCAATATCTGGTTAAAAAAAAAAACAAAAAAACTCTGCTTTACGGAAAAATGCTACATACTTCTCTGGTCATATGGTGAGATGAGAGCTCTGTGAGATAGGTACTATTATCCCGTGGGCCTTAGAGAGCTTATAAAACTTGCTCTAGAGCTTTTGTCAAGTTAGGGGAATCGTATAAATTAAGGACAGCTTATCCATATACCAGTGCTTCTTAAGCTCACCAATAAGGAATTCACATGGGAGAGAGGTGAGTGAGAAGTGGGAGGAAGTATTTCTTTTTTTCTTTTTTGGTATTGAGAGTTGAAAGGGGTGCTTAACCACTGAGCCACATCCCCAACCTCCTTTTTTTTTTTTTTTTTTTTTTTTTTAAATTAGGAGACAGTCTCTCCAAGTTACTGAGGCTGGCCTCAAACCTGAGATCCTCTTGCCTCAGCCTCTCAAGTCTCAGGGGTTGCAGACATGTGCCACTATATGCACCCGTCAGGAGGAAGTATTTCTTTTAGAATCTTGAAAAAAACAGTCCAATATTTGACATAAGTTTTATATTTGACCACATATTATACCTCTTTGTCTTACCATAAAATTAAGTTTAATTACCCATCAAATTAAATTTTATCCTTTTTAAGAAAATGAATTTTTTTAGAATCAAAGTAAAAGCTAATCAGCTAGAGGTCTTTGGAAATTTGACTACTTTAAACAAAAAGAGAGGTTACTGTACAGATGTGGTGTAGTTCCCAAAATTGGCTGAAAATTAGGCTTAAGATGGAGCGGCTTCGGGCACCCAGGTATTGGCACTTGATGAATCTTCTCAGGAGGTTGGAGAACTGCTCTCAGGCAGTTCCCAGTCTACTGAGAGTATGTCTTTCAGGCCTAGACTGGATGCTGGTAGTTGCCTTGGTTATTGCCTCACTAAGATGGGTACCCCCAGGGAGTTACTCCCCAGCAAGAGGAATGGATGCAGAGTAGGTAAAACCAACAGACAGATGTCCGCTAGCTGAACATTTTGTGGACCACTGTGAATGAGTTGCTTTGTGCATCATCTATCACATTTAATATTTGCCAAAATCAATGACCCTTGATTCACCCTTCTTCCAACTCCATATGCCTCCAAGATTCTTAAACTCCAGTTTGAGAAGCATTCTTGTGGCTATCCACCATATATTTTCACTTCAGCTTTATTAGTGCTTACTACTTTAAGTCCGATAATGCATCTGTTTTTTACATAATTATCTTTTCTGAAACACACATTTCCCTGATTTTTATTTATTCACTTATTTTTCTTCGGGTGGGGGGGCATGTGTTGAATATCAAACACAGGACCTTGTACATACTAAATGAAGACTGATTTTTTTTTAAGTCTTTGATTTCTGATTCAGCCATTTATTAGTAAGAGAGTGATAGTTAATGTTTTTACCCATTATTGCACAGCAACCCTTTAGGAACTAGTGAGATAAACGTAATAATTGGTCCCTGCACTCAATTTCCCCACACTGCCTTGCGTTTGTCTTCTCCTGGTTTCTAGCTGCCTTCATTGTAACCTTACTAATATTAAAAAAAAAAAAAAACTTGAGTATAACTCATCACCTGAAGGGAAAACCTACATTTATATAGCTTTTATAAAAGTAAGGTAAACCCACATTTCAAATAGTAAAATGCCATGCACATGCAGTGTGATTTTAACCAGAGCATTTTCATGAATTTTTTTCTGTTTTGTTTTATACTCTAATTCTGTAAAGTCAGGAAAGAGCAGATGTTTTCTCTGGTTTTTAGCTGAGGATGGTTTAGAAAGGGTAAGTGATCATCTGCAGCACAGGAGTGTGGGCAGTAGAACTCCAGTGTTCTGATTTCCTATGCCTTCTTGAGGTGGTTCTAGAATTTTGATTTATGGCAGAAGCCTGTTTTCTGGATTCTCAAGGTTTTAAGCTGAATTTGAGATGGATAAGCCAGACCTCCTTTGGACAATGTTCCCAATTGTCTAAATCTATTCAGGCTGCCCTGTACCATAAATTGGATAGTTTGCACACCACAGTTCTGGAGGCTGGGAAGTTCAAGCTAAAGAGTCTAGCAGATTCTGTGTAAGAAGAGCATGCATCCCATTCCTGAGGAGTCAGTCCTCATAGACTAATGACCTCCCAAAATATTCCGTCTTCTAATGTCAGCACCTGGGGGTTAGGATTTTAGCAAATGAATTTGGAGGGAACATAAACATTTGTGGTGGTGTGTAAGGTGTGCAATGATGGTATCTAGTAGTCACCTTGGTAATGGACTTTTTGTTTATTCTTGCCTGGGAGGCCCAGCTTCTTTTTATCCCTACAGATAGCCAGTCAAGGAGCTGGATTACCCCCTCACTTGCATGGTTATAAGCTGGTTTTGAAGTACCTCCTGGAGCCTTTCAGTCTGGCCTGATTTTACTTACTCATGTTGTAATTACCACCTTAAGGTGTAGTCACTTGTCCTCCGGCCCCTGGAATCTTCTTTTAAACGATCCTCACTGTTTTCTTTTTTCTGCTATTGAGGTCTACTACTACAAGAGGTCTTAAGAGGAATACTTGACACTTTTGTTTAATTAAGGTCGCCAGACACTGTTCTGTTAACATTAAGGTTGTGTATTAGGTCACCTTTCCCCTATACTTTCAAAATTTCATTGTAATCTGAACCATAAACTTGTCTGTGATGGTAGTATGTATGGTGGCTCTTGTTTGGCCAGGTCTTTTATAAACAGAGACACCTCATTCAAACACATAACACTAGTTTTTAAATAATCTTTTTCTAATTTGTATTATATAGCCTCTAGGTATGTTCAGTTCAGAACTTGTCAAAAACCTATCTTTTGTTTTTCCCCCTTCCATTTTTAGTTTGGTCTCATGGTTTTTGCAAATGTCTTGAACCTTGAACTTAATCTTGAAAAGAATGCTTGTAAAGTCCTACAGTGAAAAATATATACTTTTTGTTTCTTTATACTTTATTCACTGGTGGTTTTTTTTTTTTTTTTTTTTTTTACGTTTTGGTATACTGAACACGAGGGCATTTCAGTGTCCTAGCTCACCGCCCTTCCAAGAGGAGATATTTAAGGATCCATTCACTGTGCCCTCTGCTCCCCACTCTGTTGATTATTATTACTCTGGTAGTTATAACTATAAAGCACTTGCAGATCGAAGTTAGAAGAGAGACCATTTGCCATTACATTGGGATACTTTAAAGAATCACTTGTTTAAATTTACTAGCTTCCTAAAGCTAGTAAAGATGTTTATGGCTTCCAAGATTCCCTGTTAACATATCTCAACACTGCAAGACAGTGAAAATAGCACACGTTCAGCTACCCTAGATTATGAGAAAAGCTAGCTCCTAGAAAAGACATTTCAGTAGTATAAATGGTGCAAAATTGAGAAATCAGGTGTCATCGTGAACAGCAGCCTGGTGGGAAGCAGGTCTCTTGGTGTGCCTGCTCCTTTAGCTAATGGCCAGCAACCATCCGCTTTCTTTCCCATAGCTCTGGTGTCAAACTGGAAAGTTCTTATTGGCTGGCATTCGTAGTGGAACACCAGCCTATTTTCTCTGTGCTCTCTCCTCTGTATAACTGCATAAGATCTGATCCCTCATGCTCTTACAAAAAGAAACATTTGCATTCTGGTTCTTTTGTTTTAGGAGTACTTCAGAATGCAAAAATAGTGAACTTGGACCTTGAAGATTTTTTAAAAATTTATCTCAATTAAGGTACACCAGAAAACATTGACCTTATAGCCAATATAGCATTCTCACTTTTCACATTTTGAATGGTTTTCTTCTTTCTTCTTTTTTTCTTTTTTTAAAAACTTCCCAGTTGGTGAACTTATTTATGTATTTATTTATTGTAGTTCTGGGGATGGAACCCAAGGAATTCAGGCATGCTAGGCAAGGGTTTTACTACCGAGCCACATTCCCAGCCCCTGAATGGTTTCTTAAATAACCGTGGCCATGGTGATGCTACTGGGGAAAAAATCTTAAGATATACAAATGGTAAAAAAGGGAAATTGGATTTTGAGATCTCAAGAATTGTATAAATTGGGTTCTTGTGGAAAACTGAAATTCCTAAATGCTTATAGAGGTTTTTGCTTCGTTTTTTTCTGATTATAAAAATCCTCTGTATTCACAGAAAATTCAGAGATTCTGAGACGTAAAAGTTACACTTCTACTAGCCAGAGAAGACCACCACTGTTAACATTGATTGATATCCACCCAGCTGTTTACAGAGTTCCTCAGTAAAATATCCTTAAAAAAAAAAAACAAAACTTAAAAGTAAGGAAAAGGAGTGGCAGAAATTATATATAATGTGAACAAATTTTGTTAATCCTACTGCCCCGGACTACCTACCGGACTTGCCTTCTGGTCCGTGAACTGGCTTCCCCAGCAGGATGGGAAGAAGAGACCTTTCTGACCCTTTGGCCAGCTTTGGCTGACACAGAGTGGAGCCTCCTTTCTGTAGACTGTGGTCTGCATCTGCCTACATCTTTATCCTAGCGACTCTGTCAGCTCTGAATGCCTGCTGGTTGCAGAAGGAAACATTTGGAGTCCTTGGAGCAGCTCATAGACATAAGCCTCATCAGTTCTTATCAACCCCCTGGAAGTCAGTTCTTGTTCAAAGGGATGTCCCAATATTCAGGTTACTTGTTCCAAGTGATAGCAAGAGAGAGTGTTTAGAGACTCCCAGGTGATTTCAATTAACATCTAACCTCAAATCCATACGCCTTGGTAAGAGAAAAATCCAGAGAAGGAGCTCAGAGCAGATTATGGTATAAGCATATGCCTGTCCTCTCCTGTGGAAAAGAAAAGTGCTAATCTGGTCAGAACTGTTAAAGAGACAGGCAAGGCTCTGAAGAGCAGAATTTTCTCATCCTGCTCATTTTTTGCCTAGTGTGGAAGGAAGATTTACCCTGGGATTAAAAGGGAGATAGAAGGAAGGCTGGTGGGCCAGGTGGCTGGTAATACAAGATGGTTGGCTTGCTTTCTGTCTTCCTTCACTGTTGGTAAGCAGATCCTCAGGTCTGAGAAACTAGCAAAGTGGCCCACAGGGCAGCTTCACCAGGCTGCGATACAACTTCTCAGTGTTCGGTGTGAAAATACAATGCTTGCTTTGATTCCTTGTCCTTAGTGAGAGGAAACCCAGGAGGAGTAGGAGGAAGTGGCATCTCTTTGTAAGCGTTTTATTCTTGACATGTAACAGACTCCTGCCTGGAGAATTGTGGCAGTCCGTCCATTCTGCCAGCTTTTAGGAGTGCCGCCAGTGTTCTCTGCGCTGGCCAGTTTAAAAGGTGTCATTTCTGCCTGAGAAATTTAGAGCTTAATTGTAGCACTTGGAGCAAAGGAATTGCTTTAGAAGATGAATAACCATTGTAGTAACTGCTCACCTGCAAAGAGGGGAGACTGCTGACTTTACAAGTCTGTTTAGAATTCTTAAGTTTGGCAGGCAACAGTCTATCTCAGATGGTTCAAGAGACTTTGATGAAGTTGTTATTGTCAGGGTTGGGCAGAGGTGCTGGCAACATGGGGTTTGTCACCCAGAAACTAACAGCAATGGGAAGCCATTATTATCATTGCTAGGTTTAAAGGAGCAAAGATAAGAAGTGGTGTTACTGGGGTTGAGTGAGAAGAGCTGGAGCCGAGGGGTGGGGCTGTCAGACAACTGCTCTAGGACTGGAGGAGCCTCTGCCAACAAGCAGCCCAGGATGGGAGGAAACAAGGAAGGCAGCACTCCCCTCACGGACTTCCTTTCCTCCTCCTCAGATTGTATTTACTGCCTCCTACTGACCAGATTCACCTGGAAACGTGTCTGCAAGTGACCCAGTAATATTGTGCACGGAGGTCAGCCTCTTGGGGCACAGAGCAGAACCCAGAACAGTAGAGAATTAGTCTGAAGCTAGAAAGGGAATCAAAATTACATCCCAGGAACATAATTATAATCTCTCTCTCATCATTCAACATCCTTATCTCCCAAAATTCCAAAATAAACCTTAAAGCATGTGACCTCTCAATTCCATCTTTTAATAAGTTACCTTTTAAGTCACCCAAATAGTTACCTTACTTTCATCAGCATAATTAAATAGTCAAAGAGAATCTGAATAGTTCTCAGAAGAATTAGAAAATCACTGAAAGAACTACTGGGCCATTTTGTTCTTGGTTAAAATCAAACTAACATTTTTTCCCCAAAAAAGAATGCATATTAACTATACAAGTGATTTATCCTAATTTATCCTACACTTGGATTTTTTTATGACACATTGATGAAATGGGTTTCATCATTAAGGTTAAGGTGCAAAAGGAAGTGGAACTATTTTTTTAGTTGAAAGGTTTTGCATATTATTTCTTCACATCTATTTAAAGTGGAAGGGTCTTGCAAAAAGATTTTTACTTGGCCAGTTTGGAAATATAAGAGATTTTTAGCTTATCATAAGAGGATCTCTTTTTTTTTTAAAGAGAGAGAAATTTTTTTAATATTAATTTTTTAGTTTTCGGTGAACACAACATCTTTATTTTTTGTGGTGCTGAGGATTGAACCCAGCGCCCCGCATATGCCAGGCGATCTCGATACCGCTTGAGCCACATCCCCAGCCCAAGAGGGTCTTTTTTAATCCATATCTTTGATTAGTATTGGGCTTTGAGAGATGGAAAGATAAATAAGGTATTTACTCTGTTCTCTAGAAATTAATGAAAAGACGCCCTTACCCAACTCTTAATAATCAGGGATAATAGGTACTTTAATAAAATCATCAGCTGTGGAATTTAAAATGAGGGGGGAGTGGTTTAATTTGTCTTTCCCAGAGATTCTTTCACATGTCTCCCAAATATTATCAAAAGTCTGCAGCTGCCATGTCCTAGAAGTGGAGCTGATAACAAGATACCTACTGGCCCTGACCTGGGGAGTTGGGGTCACAGCCCCTCCCTGCTGTGTCATCAAAGGCAGCCAGGCTTTTGGTGCCTTCCGTTGCTCCCAGGACGAAGATGGATGACACCCTGCACTGTCAGCATCCTGTGTGGTGTCTGGCCCTGCATCTTCAGCCTCAGCCATGCACTGGGCTCTTAGGTCTTTGGGCTTGCCAGTCTTTTCTCTTGAGATTTCTTTTGTCTGGAGTGCTTGTTGCACCTCTTCTGCTTCCTGGTCCTGCTTTAAATGCCATCGCTTCACAAAAGCCTTCCTTGACCTTCCAGACAAAATCCAGTGGTCTTATTACTTGCTCTAAAATCCATGTGTATTCAGGCACCCTGCCTGTCTCCTTCGAAGCACCTTTTCAATTTATTTAAAGGGTTGATGGCTGCCTTTCCTACTAGAATGTCAACAGGAAGGGAGCAGGATTCATGTGTCTTTGTTTGACATCTGTCTCCTCAGTGGCAAGCATTATGCTCAATAGAGAATTGCAGGAGGAAAGAAAAAGAACTGGTTTCAAGTCCTGACCCTTACCACTCACCAGTTCTGTGACCTTTAGTAGGTCACTTCTTGGAGTCTCCATTTATGTTCTGTAGAACAGGGATAATGATGCTAACTTTCCAGTTATTGAGTGCTTAGTGTGTGCTGGGCACCATGCTTTACTTGAATTAGCTTCTCAATTAAACTTCATCAGAGAGGTGAAAAAACTGGCTTGAGGTCACACAGCTCGTAAGTAGAAAACAGGATTTAAACTCTGATCTTTTAAATCCAAAACCAGATTGCTTTTCCTCATGCCTTTTTGTGAATGTCCTGGGTTTAAAACTGATAAGGAAGGAGGTCTTTAATGCAGGGTGGTATGGATGCCTAGGAATGTGAATGCAGGATGGAGAACTCTAAAGAGTTTTAGGCAATCAGAATATGAGGTTAACTCCACCTACTTGAAGAGGTAGGTGACCTCTAAGAAATTTGCTGGGTCCAGAGGCAGCCTATGGTGCAAATATTCTGAGTCAAGAGAACATATGAATTTGCTGAGAAATGACCTCGCTCTTGCAGTTGGAGCACCACTCAAGGCTAAGAAGTTTAAGCTGTGAGCCAGAGAGTGAGAAGCCTTGCAGCCTGGCTCAGGGAGTCACTACTTTTGTGAAATGGTGTGAGGAAACTGATAGATTTTTTATGTTGAAAATATTTTTGAAGCAAGAAGTCCCAAGAGTATTTCTGGGGACTGAAGTGTCCAAAACCCATCTCATAGTTTTGTATCCCTAGCAAAGGACACATTTTACCTGATGGTTTCCTTCCACTGTAGCATCCAGTGAGACAGCCTTTGAAAAGAAGCCAACATTGTGTTGTTTAGTATAATTTGTTGTTTTTCTGTAGGAGTAGGTTGCCTAGCTCAAGTGGATGGCAACCTTGTAAAAGTCACTTATCCCAATAGCTTCTCATCTGGAAATTAGGAATGATAAAAGATCTACCTTGTCGGTTTATTAGTGGCAACATCTACACAATATCTGGTTACAAAATAAATTTTCAGGGAAGATTAGCTGCTGTTGTTAATATTACCTGTCATTCCGGCTCATGCCTCTCCAATGACTAGGTATTATTTATGTATTGAAAACAATTGGGTCTTAGGAACTAACATTTTGTTAAAGGTCATGATTTTAGGGTGTATAAAGATAGTAAAACTGGCAGTGAAGAAGGCAAAGAGTACCTTGGTGGGACAGTGCTAGTGTTTCCTACGTGTGAAATATATAACGTGAACATAAGTGAGTATGTTGTGTACACAAGGACTGTTCTTTCCATGTGTTCTCCCTGAGAAGTAGGTTCAAGCATATCTGTTTTACAGATAAGGAAGTCATGGTCTCTTCTACGATATTAGCAGACAGCTGTAGACCTGAGCTCTCAACCATATGCTTCTCCAAACTATTTGTGCCCTCCACATTGTAAAGGCTTGACTCATCTCCTATCAACCTCAGCAGCTCTGTTGCGTGGGAAAAATGGGAACTGAACCCTTGATCGTTTTCTAATTAGTGGATTAATTGAAAGCACCAGAGATAGTGTGTCACTAGATACGTAGTAGAGGCTCAATAAACACTTGTTGAAGATATAAATCTTAATCAGATTGGGTGTGAGAAAAAGATACGTAAAAGCAGTATTAGATCCTGGCTTCTCAGTCTTTTATTCCATTATTTAAAAAAATAAAAAAATAAAGAAATCTAAAGTTACTAAGCATTTTATTAGCATAGACCATTTAACATAGACTAGTGGTTGGAGTTTGAGGTGAAGAAGTACTCAGTGTGTGTTGCATGGTAATAACTCCAATTTGCACAATTTAGTTATCTCTGGATACCTGCAGAAGCCCCCACTAGCTAAGAAGCTTCAGGTTCTTGTCTGCGTATTTGACTGATTAGTTTATTCTCAATAAAAACTACTTTTGACATTAAAGTATGCAAACCTAAATAGGAAGGTGTATGTGTTTCAAAGCAAGATCTGACTAATATTTGGGTTTTCCTATAGGTAAATTTTCCTCAGGTAATTAAGTGTTGACAAAAAGATAATGCTATTTAATGGTAATAGGCAGTGAAAGAAGGTTACCTTATATCCTAGAATAGCAAGCCAGCACCATTTAATTTGAGATTTCCTCTCTCTTCCCCAGCAGGAGAAAACTAAAAACAAGGCCGGGCACACTGGTGCAGGCCTGTAATCCCAGTGGCTTGGAAGGTTGAGGCAGGAGGATGGCAAGTTCAAAGCCAGCCTCAGCAACTTACAAGTCCCCAAGCAACTCAGTGAGACCCTGTCTATAAATAAAATACAAAAAAACCTCTGGGGTTGTGGCTCAGTGGTTACACATCTCTGGGTTCAATTAAAAAAAAAAAAAGAAGAAGAAGAAGAAAGAAAAAGAAAACAAAAAGTCTGTTTTTTTCCCCCCTAAGAGAGCTTCATATGGCATTTATTTGCCAGATTAAATCTGAAAGGTAGCCAATCAGATGGTAGCTTTATTACCTGGCATTCTCTTCATGATTTATTAGATTATGCCACAGAATTAAGATACTTAAAGGTAATTGTATTATTTACTATAGAAGTGATTCATTTGGAATTTTAAAGTGTCAAACATTAAAAACCCAGTGCCCAAGCACTGTTCTCCAATGAAAGGTAACAGACAGACTTGGTTGTATGAATGGGACAGGGATTACAGAAGATGAATCCAGGGTGTTTTCAGTGCCAGAAGGCAAGAAAATGCTAATGACACACAAAACCCCTTGTCCCCCCACCATACCCTACACAATGATGGAATATGTCAAAGGGACATAGGAGCTAATTGAAAAAACTTACTATGGTCAAAGCTAGAACCATATGAGCAACTAAAAAGCAGTATTCAATTATAACCCCAAAATATAAAATAAATATAAATAAAATATACAGTGTACATTTATAGTATAAAATAAAGACTAACATAAATAGAAACACATAAATATGTAATACATATAAAATAAAGTAATGATGTAAGACAGATGACCACAAATCCATATAATATAAATGAATGATCAAGTGAACTAACAAGTGGGAAAGAATAGATAAATTTTTCATGTAGAATAATTCCAAATGATTTCTGCAAATCCCCCTCAGGGAGGGGAACATAACTGCCATTCCCTTAAGTGTGAGTGGTGCTTAGGGACTTCCTTCCAAAGAGTATAGTATGGATAAGGTGGAAAGAGGCAGCTTTTTGGCACTGGTCTGGGCAGTGATGTTTTGAATATAATCCCAAAAGCAAAAATATTGATAAATGAGATTGCATCAAACTGAAAAGCTTGTCCACAACAAAAGACACAATCAACAGAATGAAGAGCCATCCTATGGAATGGGAGAAAATATTTGCCAACCACACATCTGGTAAGGGATTAATATCAATGCTTATAAGGAACTCAACACAATTTCAAGAAAACAACAACAAAATAGTAAAAAAAAAAAAAAAAAACAGAAAGGGCCTGAATAGACAATACAAATGGCTGATAGCTATATTAAAAAAAAAAAAAACAACTTACTGTCATTAATCATCAGAGAAATGCAAATTAAAGCCACAATGAAATATTACTTCACATCTGTAAGAATGGCTGTTACCAAAAAGGCAAAAAATAACAACTGTTGATGAGGATAAGCAGAAGAGGGAAGGAACCCTTTTACATTTTTGTAGGAATGTAAATTGGTACAACCATTACGAAAAAAGGTATGGAAGTTCCCCCAGAAATTAGATATAGAAATACTGTCATCAGTATACCTCCTGAGTGTATGTATACTCAAAGGAACTGAAATCAATACGTCACAGGGACATCTGCACTGCCCTGTTCATTGCAGCACTATTCACAACAGCCCAGTTAGGGAATCAACCTAAATATCAATCAATGAATAATTGGGGAAAATGTGGTATATGCATACAGTGGAATAATAGTCTTTAAAAAGTAGGAAATTCTGTCATAATGATGTGGATGAACCCAGAGAACTTTATGATAAATGAAATGAGTTATGCACAGGAAGACAGATACTGCATGGTCCCATTTGTATGTGAAATCTAAATTAACTAATAGAAACAGTGGCATGGCAGTTCCAGGGACAAGAGGAATTGGGGAGGTGTTGGCTTAAAAGTACAAGTTTCAGTGAGAATGAATGAGTTTGGGGGATCTATTGCCTAGCATACTGACTATAATTAATTATATATATTTGAAAATTGCTAAGAGAAAAAATTCTTTTTTTTTTTTTGTTTTTGTTTTGTACCAGGGATTGAACTCAGGGCCACTCGACCACTGAGCCACATCCCCAGCCCTATTTTGTATTTTATTTAGAGACAGGGTCTCACTGAGTTGCTTAGTGCCTCGCTATTGCTGAGGCTGGCTTTGAACTCACAACCCTTCTGCCTCAGCCTCCCGAGCTGCTGGGATTACAGGTATGTGCCACTGCACCCAACATCCTTAGCCCCTTTTTTAAAAATTTTTGTATTTTATTTAGAGACAGGGTCTTGCTGAGTTGCTGAGGTTGGCTTTTGAACTTGCAATCTTTCTCTCTCAGCCTCCTAAGCTGCTAGGATTACAGGCATGTGCCACTGCGCCTGGCCAAGAGAGTAAATCTTAAATGATCTCACCAAAAGTATGTGAGGCGATGGATATGTTAATTAGCTTGATTTTAATCATTTCAAAATATATGCAAGTATCAAAACATTATGTTTAAACCATAAATATATATATAATTTTTATTTGTCACTTCAGCCTTAACAAAGCTGGAGGAAAATATTTACATGTCAGCAATAGTTGATTAGCTGTGACAAATGTTTGTATACTTATATAATAAGTTAATAATAGGGGAATTGGATATGGGGTTTATAGAACCCTCAATATAATCTTTGCAACTTCATAAATTTAAAATGATCCTAAAATTAGGCTTATTTTTAAAAAAGAATATGACAAGGAAAAGAGTCTATAGTTCAAGTTTAATTTTCATCTTGCTAAGAACCTTGCTAAGTAAATAAAATAGCTGTTGGTGTTCTGGGCTGATTATTGTGTAAAGTGGGGCAATTCTTCCTTGCTGTCTTCTTATAAAGCCGTGAGAGTTTGTTTGCCGAATCAGAGAATGCAGGATTTCTAAATGTCCTCCTGTGGAATTTCCTACTGGCATGACTTTTTCCCCCTTTGCTTTTTTGCCCAGTAGCAGTCCCTTGAGTGGCATTTGCTGTCCTAGTTAATCAGAGGATAGGAGAAATGAAAAACTCTCCTCTTCCCCCTCCCATGAAGTTTCAATGGGCACTGCAAATGTAGGTCAAATTGCATCACTGTAGAGAGGAGCGAACAGGAAGGTATTTAGGAAGTGCTGCCAACCTCGCTTTAGATTCAGTGGCAATGAACCGGTGTTGAGCCCGCTTAGGTGTGAGATTCAGGAATCAGAGGATCATGTTTGTGATATAGTCCCGGAATGTTACATTTCAATCCATGACAAAAAGGTCTCTGTCTAAAACCCTAGTAAAAATAACTTAAACTGGCTTTGTTAGATGTGCAACTACCAGCTTCTGTAATTCTTTTTGTCTCTTATTTATTATTGACATACTACAGCAATTTATATTAATTTAGCCAGAGAGATGCTTGAATTATAGAAACTATTGCCATGTGTATGTATACAAAATCTACTGTTTGGTAATCACATAAGCCTAATAATGTATTTTGCAAATTACATATTATCATATGCCCAGTGACATCTTGATTAGCATACAGAAACCACAAAATATGTTTTTTTAACTCATGTTTAAAGTATGCTTTCTTATAGACTTTAAAGATGTAAGAAGTCTTTAAATTCATGTCTTTATTTTTTCACATACTATATGCTCCCTGCTCCTTTGTAAGACATCCAGATATTGACTGCTAGAATGTTCCATGTTACTGACCTTGTCAGGAAGAGTAAGCATCTTGAGAGCAAATCAACTCTAAAACTTCCTACCTCTATCAAAATAATTTGTAGTTCATTCAGGAACAATTGGAAAGTCAGATGATAAAATGTTTTAAGTTGGCTTGGCTATTATTTAATCTTACAGATTGAATGAATTATTCTGTATACATACTCTTAGCTATTTGTACTCTTTTTATTTTGAGATAATTATAGATTGGTAGAAAGTTGCAAAAGATAGTTCAAGAGGTCCTGGTTACTCTTCACTTATTTTCTCCTTTCTTATCTGACTATATACAGTATTGAAACCAGAACATTGGCATTGGTATAAAATGTATTTGTATTTCTGGCATTTTATCACTTGGGTATTTTCATGTTGCCACTACCACAATCAAGATACAGAACTAAGCCAGGCTGGGTGGTACACTCCTGTAATCCTAGCGGCTCCGGAGGCTGAGTCAGGAGGATCGTGAGTTCAAAGCCAGCCTCAGCTAAGCAACTCTGTGAAAAATAAAATACAAAATAGGGCTGGGGATGTGGCTCAGGGGTCAAGTGCCCCTGAGTTTAATCCCTGATACCAAAAAAAAAAAAAAAAAAAAAAAGACTATTTCATCACTAAAGAAATGTTCCTTGTGTTACCTTTTTATAGCTATGCTCATTTCTGTTACCCTCAAATCCCTGCCTCCTGGCATCCACTAATCTATTCTTCAACTTTTTAATTTTGTCATTCGGGGAATGTCACATAAATGAGACCATTGGAGATTGCCTTTTTTTCACAGCATTTTTAAAACATGTTTATTTTTTTAGTGGTAGTTAGACAATACCTTTATTTTGTTTATTTATTTTATGTGGTGCTGAGGATCGAACCCAGGGCCTTGCACATGCTAGGCGAACACTCTTCCGTTGAACCACAACCCTAGCCCTTTACTCAGCCATTTTAAAAGAATTCTATTTTGGGGGCGGGGATTGTGGCTCCCCAGTGGAGTGCACGCCTAGCACGGGTGGGACCCGGGTTGGATCCTCAGCACCACATAAAAATAAAGGCATTGTGTTGTGTCCATATACACCTAAAAAATAAATATTTTTTAAAAAACAATTTTATTTTTAAAAGAATGTTTATGATAAACACTTTAAACATATTCGTTTTTGAAAAATTGTCACCCAGAGTTTGGTTGACTAATTTTCAAACTGTATTTTTCTAGCTTAGGTGTTCTAAACTCTGTATGAACATATTTGAGCAGCTGCTAAAATCAGATGTGCCAGCAAAATAGCTGATTATGGCATTAACCTTATTTCTACTCTTAAGGTTGGTATCCTAAAGTTAAATGGAAAATTACCCAGGAAAAGACTTTCCCATTAACAAAGTAAATATTACAATTGATCAATGGGCAGGAATAAAACACCCAAATGTGTACTTTAATTATACCAAATGAAAAATGATCACATTTCTGTGCCATTTCATTTTGAAAGAACTTTAGAGGAGAGAGACTTTTTGGAACATATTTTTTAAATGAGTAGCGACTAAAATACTTACATTAATTGGATAATATAAAGACTGTGTCATAGCATTGCAGTTATGTGATTAGCGTGAAATGTCACCACGTGAAATCCAGTGTCTTCATCATGTTAATAAAATTCTTGGAATGTCTTAAGTGGGAAATGAATTCCGTGGTTAGGCGAGAGCCAGGAACAAACTTCCTCAGAGGAAACAGATCTTCCATGTCAGTCTGTCATCTAACTAAATACAGAAGATAATCTGGGATCTGTAGGATGGCACATTAGTGTTCACTTACAAACAATGATACCACGTGGCCAGACTGATAGAACTTAAGCAGGTAGAAGTTGAGTCCCCAGGGGCCCCACTGCAGCTCAGAAGTGGTGAAGGTGAAAGTGTAAGCTCTGGTCTTCACCTTGTCCAGAAGTCACATTCTTGCAGGTTGTCAGGTCAGACTTTTATGAATGGGATAGTTCTGTAACTGGCAATGGCTGTGACTTCCAACATTTAGTCTTTCTGTCAGCTAGGAAACTATTTGGGTGTCTATATGTGTCAATACCAGAAATTAAACCCAGGCTTCCTACATGTTAGGCTAGGTAAACACTCTACCACTGAGCTATACTCCCAACCCTTTTTTTATTTTTTGAGACAAGGTCTCACTAAATTGCCCAGGCTGGCCTGGAACTTGCTATTCTTCTGCCTCAGTCTCCTGGGTGGTTGGGATTACACACCTGGCAGGAAACTATTCCTTATCATTGAAATCATGATATATTTACTGGCTCAACATTTTTCTCTTGATCTCCTGTGTTTTCTTCAAGCAGCATCATTATACTTGAAATAGTTATTGAGAAGTAGTCAGGAAATGATCATACTGACCATCAACTATTTGCCAACACTGGGCTGAGGATTTATGTGCATGTGCAAATGTAATTACAATATTGAAAAATTGCATTAATAGTGTTCATTAAGTGATAGATTCCCCCCAAAGATTTAAAGCAAGTTTTCAGACAGCAACAACAACAAAAATTTTTATTGGTCAGAGTGACTGGCCTCTTGCTTCCCAAGTATTTATGTATATATGTGTCCATATATACATGTAATATGTATGCACATATATTAGAAAATTTAAAGAACATATTTATATCTCTTAACTAATATATACATATATCATATATATATATATATATATTTATGGAGCAGTGTGTGTAGTGGTATGAAATATACAGTTGTAAGACCCACCCCTCTTTCTCTTAGCTTTTTATCTGCATGAAATAAGTTATTGACTCATGAAAAATCATCCAATTATAGGAGTGAAAACTATCTAACCCATCAATGCAAAATGTTTAATGGGTATTGCATTAATTACACAATAAACCTTTTAGATTACAAATGCTGTATATGTTTAGAGGAAAGAAAATTCTTGATCTCTGACTCTGGATTTCTTGTCTCCTGTCAAATACAGATAATATCCTACCTCATAGAACTGAACGAGATAAAGTACATAAAGCTAAATATATTTCCTAATAGTTGGCACGCCTTCAATACATGATAGCTATTGCTGTTGGCAATGAAGATTGTAACAACAGTAATAATAACAATAATAATACCAATAATAATAATATAGTGTAGACCTACTACTGTAGCTACCTGAAACCTCAACAACTTAACAAAACGTGTTTGTTTCTCGCTCCAGTCACAGCTCAGTGTGGGTTGGCAAAGAGGCTCTTGGTTTCCCTCAGTTGTTCAGGAGTGAAATTCTCTGGCTCCTTCCCCTGGGTGCTTGGAGCTCTCTGCATTTGACCAGCAGAGGGTATGAGAGACTGAAGATCAGCCCAGGCTACGGGGCTAGCCCTGAAGCAGCACCAGCACTTCAGTTCACACTTTAGGACTTGATCACGCATCCAGCCTTATTGCAGTGATTATTGGGAAATTTAGTCAAATGGTATGCTCGAGGAGAGAGAATGTGGGTATAGGTGAATGTGGATATTGGAAAACTCTATCACAAGTAATATTTAAAATGGCTTACTAGGAGAGGAAGGATTTGCCCTGGATCTTTTAGATCTTTTTAGAAAGGATTTGCCCTGCATCTTTTAAAGATCTTTTAGATCTTTTGTTATAGGCTGCCCAGCCTGCCTTTTGGAAAGAATATTTAAAGAGCAAGGGTGGAAAAGTAAAAATTTCTGCATGCATTATTAATAAAAATCACTTTTACCCCAGTAGCTACTGCCTTTACTGTAAGCCATTTGATAGTGACCTAGGGCAAGCCATTTATCTGCCATCAACCTCCATTTTCTTACAAGTGTTCTACACAGGGCTGTGGTGATGGCTAAACAAGACTGTGCATGTAAAGAACTTAACTCAGGGTCTGGTCAGGGTAAGCACTGGGTGAAAGTTGTTATTATTGGTCGTGTTAATAAGTATGGTCTCAGAGTAGAATGCTTGCTAGTGCCTCGTTTATTTAACTTCTTTCCTAAAGGATTATGTTAGAGTTAGCAAAGAATGACTTGACTGAGGACCTTTCTATGAATTTTAGAATTCTATAACCCAGGCCAGAAATAGGAAGAGATTAATGTTGCCTTGGCAAAATACTGGGAGAGAACTTCTATTGCCTAAGCCTGCCTCCCTGCAGTTCACGCCCTAGACTCTTTCCGTCTGTCAGGAGAGCACTGGGAGCCCTGGACTTTCCCTTCTCATCCCTCTTCCCCTCTTTCCCAGGGTCTGTAGGTGAGTCTGGCAAGGAAGCACTAGGTAAATGCCAGAGCAGCTTCTTATTGCTCTAACTTAATTGCATGTCCTTAGCAAGGCAAGACCATCATGGACCAGGCGTATATTAACCTGAGTGGAGGAGTGCCTGTCCGAGCCTTGTTCAGTCTAATCCTACTCAATTCAGCAGGCCCTGGGGGTACAGGGATGAACTGTGGCTGATCCTGCCTCTGAGAAGCCCACCTATAGTGATTTGTGTTTTGTTTTTTTTCCCCCTTGAGCTGGGTGTGGTTGTGCTCAGGATCAAACCCAGGGTCTTGTGCATACTAGGCAAGTAAGTGCTCCGCCACTGAGCCAGCCCCAGCCCTGAGCCAGGCTCTGAAGGCTGCGATCTGAGTTACTTAGAAGGTAGAAAGAAAGGAGTGCAAGCAGTTGGAAAAGCAGGTGTTAGGGGACAGGTAGGAATTGCTGTCATGTGTGGAAATGGAGAATGGTTTTAATCTCAACTTCAGTATGCAACTGCCTCAGCTTGCAGGCCTGGGCTCCCTGCTAAAAGAGTATAGTGGAGTTTTTTTCATCAGGCAGTGGATGGGTTAGGTGAGAAGATGCAAGTAAAGGGCTTAGTGCTAATACTGGAGACATAGTAAGTGTCAGTGAATGCCAGTGACCATCAGTATTATTATTGTCATGTACTTTTATAAATTGACCTTCTAATTGTCCGACTTGACCAAGGCTTTGCAAGTGACAAATTGGAGATCTGCTGGAATTTTTATTATACTTTTAGTTCTCTTTTAGGCTACTGGTGAAATAGTGCAGTAGAGTCACAATTATGGAAAAAATGATTGACTCAGCAAAATGGAGAGGTAGCTCAGTGAACCTCAGTGGAACTTGGAGAGGTAGGTCTTGAACTGAGTGGGCTTGAGATGGGAGAAGTTTGGCCCCAACACTAACACACATTGCTTTGCTGAACCCTTTTGGAAAGAGAAGAAGGATTGAGTATTGTGTAGGGATGTTGAATCAGAAAATGAGACTAAAAACAAGTTAAGACTCCATTGTGAGGAGCTGCACAGGGCTGGGAATGCCCTAGGACTGGCTGCAGAAATTGAAATGGGCCCTGAAGCCAGGGCCTGAGTTGCCGGGGTCCTTCTTCATGAGTGGCATGGCACCCTCTGCATTGGTGTCTCAAACACTCAGTACTGAGTGGGGTGACTCTCAGAGCTGTCCCTGTAGCTTCGTAGGTACAGAATGACTGGCTGGCCTTCAAAGAGAGGGATACCCAGTAGCTCCATTGAAAAGACAAGTTGTACAGAGTGTGGAGTTTCATTCTTAAATTTGCTTCACCCAAGAGAACCAACCTGTCGGGGTTGGAAGCAATTGTAAGTGGGGTCAGAAGAAATGGAGTTAGGCACCCTGTTAATGCATATTTCTGGAGAATATACCTACAGATTACATATAAACTGCTTTTGAATTTTTGGTTGCAATTTTTCATTGGGGAGAAGAGACTTAGAAAAAAGCAGTATAGGCTCAGGCTGGGTGTGGTGGTGCACACCTGTAATCCCAGAGACTGAGTGAGGAGGCTGAGGCAGGAGGGCCACAAGTTTGAAGCCAGCCTTAGCAATTTAGCAAGGCCCTAAGCAACTCAGTGAGACCCTGCCTCAAAATGAAAAATAACAAAGGTGTGGGAATGTGGCTCATCCCCAGTACCAAAAGAAAGGAAGGAAAAAAAGGAAAAGAAAGAATCATGGCTGCCTACAGGAGACAGGCCCAGAAGGAAAATAAGTGATGACACCAGGTCATCACTTTCCTGTGGAAAGCACACACAAATGACAAGAGGTAGCCCAGTTACCTCTTGCAAGAGAGCTGTCCCCTGAGGTCTGATTTTTGACTTTCCAAGAGAGATTAGAAATTAGGAATTTTATGTGAATCTTCCTGGGTTTTGAAAATTAGGAACAAATTCATATTTTCCCCCCAAGGTCACCAGGCAAAATAGCCAGAAAAAAAAAAAAAGGATTATTTTAAGCTTGTAGGTGGAAAGAAAACATGTCACTTGGGCACTAAGTGGCTCAGCTGCATGACCCTGCTGGTCTTGGTGTCAGGCTCTGGACTGGGCAGGGAGCACATACTCAACATTGAGTAAATTAATCAGCTTGGGGAAACCTCTCTTGCTTTCAGACCTTTCATATATAGAAGGAAGAGACTGCGGTCGTCCTTCAAGGCTTCCAATTTTTTTCCCAGCTCTAATTTAGAAAATAGAATTGAGTCACCACCTTGGTAGTGCTCCCTGTGGGGCCTCGTCTCCAGCATTTTTTCTTCCCTCACTGGCCTCCCTTAGTGCCTAGAGTACCGTCTCTCTCTAATGCTTGGCGATTTGCCTAAAAGTTAAGGTTTAAGACATAAAAAGAAAGTTTATACTGCTATCCTTCAAAACAAGACTGACTTGCTTTTTAAGCGCCTTGTTCTTCCTTTATCATAGTCAGGAGCTACTTGCTGGATTTGGACAGGCTACATTATATCTCAAAGGGTGATCCAGATTATGCCTGAAGTGCAACCAGGCTGTCAGAGAGCAAGGAAGGCAGCTAGTGGGAGAGCACTTGCCCAGCATGTGCAGGGCCCTCCCTGGGTGCCCCACTGTCCTCTGAAGGCATCACCATGGGTGGGGTGGATGGCTCTCTTGACCATAAAATCTGAATACACTGTCTCTGTCATGGTATTTTGTAACTTATTTTGGGTGATTTTTCATAGCTGTAAAATGTTTATGATGCAAAGCAATTAATTTTGGCTCAAGACAGACATTTTAAGTAAGATAGTAGCTTTTATGGGAAGGAAGGCAGAACAAGGACACTAAAATGGAAATCAGAGAAATTCTTTAAAAAGTAGGAGATTGGCCAAGAATTAGAAATCTGGAGGAGAAAAACATCTGGTTTATAGAGATTGTAGGAATGATTTTAAGCATTACCAAGTAACATTTTGTGAGTGAATAAAACTGAAATTGTTTTATTAAAGGGAGAGTGGAAGGGTATGATCTAGGAATAACTTAAAAGCCAATAAAGATGATTATGAATAAATGGATAAAACATGGCGTAGAATTTCAGTCACTAAGTCAGGCACAGTGGCACACGCCTGTAAATCCCAGCAGCTTGGAAGGCTGAGGCAGGAGGATCACAAGTTCAAAGCCAGCCTCAGCAACTTAGCAAGACCCATGCAACTGAGTGAGACCCTGTCTCAAAATATTAAAAAGGGCTAGGGTTATGGCTTAGTGGTTAAGTGCTTTTTGGTTCAATCCCTGGTACCCCCCCCCCACACACACACACACATACACAAAAAGAATTCAGTCACTCAGATATTTTAAAGAGATGCTTTATTAGCATCTTAGTATCCCAAGCCATAGAAATGTTTGGTTATCATCTTAGAGTATATGAAAATAAATAAAAATTGAGCAAAGCAATATTCATATTGCCTGACCTTGGTATATATAGCCAGTGAAGATTATAGGAAGTGAAGTGTATTCGCAGGGAATTTTCCATAGGAAATCAGCCTGCCTTATGCTGTATACTTTGACAGCATCTACCCTGTAGCTGTGTCGTTGCCTGTATTGGCTGCTTTTTTTCTTCTGCTGCATGTCAAAGTTTAAAATCAACTCAATTTCTACCTCTGGTTTGCTAATTCCCAATCCTTGGGAATCCTCCCCAAATTGAGTAGTACTCACATTTCACTTGAAATACCCGTATGCACGTGTATGCACAACTATGAAGAGTGCATAGCTTCCTTGTGCTTTTTAGGAAGAGGATTTGAGTTTTTTGTTTTCCTGTCTATAGTATGAACAATTGCTTCTTTAAACTGCTGAATGATAAAGGACAGAGGGAGCTCTCCAAATAGTATTCTTATTCAGAATGTGTGTGTGTGTTACATCTGTGATTCTGACAAGTTTCATAGGAGCAGACTTTCTGAATAGCTATTTTTAAAATTAAGTGAAAACTCATTAGTGGCAAATTACACACAATGATTTTAAGCCCCAGGAGGCTGACTCTGTGTACATATTGAGTAGTCATTTATTCTTAGTTTATTGTAAATACAGCCAATTAAATTTATTGTAAAAAAATAATGAATTACATTTGTCATAAAATTGGTAAAGTGCCTTGAATTTTATCTGTTTGACATTTCAAAGCACAAGTAGTAATTTCAGAACACCTGGTAACTAATAAGATTACAGATTTCTTTTTTCTTTTCTTTTTTTTTTTTTTTGGTGGTGGTGCTAGGGATTGAACCCAGGACCTTGAACACCCTAGCAAGTGCTGTAGCACTGAGCCACATCCCTGGTCCTAAGATTTATAAACTTCAGATTAGCTTTATCCACTGTTTCATCCCTTTTCTTTTTTCTTTTTTTAATCTGAACAGAATTAAGAAGAAGGAGCATCCACAATCACAGCAGATGAAGATCCACTGGTAAATTATCAGGATTTTTGGCCTGCCCTCTAAGGAAAAGGTAACTGGCTGTTCTGACATAGCAAAGTTGAATAAATGCAATACTTCTAATTATAAGATTATAGTAGAGTTGAAGTTTTACCAAAGAATGATAGTATTTAATATAAGATATCTGAGTTAGATCTAAAATCTTAAGCATAACCCTGAATATGATCTTCCTAATATAAAATGACAGTGAATTGAAGGAGTGGGATACTATTAGATGTTTGTTTCTCAACACACAAAAAATACTAAATAACAAGCCTAACCCCAAAACATTTATTAAAGTTGCAGAAAGGGTTTGGAGATAGAATTCCCCTCTCTCCCCAGCCCTACCCTCTTTGTCCAGGGAGGTTGTCAAAGGTGTGCCCTGTGGTTTTCTCCTTAGCTCTTGTTCTCTTCTCTCCCACACAATAAAGACCCAGCTGGTAAGGGCAGGGGAAATGCCAAACAGGACTGTCACACAGGCAGGACTTCTTCAGGCACACTTTCTGGGCCTAGTGCCCTTGCCCAGGCTGCCAGATAGTCCTGTGCT
Organism: Ictidomys tridecemlineatus; assembly: GCF_052094955.1. Taxonomy (NCBI): domain Eukaryota; kingdom Metazoa; phylum Chordata; class Mammalia; order Rodentia; family Sciuridae; genus Ictidomys; species Ictidomys tridecemlineatus. The sequence continues at coordinate 54,224,707 of NC_135478.1, forward strand.
CGGGAGCAGCCTCGGATCATTACGAGAACAGCAGCCACATTGATGGAGTTTCTCACTACGCCATCGCCATCATGCATTTGCTAGGTGGGGAATGGCTGAATTTCACAGAATGTGAAAAAGGATAATATTCCTGGAAGAGTTTTAATTAAAAAAAAATCCATTCTTCCATCTACTCAGAGGAATGAGGGGGTTTACAAGTTAAGATACATTTTAACATGAGTCATTGAAGGATAAAACTGAACAGAATCCAAACAGGAAAGACCAAAAGAATTTCAGCCTCTGGAATTGATCAGCTTACATTACTCAGGCAACAAATGTGATGTCTCAATTAGCCTTTAAGCAACTATGGCAAAAATGGAAACATTTTGTATGACATGCACATTCATCTGCAAAGATAGCATTTTACTATTATTAAACCATAACTGGAGCTTCAGGAAGAAGTGGCAGTTCTGTTTCAGTGTTTAAAAGAACTGAGCAGCTATGAAGCCTCACCTTCAAAATAGGCCCTTAGGATTCTTTGGCCTTCAGCTGAAGGACTACAGTGCAGGGGCATCAGAGGCACCACAGTGGATGGTGTTCATTGTGGACTGTCTGCCAGGTGCTCTCCTGTATGGTAGTGACCCCCTGGCAGTGGAGAGATGTGGAAAGACGGGAGGAGGAAGCACACTTGACAGAATGCCAAGGGAGCTCTTTAGTCCAGAACTATTTACTGAGATTCTACCATGTTCAAACAGATTTTCCCCAGGAGAAAAAGGAGAATAGGAGATGATTTCCATGAACTATAATCATGACATGCTTTTTTGAATATTATAGCAATGGAGATTAATGTGATACCAGGAAATGAATGACAAGTGGCAGAGAAAGAAGAAGAATTACAAACCAAAAAGTCTACAGGACTTGACAGGGAGGGGAATCAAATGGGCTGGGTGGAACAGTGAGAAATTGACAAGTTCATGACCAGTCTAAAGTAGCAGCCCCTTCTCAGTACTGATTGTGGCCCAATAAGTCCCAAATTGAACACCAACCAACTTACATGCTGTGTTCCTTTCTGGATGCTGGAGCTAAATGAGCAAATCAAGGGGATAAAGGTCCCTCCCATTGAATTAGCACTTATCTTTTTGGTATCAACAAATGAAAATCATGTGTCTGGGCTGGGGATGTACTTAGTGGTAGAGTACTTTCTTAGCAAGTGTGAGGCCCTTGGATTCAATCCCTAGCACTGCAAAAAAAAAATAAAAATTTATATTTATCATGTGTAGCGTATTGTTTTGAAATATGTATATGTGTGAAATGGCTAAACTCAACTAATTAACACATACATGACCCCACATACCTAATCACTTTTTTGTGATAAGAACTTTGAAGACCTCTGGTCTTAGAAGCTTTTAAGGATCCATTATTAACTAGAGTCACTTTAAAGAAGAAAAAACAAAACCTTTTATTTAATTGAGATTTTTGTCTCATTTTCTCAGCATCGCCCTCTCCACCTCCAGCCACTGGTGGTTCAAACTCTTCTACATTCCACATATAAGTGAGACGATCCTGTGTCTGTCTTTCTATGAGTGCCATATTTTACTTAGTCTGTATCCTCCAGGTTCATCCATGTTCTCATAAGTGACAGGATTTCCTTCTTTTTTTAAGGCTAAATAATATTTCATTGTGTGCATAAACTACCATTTCCTTACCCATTATTCCCCTGATGAACACTCAGGTTAATTCCCTAACTTGTTGTGAATAAAGATGTAATGAACATGAGTATGTAGGCCTATCTTCAGTATGATGTCATTTCCTTTGTGTATATACTCAGTAGTGCTCATGCCAGGTTATATGGTTCTATTTTTGATTTTCTGAGGAACCTCCATATTGTTTTTAATAATGGCCATACTTTTTAATGAGAGAAACAGACAGTAGAGAGCAGACACAAATAAATGCATTATATATTTATTATATGATAATAATTAGCAAAAAAAAAAAAACAGGGTAAGGAAAATTAGGAACACTGATGAGAGATGGGACTTGAAGTTTTAAATGGGAGTGATCATGGTAGGACTTCAAGAAGGTGAGATTTGAGCATTAAAGTTGAGCTCTCTGGGGAAGGGCGAATGGACCGTGCAGAGACTAAAAGCAGATGCCTGCATCAGCTCTGCAAGCCACAGAAAGGAGGCGGGCCAGATCTGAGTGGTGAGTTGGGAGAAAAGGGTAGGAAATGAAGGCAGACAGTTAATAGGGCCCAGGGTATGTGGCCTTAGTGACCATTGAACAGGCTTTGGCATTTATTCTGAGAGATGTGGGATATCATTGGAAGATTCTAAGAAGAGTGACTTGATTTGACTTCTGTTTTAATAAAACCACTGAGGCCATTATAGTAAGATAGGCTGTAGGGGACAAGGCAAAAATGGGGAGACCAGTTAAATTGTAGCTATGATAATAACCCAGGCAAGAGATGTCGATGTTGCCGGATCTCCAAAAATTTTAAGGGAAATGAAATCTGGACGGAAATTACTATTTTAAGAAAATAACAAAGTTTGAATCAACCTAAATAAGACTGTGAGATTCTGTTATGTGCACATTGTTTGCTACGTCAGCTATAGAATTGGTGATGTAATTCAGAGGAAGGTAAAGACTTTGGTTCAGACTAAGTTGAAAAAGAAAATTTGATTTTACATTAAAATGAAAGCTTGCTTTTTGATCAGTGCAGGAGACCAAGGAAAGTGACTATTCACAATAGCCAGAAGGTGGAAACAATCCAAATGTCCATCAACTGATGGATGGATCAACAAACTGGGATAGAGCAGAATGGAATAGAGCAATTCCCTACTTTATCCAGAGGGGATGTGTTCCAAGACTCCAGTGAATGCTAGAAACCACAAATAATACCAAACTTTTATTATAAATACTATGTTTTTTTATACATACAGACCTGTGATAAAGCTTAATTTATGAATTACGTATAATAAGAAATTAACAATGGGACTGGGATTGAGGCTCAGTGGTAGAACGCTTGCCTAGCATGTGGGTTCAATTCTCAGCATCACATATAAATAAATGAATAAAATAAAGGTCAATCTTTTCATCTAAGAAAATGTTTTTTAAAAGAAATTAACAATAATAAAATAAAAAATAATAAGATGGTAATAAAACTTAAGCAAATATGGTCTCCCTACTTCTCAAAACTGCTTATTATACTGTACTCAACTTGCTTCTTGTGATGATATGATACAATTGCCTACCTGGTGAGATGAGGTAAGATGAATATCAGGCATTGTGAAATATTGTTAGACTACTGTGTGAGGGTTATTTGAACACAATAACTGCAACACTGTGATAACTGAGACAGCCTATAAGTGACTTCCAGGCCAGTAGCATATACTTTGTGGATACACTGGACAAAAGGATTATTCACATGCTGGCCAGGTCAGAGCAAGATAACTGAAGACTTCATCATATACTCAGAACTGTGAACAGTTTATATTTATGAATTGTTTCTAGAATTTTCTATTTAATATTTTCAGACTAAAGTTGAAACTGCAGAAAGTGTAACTGTGATTAAAGAGGAGTCTTCTGTATTATTCAGCCATAAAAAGAAGTGAAAGACTGATAACATAACTCCAGCATAGATAAACCATGAAAACATACTAAATGAAGGAAGCCAGACACAAAAGGCCACATATTATATGATTTTGTTTGTATGAAATACCTGTAATAGGTGCAAATTCAGAGACAGAAAGCAGATGTGATTTCCTAGAGAATATGAGTTAGGAGATTGAAGAGTGACTGTTTCACGGAATGGGGTTCTTTCTGGGGTAGGGAAAATGTTCTGGATCTATATAATGGTGTTTGTTGTACCATATCATGAATATACTAAAATGTCATTAAATTGCAATTTTAAAATGGTTAAAATGTTGAATTTTATTTTATTGAATTTTACCTTATCTAAGAAAAGAAAGATAATGGTATTCAGAAGAAATTTCATATTTTTTTTTTCTTATCTTGGTTACAAGTAGCTGATTAAGCTAGAGTGGAGTCTTTTATGGTCAATGAGAGTGGAAAAAGGTTGGGCCCTGAAGAAAGATTGGTGCTTTGGAAGTACAAGTTGAAAATTTAGTTTCAAAGCAAAGGAACTAGTCTCTGTGATACCACTATTGACCTGATGGAGTTTTGTGATCATAGACCAGAAGTATCAAAATTAGGGTTTCTTTTTCTTTTATCAGATATCCTTATTATATGACTGCTGATTATAAAATCATATTGTTAAAAATTTAAATATTTTATAAAGCTCCTTTACAATGAAAAAATAATCAAAGTTTCTTTAATTCTTTTACCCTCTGCTCCTCATAACTCTTGAGAGTTATCAAGACTTTTTCAGTGCATAGGCTTATCATCAGTCACAATCACTACCACCATCATCATCACTTTTTCACAAAAATGGATACATTATATGTATGGTATTTTTTGCACCTTAATTTGGGGCGGGTACCAGGGATTGAACCCAGGGGCACTTAACCTTTGAGCCACATCCTCAGGCCTTTTTATTTTGAAACAGGGTCTCAGTAAGTTACTGAGATGGCTTTGAACTTGTGATCCTCTTCCCTCAGCCTCTTAAGCTGCTGGGATTAAGGCGTGTGCCTACACCCAGTTGCATGCTGATTTTTAAAATTAATATTTTGTGGTCTTACTACTGCTTTCTTGTGGATTGCTGTTATATGCCATACTTTTATTTGTAAAAACTTTTGTAGTTGAAAAGCAAAATGTGCCAGAATGCCTCTTATTCGAGGTTGAGATAGCATAAAATACAAAAGTAACGAATAGCTGCTGAGCAGTCACTATGTGCCAGACACTGACTGTCCTAAGCATATGAGTTCTTTGGCTCTCGTAACAACCTGATGGAGTAGATACTATCAAGGTCCTCCCTTTTACAAAGGAACTGAGGTAGAGTCAAAAAGTGTTCTGCCAAGGCCTAGAGTTAGGAAATAGCAGAAATGGATTCCAGGGCTAGTTTTAGCTCCCACCCCCAGTTGCCGTGAAGAGTGCTGTGGCTGGTGAAAATGCTGTTTTCAAGAGAAGTCAATCTGGAATTCTTTTTTTTTTTTCCTTCTTTTTAAAACTTTTAAATTTGTTTTAATTAGTTACACATGACATGACAGTAGAATGCATTTATGCACTTTGATATATCACACATAGATGGGATATAATTTCTCATTTTTCTGAGTGTACATGTTATAGAATCATATTGGTCATGCAGTCACATATACACGTAAGTAATATGTTTGTTTCATCCTACTATCTTTCCTACACCCACATCCCCTCCCCTCTCCTCCCTTCACATCCCTCTACCTAATCTAAGGTAATGCTATTCTTCCTTAGAGGGCCCCGCCCCTCTCATGCACACTCCTTATTGTGAATTAGCATCCGAGTATTAGAGGAACCATTCTGCCTTTGGTTTGTGAATTGGCTTATTTCATTTAGCATATTTTCCAGCTGCATTCATTTACTGGAAAATGCCATTTCATTGTTCTTTAAAGCTGAGTAATATTCCATTGAGTACATATACCACATTTTCTTTATCCAGTCATCTAATGAAGGACACCTAGGTTGGTTCCGCAGTTTAGCTATTGTAAATTTAACTGCTATAAACATTGATGTGGCTGCATTACTGTAGTGTGCTGATTTTAAGTCCTTTGGGTATAAACCAAGGAGTGGGATAGATGGGTCAAAAGGTGGTTCCATTCCCAGTTTTCTGAGGAATCTCCACATTGCTTTCCAGAGTGGTTGTACCAATGTGTAGTCCCACCAACAAGTATGAGTGTACCTTTTTCCCCACATCCTTGCCAACATTATTGTTGACCATATTATTTTTTAAAAAAATATCTTTATTTTATTTATTTATTTTTATGTGGTGCTGAGGATCAAACCCAGGGCCTTGCACATACTAGGTGAACGCTCTACCACTGAGCTACAACCCCAGCCCCTGCCTGTATTCTTGGTGATTGCCATTCTGATAGTAGTGAGATGAAATCTTAGTGTAGTTTTGATTGCATTTCTCTAATTGCTAAGATGTTGAACACTTTTTCATATATTTGTTGATGGATTGTATTTCTTCTGTGAAGTGTCCAGTTTCTTAGTTCATTTATTGACTGGATTATTTGTTTTTTTGTTGTTAAGTTTTTTGGGTTCTGTGTGTATCCTAGAGATTAATTATCAGAGGTGCATTAATTATCAGAGGTCTATTTTGTAGGCTCTTTCCTTACATTTTTGATTGTTTTCCTTTGCTGAGAAGAAGCTTTTTAATTTGAATCCATCCCATTTATTGATTCTTAATTTTACTTCTTGCGCTTTAGGAGTCTTGTTAAGGAAGTCAGATCCTAGACCGACATAGTGAAGATTTGGGCCTATTTTTTCTTCTATTAGGTTCAGGGTCTTCTGTTCTAGTGCCTAAATCCTTGATGCACTTTGAGCTGATTTTTGTGCAGTGTGAGAGAGAGAGAGGTTTGATTTCATTTTGCTACATATGGATTCCCAGTTTTGTCAGCACCATTTGTTAAATAGGCTGTCTTTTCTCCAGTGAATGTTTTTGGCACCTTTGTATGGTATGACACAACTGTATTTATGTGCTTTTGTCTCTGTGTCTTCTATTCTGTACCACTGGTCTACAAGTCCATTTTGGTGTCAATACCATGCCGTTTTTGTTACTGTAGCTCTGTAGTATAGTTTAAGGTCTAGTATTGTGATGCTTCCTGTTTTACTTTTCTTGCTAAGGATTGTTTTAGATATTCTGGGTCTCTTATTGTTTCAAATAAATTTTATGATTGCTTTTTCTATTGTATGTATGAAGAATGTCATTGGGATTTTAATTGGAATTGCATTAAATCTGTATAACACTTTTGTTAGTATCATCATTTGACAATATTAATTTTGCCTATCCAGGAGCATGGAAGATCTTTCCATCTTCAGGTTTTCTTCAATTTCTTTCTTTAGTTTTCATTGTAGAGGTCTTTCACCTCTTTTGTTAGATTGAGTCCCAGGTTTTTTTTGTTGTTGTTGTTTTTGAGGCTATTGTGAATGGGGGTAATTTTCCTAATTTCTTTTTCAGTGGATTCATCGCTGATGTATAGGAATGCATTTGATTTATGGGTTGGTGCTTTTATATCCTGCTACTTTGTTGAATTCATTTATTAATTCTAGAAGTTTGCCAGTGGAATTTTTTGGATCATCTAGATATAGAATCATGTCATCAGCAAATAAGGATAGTTTGAGCTCTTCTTTATCTATTTGTATCCCTTTAATTTCTTTCTTCTAATTGCTCTGGCTAGAGTTTCAAAGATGATGTTGAATAGAAGTGGTAAAAGAGGACATCCTTGCTTGTTCCAGTTTTTAGAGGGAATGCTTTCAATTTTTCTCCATTTAGAATGATGCTGGCCTTGGGTTTAGCATATATAGCTTTTACAATGTTGAGGTATGTTCCTACTATCCCTAATTTTTCTAGTGTTTTGAACATGAAGGGTGCTATGTTTTGTCAAATGCTTTTTCTGCATCCACTGAGATGATCATGTGAGTCTTGTTTTTAAGTCTGTTAATATGATGAATTATGTTTATTGATATCCATATGTTGAACCAACATTGCATCTCTGGGATGAACTACACTTTATCATGTGCACTATGTTTTTAATGTTTTTGTTTACAATTTGCCAGAATTTTATTGAGAATTTTTGCATCTTTGTTCATCAGGGATATTGGGTCAATCTGGAATTCTTTGTGAAGTTTTTCACATTTTACTGTTGGCTTTACAAAAATAGTTTTATTGAGATGTAGATAAGATATCATAGATGTTTGCACTTAAAGTGTGCAGCTTTTTAAAGATTTTTAGTGTATTCACATATGTGCAACCATCACCTCTGTCTAGGTCCAGAACATTTTTAGCATCCCTAAAGGATACCCCTTTCCCATTAAGCAGTGACTCCTCATATTCCCTTCCCCTGGATCCTGGAAATCAACAATTTGTCTTCTGTTTCTAGGAATTTGCCTATTCTTGATAATTCATATAAATGAAATTGTGTAATATGTGTAATAATTTTTGTCTGACTTTATTTTACTTAAGTATGATTTCAAGGTTTATTCATGTATCTTGTGCTTTGTTCCTTTTTATGGAGTGAAGGAATGTTATTAAAAGATAGATATTCCTTGTATGAATATATACAATTTGCTTATCTGTTCATCAGTTGATGAACAATTGGGTTGTTTCTACAGTTTGGCTATTACAAATAATGTGGCTAATGAACATTTGCATGTAAGTGTCTGAGTCTCGGCTTTTAATTCTTCTTTTTTTTTTTTTTTAAAGAGAGAGTGAGAGAGGAGAGAGAGAGAGAGAGAGAGAGAATTTTTAATATTTATTTTTTTTAGTTCTCGGCGGACACAACATCTTTGTTGGTATGTGGTGCTGAGGATCGAACCCGGGCTGCACGCATGCCAGGCGAGCGCGCTACCGCTTGAGCCACATCCCCAGCCCTTAATTCTTCTTTTTTAAAATTTTTTTTAGTTGTCGATAGACTTTTATTTTCCTTATTTATATGTGGTGCCAAGAATGGAACCCAGGGCCTCACACATGCTAGGCAAGTTCTCTATCACTGAGCCACCACCCCAGCCCTGCTTTTAATTCTTCTGAATATACACATAGAAGCGGAATTGCTGAATGACATGGTTATTTTAATTTTAACTTTTAAGTGGCTACTAAACTTCTTTCCACACTAGCTGTACTATTTTACATCCCCCCACTGTCTCCCCGCAATGTAGGAGAGTTCCAGTTCCTTTACATACTGTTGACACTCTTAACATTTCTATTCTTTTGTCATTTTTTCACTACAGCCATCATAATGGGTGTGAAAGGCTCTCTCTTACAGCTTTGTTTTCTGATATTTCTTTTTAGTTGTAAATAGACACAATACCTTTATTTTGTTTATTTATTTTTATAAGGTGCTGGGGATCAAACCCAGTGCCTTACCATGCTAGGCAATAAGCCCAGCCCTTGTTTTATAGTTTTGATTTGCATTTTCCTAATGACTACTGATTTTAAGTATCTTTGCATTTTCTTGTTGGTCATTTACATTGTCTTCTCTGGAAAAATGTCTGTTGAGATTCTTTACCAATATTAATAATTGAGTTACTCATCTTAGAAAGACGTGAGATGTAAGATGTCTTTCTCTTATCAGATAAATCTCTTATCAGATAAATGATTTACAAAAAAAAAAATTCTCTGTTCTCTGGGTGGCCTCTTCACTTTCTTGATGGTGTCCTTTAAGAACAAAAGTTTAATTTCAGTGAGGTACAGTTTATCTATTTGGCTCTGTTTTTCAAGAATACCTGACAAGTCAGATTCTAACCCACTTAGGATTGCTAAGTCTTTGTGAGAATAACTGTCTTCTCAAGTGGAGAGGCAGGAAGCTTTGGAAAGCTTCAAAGACACATTTCACCTGTAGCATTTTTTTTAGTTCCCCTTTTCTGCTCCTGAATTTCATTCACTTAGATCAGATTTGGGGTGAGGGATTCAGTGGAAAGAAGGATAAGGTCTCTGGGTCCTGAAGATTTTATGTTGACCAAAAGAGATTATGAGTTATAAAAGGAAAAGGTCAGAAACTTTATTATGATCCATTTTTGATATTATTTAAAACTAGAATGGCTAGGAGAGTGTAAAAATTTTGTACTTTGGGAAGAAAGGTTTAGGGACCAGTACATCTAAAAAGTCATTCTCATTATATGAGAATTTTCTTCCTCCTCTTCTTCTTCATCCTCTTCCTCCTTTTCCTCCCTGCCACCTCCAGCCCAGTTTAGGAGAATTTATTTTATTTTTGTGGGGTGTGTGTGTGTGTGTGTGTGTGTGTGTGTGTGTGTGTGTGTGTATGTGTATGTGTGTACACTTAAGGGAAGGAAAAGACAGGGAACTCTATCCATTCATAGTCATTCACACATATTACTGAAAAATAGTTCAATCTGTAATTCTATAGCCCTTTTACCTCTACTAAGAAAAGGAAGGCTTTCCTTTGGGAATGGAAAAGGATTACAAGTTTATCTGGTACAATCTGCCCTTTGAGAAGCAATACAAATCCAGACAGGTTGCGTAATGAGGGTGCAAAGAAAGTATATGGAAAATCAGGGTGCCATGTTTCCTGGATCTGTGTCTTTGCTTAGAGCTGGAACTTCGCTGAGGACGAGGGAAGAAACCTCTGTGTCATTCCTCCCACCCTGTACTAGTACCTGGCATCATTTGTCCTGGATTCAGCTTTAGGGGTTTTTCAACCAGCTTGGGGACCTATCTGAAACTATGTACTAGGGTTTGGGAGGTGAGGTCCAGGTTCCCAGTGACCCACTAGGAGGCCAAACTTTTCATTCCTAGGAGACTAAGTGCTCCCATTGCCACCTTGATTTCAGAGGATGTGTTCTTGACCCAGTCCATAAAATTATGTGATTTAGTGGTGGGGTTCCCCTGTGCTTGGTGGGAGGGAGATTTTGCTAAACAAATAGAATTTGAGAGGGGACTTGATTGGTCTGGAGGATTTCACCCATATTATAGGTGGAGTGACCTCTATGAGCAAAGGCTTGGAAGTTGAGAGCAGGAGAGGGGAGCATATTGGAAACTATGGATTGGATCTTTTGGTTGGACCAGAGAGTACCTACAGGAGACAACTGAACAACAGATAGATGTGGTGGAGCTGAGGGGAGGGCAACCTGTAGAGAGCCTTAAATGCCTGGAGAGAAGTTTTCATTTATTTCACTTCAACAAGACTATCTGATGGCATAGTGTGGACACATTATAGTTGGCACTTACTAAATGACTGACATGGTGCTGATAGCTGATGCAATGCAAGAGAGAGAGAGAATTTTTTAATATTTTTTTTTTTTAGTTTTCAGTGGACACAACATCTTTATTTTATTTTTATGTGGTGCTGAGGATCGAACCCAGTGCCCTGCGCAGGCCAGGTAAGCACGTTGCCGCTTGAGCCACATCCCCAGCCCAATGCAATGTAATTTTGCATCATTAATTTTTTTAGTATTCCTCATAAAGTAGATACTCTTATTTTATTCATTTTATAGATGAAGAAACAGATACAGAGAGGTTGAGTGATTTCCCCAGAGCAATACAGCTAGTAAGAGGTTGAAGTGGGATTCATCCTGGGAGATGGCCCTAGAACCCATGCTCTTAATTTCTGGACCTTTAAGAATGGTGATATTTACAGTCAGTTTTAGTGAAAGCTTTGTCGGTACAAAGGTGACATAGGAAATTATTTTTCATAGTGTATCTGATCTTTGCATTTTATTGCATCTGAGGTAGCGCACTAAAACTATATGGTTGGCTTTCTTTTATAGCTGATTGTTGGTCCAATTTTTCCATTTCTTTTTTAAAATGTAAACCCTTCTCTCAATTTTTAAAAAATTACTTAACCTAAAGAAGTTAAGTCCTAATCAAGATTTGAAATCAGGTTTACCATATAATAGGTCAGCATTATATCTCTGGCAATACTTGGGCATTATGAATTGGTTACACTTCATGATTTATTACCTTTTATAATTTATTACTTTTTATATGTGGATTTAAAACTTTGTCTTTCCAAGCACGTTGCTATTACTGATGGATATTTCTTTAGTATAATTCATACCCAACTATACACATATGACTAAGAAAACGAACTGCTTGGCAGATGACACATTTGTGTAGAATGAGTGTGTTTATCATCTTCTAAGAGATGGGCACCCCTCATCTTAAGTCTCCACTGTTGCAAGTGCCCTTATTATTTCTAATTTTGCACTTGATTGTCAGAAGGTCCAGCCACTGAGCTGATGAACTCAATTTATTACACACACACACACACACACACACACACACACACACACACACTGTTCTCCCTCTGCTGGAATACCATGTATCTATGACAGGCTGTGAGATGTCTCAGTAGAGGGAGCGCAGCTAAGGAAAGGCCCTCCTGTGATACCCCTATGCAAAATGGCACCCTGGCTCGCTCTGGAGAAGAAAGAAGGAAAGGGAGAGGTGTGGTCAGAGGAGCTAGAGAGGCTGTGAACAAAGGCACTGCCAATTTTAGGAAGATAGAAAGCCACCATAACTAATACATTCCTAGTTTCGTAAGTCTATTTCTTTTTACCCAAATAACTTCACTACTTTGAGGTTGATAATGGAGAATCTGTTACCAACCCTGTAATTTACACAGATAAATATACTGTAGTTACTGGTTGTCAAGTTTATTAAAATCTTGTATTGGGACTGGTGGTTTTCCCCAAATAAAAAGGCTTGTGTGGGGTCTTGCTTCTTAGAAAAGTTTTGGGAAGTTTCAGCCTTTTTACATTAGACTAGATTTAGGTACTAGAAAGGTAAACTTATTTTTAAAAATTTATTGCATATTGGATGGGTTCAGCCTTTGAACAAAACATTTTATAAGTGAATCTGCTGTGCAAAGAATCCTTTTTGTAAAGAGAGACCTTGTTACCCTTGGCATCTACTGGGAACATACCTAAATTTGGATGGTGAAGTAAGACCATATTTTAAATACATCCTTGGAAGGGATAAAATGCTCAGAATTTGGCAGCATTTCACTTCTGACAGCCTAGTTCTTAAGCTACATACAATCTAATTGGTGGTGACAGCTTTTAACATGAGCATTTCAATGAATTAAAATTTTTGCCTGCTTCTTAGCTTTTTTATACTCTCAGTGAAATTATTATTTTGTATTCACCCTGATGCCTAATAGAATGCCTGATATGTGATAAGTAATTGGGATTGTTAGATAAATTGAGTTTCCAATACTGAAACCTTAAAAAATGTATATTGTTTAAAGGTACAGGCAGATGCTGAAGTTCATCCAGGCTAGAGGACATCATCAGAAGTACACTGGCATAAGTACTGACTTACATCATGCAAGACACACTCCTACATTAATATAATCTGTATTAAATGAATGTCAATTATATGAGCTATTTTCTTTTATATTTCTGGGTATGGAGGCTAGAGGATTTAAGTAAGAGGTCATGAAATTCTTTATTATGGTCTGGTAGAAAAAAACTAAGTATTTGAATTTCTGTTGTACATGTGTTTATGATCAGTGCTCTTTGTATAAGGAATAATTTAAAACTGTTGCCAACAGATGTACTTTATCAGCTTGCAGTTTTGACTTTTCTTGGTGATTCCTTCCAACTATTAGGAAACCCAAAAGTATGAATATCTATCTTTTCTAGAAGTTGGGGCCTTTTCATGGGTGATGAAACAGTATGGTAAAAATGCATGTAGCAAACAGTATAGGGTGGAGAGATAATGCCAGGAATTAATTGTCATTTTCTTGTCCCCACATCCTCCTCAATTTGGTAGCAAATTTCCTAGGTAAGTATTGAACTGAATCGCTCATCTTGATATATATAAATACTTGATATTTTTAGTATTTGGGTTAAGCTTTGTACCAAGAATCTTTTCGTGTAATCCTGAAATATCTGGCCTTATCTCCATTTTATAGATTATGAAACTGAGGTACTGGCAAGTTAGGTAACCTGCCTGGTGACACAGCTTATAAGTGGAAGAGCTAATATCTACACCCAGCAATAGCAAGACTGGCTCTAGAGTCCTACCTCATTTTCCTTATCAGTCCATTGTAAATAATGCAATTTATAACTGGCATGACTGCATATAATGAGATAATGCAATAAGGCACCTACAGCAATTATTGAGGTGCTCAACAATTGATAGCTGCTATTATAATTAAGATCCCTTAGTAACTATTATAATGTTAAGATGATTTTTTAAAATTTTAAGGTCTTTTGTGTCTTCTTTATTAAACCAATCAAAACTTTGAAGGAAAAAAAGATATCAAGCAGGAGTTAAGGCAAAATTTGAAGTATTACAAATTGCTATTTTGATTCTCATTGGCTGGAAGTTCTGTTTTGGTAAACTGTGAAATATTTTCACATGTAAAAGAAATCAAGCAATATCTGGAGGAAGTGAGACTGTACTTCACATTTGCCATTCCTCCCCTTATTTTAATTCTCAACCTGCATTTTCAAGAATCAGAAGAACTTTACTCAAGCAAGTTCCCTTTGGTCACTAAATGGCTGAGTAGTCCTCAACTTTTCTTTTCACTGGCAGCTCCAAATGCCATTATATTCAAATTCCCATTTATTTTAAATGTCGAATTATGAAATTCAAAGTAATTGATAAATTGTATCCTTTGATCCAGGGAATCAGAATTTGGATATTTTAATGCAATTATACATATATTTCAGTAATTCAGAATTATGAAAAGTTGAACATCTGTACTGGAGATATCCAAGCTATGTTTATAAAAGTTAGGAACTTTCTTGTTGGCAAGGGAATCCTTTATTTTATTTATTTATATGTGGTGCTGAGGATTGAACCCAGGGACTTGCAGGCTAGGTGAGCTTTACTGATGAGCCACAACCCCAACCCAAGGGAATCTATGTTTTGACCATGCATTTTTTCTTTGATAGTCTTATTTAGGAAGTTAAAACTTAGACATGAATTTTAAGTTAAATACTTCCAATCATTTCTACTACTTTTGGTTACAGCTGTCCCTCAGTAGTATCCTAGGGAATTGATTCCAGAATCCCCCACCCCAGTCATCAAAATTTTGCAGATGCTCAAGTCCCTTATATAAAATATCACTGTATTTGCATATTACCCAGGCACATCCTCTCATGAACCTTAAACATCTCTAGATTGTTTATAATGGCTAATACAATGTAAATGCTATGAAAATAGTTGTTAGCCTGTAGTTATAGAATAATGACAAGAAAAAAATGTACATGTTGAGTACAGGGTCAGTTTCTTTGTTCGCTTTGTTTTAAAGAAAAAGTACTTCCAATCTATGTTGTTCAGTCTGTGGATGCTGAGCCAGAGGATACAGAGGGCCAATTGTATTTTGATAAGGACTGGAAGCATCCATAGTTTCACTTAATGAACTTGTTTGCATTGCAATTTCACTTAAAAAAATAGTTCTAAATCTGCCTAAACAAAAAATGCATACGTATTATGTAATTTAAAATTTGAACCTAAAACCCTTTCCACTGGAGTCCTGCATTTCCTTGTTAATTTTTACTCTTGTTCAAACGTTCTTATATTTCTGCAAGTGGGACTTTGTTTCTTCCAAGGGGAAGTTGGCCTCCTTTGCCACACCAGATGTTTTGAGATTTAAAATACCCAAAAAAACCCAAAACACCTCCCCCCACCTAGTCAGAGAAACACCTGTAAGCAAGCAGCTCTGAACAGGTTACAGGAGTGCTGATATTACTGCAGTATGAAATGTGATTATCAGAATCACTGGTTTTGTTTCAGGCTTCAGATTTTCACATCAGTTTGAGATAACAGTAATTATAGTAACATTTAGGGCAAGGGTTCAATGTGGTCTGCTACTGTTTCAAGCCTTTCCTATGCTTCAGCTCATTAAGTAACCTTTTATTTTACCATCTTTAGCCTACCACTTAAGAAGAAGGGGTGTGGGTGCAGGTTGAGGAGGGGTGTAAAGTTCTGTGCACTAATGCCTTAATTTAGTGAACAACACTGATGGAAAACAGTGCCTTTCAAACATGTTTTCTAGGAATTTTGTACCTTCCCCCAAGCTGTGTGTTCTCACCCTGCCCAAGACAATAAAGAGGGAGAGGCCAATCGCTTAAGTTAAAACTGAATGCGATTTTTAAATGGTAAGATTTTTATTTTGGGGATGAATGAATCAATTCCAGGAGCAACGGAAGGAAAAATACAGAAATTTGAGGTAGTGACTCTGAACATGTAAACGGATAAAGATCGCCTCGGTTTCTCTCCTGTACTCTCTATTACACTGATTTCGTGGTCTCTTTTTTGTTAGACGAGAAATTCCAAGTCCCCCGAGCGCAAACCGTGACCTCCACTTGTGAGCACTGGGGCACACACGTGGGCGCGATCGCGTGCACGAGGGGCTGACACCTGGGCCAATACCTGGGCGGCATTTCCATACTGGCCTGTGGTTCCCTACGTGCCGGGCGTCCGCTGTGGCGGCGTCCCATTCATGCTTTTTGACAACTGTGCGGCCGCCCGCGAGACTAGAGTCAAGTGCTTTTCCCTGCACGAGCTTCTCTGCCCCGGCCCTGGCTGCGACACTCGGTGATACCCAGGGGCCGGCCGGCCGGCTCCTCCATAGGTGGCTGCGTTTCTGACTTCGCCCTGGCTCCACTCCGGGGGCTTGACGTGCAAACTTCGCCGGAGCGAGCTGAGAGGGAGGGACCGGCGAGGGGGAGGAGGCGACGGGAGGCGCCTCCGCTTAAGGGAGCCGGCCGGGCGCCGCCGCTCGGACGGACGCGCGGACGGAAGGAAGGAGCGGGGCCGCCGGGCCCGGCCCGGGGATGCGAGCGGCCGCAGGGTGGGCAGCCGGAGAACCCGGGGTGCGGCTCGGGCCTCCCCGCGGCGGGCTGCCGTGCTGGGCGCGGGGCTGGGGCGGAGGCAGCTCCAGGCGCCGGCCTCGGAGCCGGCTCCTCCGGGCAGAGGCAGGCAGGGGACCCAGCACCCCGGTGGCGGGCCGCCGGCGGCCGGTTCTCTCCCCCGAGGGGCCGCGGGAGGCGAAAGCGAAAGCGAGCCCGCGCCGCGGACTTTGCGCCCGGAGCGGGGGGTGGCTGGGAGGAGGCGGGCTGGGGGCTGGGCGGCCGGGGGCGCTGTCAGCGCGCCCCACCCGGCCTGCGGGCCGCGCACGCCGCCGGAACTCCCCGGCGCCTCCTTAAACGCGGCCCCCGCGAGACTCTTTTCCCCCTTTTTTGTTACATTGTAGGAGCGGAAAGAATGTCGGAGCGGGCCGCGGATGACGTCAGGGGGGAGCCGCGCCGCGCGGCGGCGGCGGGCGGAGCAGCGGCCGGCCGGCAGCAGCAGCAGCCTCCGCAGCCCCCGCGGCAGCAGCCGCCACCGCGGCGCCCACGGCCGGAGGACGGCGGCCCCGGCGCCGCCTCCACCTCGGCCGCCGCAATGGCGACGGTCGGGGAGCGCAGGCCCCTGCCCAGTCCCGAAGCGATGCTGGGACAGTCGTGGAATCTGTGGGTCGAGGCTTCCAAACTTCCTGGGAAGGACGGTGAGTGTCCACGCCCTCCTCTTCCCCACGCCCCCCACTTCCCCCCTCCTCTACCCTCTCCTCCCCTCCCCCGCCACCCCGTCCTGTGACCCGCCCCCTCGGGGGTCAGAGATGCTATCGTTCGCTGGGTTGCGGAACGAGGAGGTGCCCACACCTACCCGTGCGTGCGTGAGCGTGCGTCACACTCCTGGCCACTGACCTGCCTCTCCCCTCCTCCTGTGTGTGTATATCTCCTAGGGACGGAATTGGACGAAAGTTTCAAGGAGTTTGGGAAAAACCGCGAAGTCATGGGGCTCTGTCGGGAAGGTGAGTCCAGCCCCCCCTGATGGAGTCTGTGCAAACCCCGGGGAAGTTTCCTTGCTGCTTGACCAGGGACCGGAACCTGAGCCCACCTTACCCACTCCCCTTCCCCCTGGAGGATGCTGCCTGAGGAGGAGGAGGGAGGGGGAGGGCAGAGCATTTGGGATAATCCAGTCTCTGGGACTTCCTGTAATTGGGAGCATCCTAGAACCCTTCAGTGGAAGACTGGCAAGGTGCAGCCTGAGTGGCATTCATTGCTAGGTGGTGAGCGCTGGAAATCATCGGTTAGGGAGTTTAACCTAGATCCCTTCAGGTGTGACCCCCTTGTGGAGAACATGAGTGGAGGAAGGATTTCTCAACTTTAGAATCATTTCCATAAGTAGTTGGGAGTGGGTATCTTAGAAAGGAAACCTGATCACCCATAAGTTTCTTTTTGGTAATTAGAATGAATTTTGAACTAGAAAAAAAAAATCTTAATCACTGCTGCTTTATTTCTGTGAAACTTAATGTACAAGATGCTACCAGAGGTTCTTCACGGCATGAGTGCAATTGGTCAGACTTTTTTTTTTTTTTTTTGAGAGCTGCAAGATGAGGGGGTTAAAAAAAAAAAATAAGGAAAGCCAGAATTTTAGATGGTGAAATAAAACTTTACTGCCCATATCTAGTGAAATCAGAGTTTAACTTTTGGTTAGTTTTAAGCTATTTGGTGGAAGGATGCTCTAGGGAAATATGTGTAGCTAAAGGTATGCCTACAAATGAAATGTGTGGTATCTGGAAGCTGTCAGATTAGTCCTGGAGATTTCCTTGTTTTTATGAATTAGGTGGCTTGTGCTACTATTTGCCTGCACCAGGCCTCGGGCACACTGTGTTCAGAAAGGAAAAGGCCTTAAGTGAGGCTTGGCATCCCAAATACTGAATTTGGAGTAGGTAGAATGTTGGCAGCTGGGAAATTTTTAAGTCCAGAGCGGGCTGGTAGTTACTGTCTGCACATTTACTTCTTGTTTTCAACACCTGGCTTTTCTTCACTTTCACCACTTTGGTTTTTATCAGTTGCCGACTTGACCTCTTGGCCCTGTGAGGAAGAATAATACAGTGGCAGCCCTATGAGAGCTTCCAGTTGGAACAGATCATAGAGCAAATTAGTTGATTTTCAAAAGGAGAACTACTGTTTGAGGGCAAAGGAAAGAGGGAAAGCACAGGACTTGTTGGCGATGTTGCAATAGAAAAAATCAGTTGTTAGTCCGGTTTTAGTGTGGCATTGGCAGCCCGCCTGGGCTTAAAAAATTAAAATCACTAGGTGGCAACTCTCATAGGAAGCAGTTGCAGTAGAGCTTTAGAGGACCTGATCCACTCTTGTTCTTAGTTTTCATTCTCTGGGTGTGGATACATTTCCCATAAAGGGTTTCTAAATCTGTGTGAAAACAGGATGCTGATTATTGTAATTCCCCTATAGAGAATGAGTAAGTGTCTTAGTGTTTCACTGAGGACCTTCATCTGGACCAAGACCCAACCAAATTTAGTGGCCTGGACCCATTTTTGCTCTATTTTTCTGTTGGGATACATTTATCAGCAGGTGTTTCGTGAAGTGCTAAGACCTTTTTTAAACTCCCTGCTGGAGGCTCAAAAGGGCCATGGATCTGGTTGTGTGTGCTTCTGAACTATCAAATTATTGGTGTTTGTTAGAGTTCATCCCCCATCCCCTACCCCCCACCCCCAAGCTGCTCTCACCATTTAGAGGATGCTGTAGCTGCTGGGCTTTCTGTAACTTGTGCTTGCCTGTTTTGAGTAGAGACTGAAGTTTTAAATTCAGACAGTTCTACATTTGTTTGTGACTAGATTTTTGGGGGGCGCTGTTTAAAAATCTAAGCTTGAGAACTCCATGAAGTAGACTTGTATGTTGTCTTAACAAACAGCCCATATCAGAATGTTTCAGGAATAAAAATACATTCAATATTACCAAAACTTATTGAACCTTTATCCATTGTCTTTGGCTAAGATTATCTCCAATGAAGTAAAAGATGTTTTGGAATTAACTCTGTACTAATTCCTCTCGTAAATGTGAGAGAAATATGTAGGTAAATTGTGTGATGAAGCATGGAAAATCAGCAGCTTTCCCTCTTAGAACATCTCTAGGAATCTCTGCTGGGCTCCTGGGCTCCTGGGCTCCTTGAATCTCTGGTTTCTGATAGGTCAGAAAACCTGAGAGAGAAAGTGGCTTAACCTTATGTTAGTTACTTCATCTCTTTGAAGGTAGCGTTTTCTATTTGAAAACGTACTACATATTTCCCAAGGTTTTTGTAGGGGTTGAAATTAAATTAGATAACCTGTGTATAATGACTAAATACATATTAATTGCTTTTAACCCTTTGAACTGCTGATAATCCCAGACCTGACTTCCTAATTTGATTTTTATCTAGGTCAAGGGTTGGTAACCTGGGACCCTAAATAGATTTCCAGAGGTCAAAGTTTGTAGAAACTGTATGTAAAATAATATGTATGTCCACTTTCCAGGGCAAGTATCCACAGTTTCCCTTGGATTATCAACACGTCCCCACCCCCACTGTTTAAATACACATTAGGCTTTATTTCGTTTTTCCTTTTCTCTTTTTCTTATGAAGAAATTCCTTTGTGGCAAGACTGCCCAAGGGTTAATGCTGTGGAAGAAGGTTGGGACTATTGATTTGAGTGGAAGTAAGATTATTTGTGGTTTGGGTCTTCTTTTAGCACAGGTAGCAAATGCTAGGATAAAATTCCAGTTCTTTTCAGTTTAGCCTATTGTATGTCTGCATTCTCATATTTTTATTGCTGTTTTTCCTGTAGTTTGTAATATTTGTTAATGGTACAGTTGACTTGGTAGAAAAAGGTTGGTTGTATTTTGACTTTTTAAAAATAAGTGAACTCAAAAAATTACCTTTTTCCTTTCAAGATAATTTGTATAATTCTATATTGGTAATATCACAAATTTGTGTTTAGATGGAATTAATTGGTATGAATCACTGACTAGAATTTCTTTATTAGTTCCTGAACACATAGGAGCCTTAAAAAATGAAAACATTATCAGGCAATGTGGTGCATACCTGTAATCAGTCCCAGCAACTCCTGAGGCTGAAGCAGGAAAATCACAAGTTTTTGAGGCCAGCCTCAACAACTTAGCTTGGTTCTAAGCAACATAACAAGACCCTGACTGAAAATAAAAAGGCCTGGAGATGTAGCTCAGTGGTAGAGAACCCCTAGGTTCAATTCCCAGTATCAAAAGCCTTAATTGCACAGTACATTTTTAAAATATATATGGTGTCTTTATGGGAATCATCAATGAAATTGGAAAAATGAACTCTTCTTTGGGCAGGGACCTCTAATTTTTCTGAAGTTCACCCGACTCTTCCCTTTCTCTGTCTGTGCTGTCAATACTCATATGTACTGTGATGGCTGTTGCTTTAGAGTGTATGTGTCCTGAAGGCAGGGACATTTTTGTTAATGACTATTCAGTTCCTGCACACTTTTGTGTTCAGTATTTGCTCCAAAAAAAAAAAAAAAAAAACGAATGGATTGAGCTGGATATGGTGGCACAAGTCTGTAGTCACAGCTAGTAGGGAAGTAAGGCAGAAGAATCACAGGCAAATTCAAGGCCTGCATAACAACTTAGGAAGACCCTGTCTCAAAATAAAGAATTTAAAGGACTGGAGTATAGCTCCGTGGAAGGACACTTGCCTATCATATGGAACCTCCTGGGTTCAACTCCACCCCCCAGGAATGAAGTGGACTACTGTGAAGATTGAACTGAGTGCCATAGGGTGAATGGTTCAAATGACCAATTTCCAATGTATTGTTGACTCAAAAAAAAAAAAAAAACTTACATTGTGTGTTCTACTTAAATTCTGTGTGTTGGGGTAATGGCACCAGGGGAGGCCGGAGGCTTCCTTCCAGTACTTCCTGTTGCTCTGTTCTGAGTGTAGTGTTCCATTCACACTTTCCAGAAAGGGTGAAGACAGGACACTACCTCTCTTATCTCTGATAGTTGGACAGGGGAAGGAGGATGGCAACCCAGGGTGATAGCCACACTTGATGACAGGTGATTTCCCTGTCAAAATACAGGGACCTAGTTGAGCCTGGGGCAAGATGGAAAAGAGGTCAGGAGGCACCTCTAGGAGCTAGCTTTTGTTTTTGTGTTTTAAGGGTGGACTGGGAGGTGGGTGCTGAGTCAGCACAGCAGCATCACCTTCTTTCTTTTCTAGGAGGAAATGAAATGGTTCCTAGTGAACTGGAAACAGGTGTTTGTATGAAGTCCTGTTAAAGGCACTGCATTATAGACTCACACCCCTCTTCCTGGGAGTCTTAATCTCTGTTTTTCCCTGGGGTTTCTCTTATCTGTTTTTACACCCAGCTTTTTCTTATGGACAATTTGAAACACACAGGAGAGAAAATATTTTAATGAACCTCTGTAGCCATCACACAGCTTCAACAGCTAATGAATGAGTCACGGCCCAATCTTGCTTCATCTCTGCCACACAGTGAGTTGTTGTGAAGTACATCTCAGGCATGGTAGCATTTTTCAGTTTTCTCTTTTCTGCTCACCTGAACTTCAACATGGATTCTGTAAAAATGGAGTCTTGATGCTGTGCCTTTGTTTAGAAGCAGGCCAGGCTGATGTTTCTGATCTCTTCTGTGAGCTTGCAAGGGCTCTGCAGGTGGCAATGCTTGCAAGTCCCCTTACATCTTAAGGGAGATCTAAGCCAAGCCTTCCACAGGAGTCTTTAAGATCTGTCCCTTGGTCAGTCACCTGAGGAGCTTGTTGAACAGGAGTGCACCTTGAAGGAGTGCTCATTCGGTTAGGTAGTAGATTGCCCACACTTGAGAAACACCTCTCTCTGAGCATCAGTGCTGCAGTGATGTAGGTGGGCAGAATACTGTGTGTAGCTACCTGCCTGTGAGATCTGCACTAACCCATGGGGGAAGGAGCCCCCACCAGACACCCCTGCAACAGGGATTCTTTCCTCCATTCTGCCATCTTTGAGATTCTATTCAAATTATAGCTTGTAGGTCAGATCCATCCTGAGCTACTTCAGAATGATTCTTACATTGCTGAATGGTTGAAATCAAAACAAAGGGTTTCATGACATCTGAAAATTATATGAAATTCAAATGTCTGTGTCCCTAAGTAAAGTTTTATTGGAGCACAGCTACAGCCTTTCATTTACATATTGTCTATAACTGCTTTCTCTGTACAGTGAACAGCAGAGTTAAGTGGGTGACCCTATAGCTCACCAAGCTCAGAGAAGTTGGCTGACCCCTGGTGTGATGACTTCCTTGGAGGATGAAACAAAGCCCCCTTCTGTGATTCTAGGATTCCTTAAGCTTCCTATTTTGATGAGGAGAATACAGTATTTTATTCTGTAGTCTATATAACATAGAAGGGAATACTTGGAGAAAGAAATGATTTCACCTAAGAAGGTTGCTGCCATGTCCACACTTGTCATTCACGGCTACTCTTCTGTGGCATACATGTATTTCAGGGCAGTTCACATATAGTTTCCAAGAGCCTAGGATGATGGAGTCTCTTAATCCCTTGTGTGATACGTAAATATGCAGCACAGAGTCTAGAACTTTTATGGAATTTTCACTCAAATTCTTTAGAACTTCTGCCATTGACCTGGTTTAGAGAAACCAAAACTTTGTTGGAGGTTTTGGGATTATTGGAAAGGTTCAACAGAAAACAAATCTGCATTTTGCTTGAAGAAGGCAGACAGTGTTCTGAGATCCCATATCTTTATAATTTTGTACTTGGTAAAAGTATGTGGCACTGGTATATGCTATGCTGAATTCAGAACTCTCAAGACTTCGCAGGTTATGGAAAGTGCATGTGTTATCTGCAGTAGGGCAAGATTCCGAGTTTGCAGTTTTGATTGGTTCTTGTAATAACTAATCTCAGGAGGAAAGTATGAGGTTTTATGCCTCCTCGTGGCATATTACCTGCGCATGGTGTAGTGTGTTTCTTCTTTATAAGGACATCCTTCCTGAGGTCCACATCTCATAATGTCCCATGTGTAGGTGGACAGCCCAAGTTTGGTGAGTACTTGTACTGTGTGCCAGCTCATTTTACATCCTGTAATCTTTGCAGTAACAACGTGTTCTGGCTGTCACCATTATCTCCCTTTTACAGATGAGACGACTAAGGCTCAGATAGGTGAGGTAGCTTGCCAGAATTAGAAGGCATCAGGAGGCCTTGAAACTCAAATGGGCCTAACTGAAGCCAACCTGCCTAACTGCTCCCGTGCCCAGTCCATTCTAGAATGTGTACCCACTTTTGATGAGCTTCAGCAGGTTACCCTAACCTTTGTTTTCTTTGTCCTTGTCTGGAAATAATTGACCTTTACCAAAAATATTTTTAAAGATGTCAGAACCATTTCCCTGCTGTGCTTTATAATAGTGTATATGTTGTATTTAGTTGTTCCTTTATAAAATCTTTTCTTTGGGGGGGTGGGGCACGTGTGCAGTTTGCATTAGAAGTAATTGGCTTTTAAAGAAAAAGATTAAATGAAAGCTCAGGTTGCAGCAGATAGCAGGCACAATCATCTGGGATTTGTGCCATTAAAAAAAAAAATCCTTTAAAAAGGGAGAAGTGAAATTTCACTATTTAAATAGCATTTCAGTGCAAGATTGCTTTTAATCACATTGATATTCAAAGTTTATGGCAGTATTTCTAATAAATGTGCCCCTCTGATTATTAAAGTATTTTTTGATTGAAGTTCTAAGGGGAAAAAAAAAAGCGCCGCCAGTTAGTAGACTTAACAGTTGGAGTTACTCTACTTTTGAGAAAAAGGCAAAGGGTTACATTTATATTCATCATGTACAGCAGGGATTATTATAAATGAGCAAAGGAAGGAGAAGAATGAGTTTTGCATTTTAGCCACTCGTAAAACTAGATTTAGTGTTCTTGTTCCTCTTTGTAATAAAGACCCTGCTAACATGAAATACTTTTCCTCTTAGATATAAAAGCATAGCAAGGAAAAAGTAATAGTTCATTATCAATTAGATTTCCAGTCTTAAAACAGAACCTATTCCCCTCCCAGGTTTAACAGATGTTTTTCATAATCTTCAACTCAAGTGAAAATTTGAGGTTTCCCCCCCTTCTCCAAAAGAAAAAAAGTAATGCTTTTACCAGTGGCCCCCAGCTTTGTATTTCAGTCCAGGAAGCTTCAGAAGTGATTGGGGAACTCCAAAACTAGAGTTGCCAGCATTTTATATATGTCTTCTCCATCATAAAAGTAAGAGCCATTGTCTTGAAATAAAGGACAGTTCTTTAACTTTAGATTTAGGAGAAACTCAATGCATTATCTTTATTTTTCCTCATTTTATTATGGGCTTTTCAGAGATCAGTATCTGTTTTGGTGTGTGAGAGGCACAGTACCAAATCATTCTTTCCTAAATTGCTGGGCCCCTATTTCTGTGTGCTGTTAGTAGGTGTTATGCAGGTAAGAGGTAAGCTTGCAGAAGTCGGCTTTCACTGACAGGAGGAAGATTGGGAGCTCAGTTCTCCAGCTAAACCCATGTTCAAATCTCAGTCCTAGAATGGAGTTGATGTGAAGGAAATCACCTAGTGTCACTGAGCCTCAGTTGACTTGCGTGTAAATGGAGTAATGGTAATTCCTCATAATGGTTGGGAGGATTAAATTATATAATCTTATCAATAACTAGAACCCAGTGTTATAAACATACTTACAATCTAGTGGTCCTTTAGGACTTTCAAGGGAACAACAGAAAGTGAAATAGAGGTTTTCCTGTAGTAAGCAAGGTGTAGACAGTCCATGAGAGGAAGCCTCCCATGTTCAGGATGACCGTGTAGCACATGAGCCTAGGTTTCAGGCCTTCTTGGACTCTAATAAAAATAGGAAGTCTGAGAGGTTGTATTTCTTACTTCCCTCTTTAGCCATCTGACTTAGGAGCCCAGTGTAGGTTTTTACTTTTCCACATTTGTACAGAATTGTCTAGAAGCTGTTTCCTGTAATGGTTTTCAGACCTCTTTTTCTGGGCAAGGAAGGTAAATCATAGGCAGCAGAATGAAGTTCTCTAGTTGGGGAATTGATAGTGAGGACTCTGCGCCTGTGATTTTATGTGTGCGTGGTGATCGTCTTGGGGTTTTCTGCCTGATGAGGGAGCTTAGAAAGTCACCTTTTCAATTCTTGGAAATTCCCATTTTCCTTTCAGCAGTTCTCCATTTAAGTTACCTTGTTCTGTTTGGAAACCATAAAGAGAGATTCATTTTAATGGAAAAAAATGATCATTGTAATCACAAATGTTAATCCATGCTCATTGAAAAGATTTTCCCCGTGGTGGAGGCATGGAACGTAAAAGCCATCATGCTTTGTAATCCCACTCAGGGCCAATTTTAAATCTCCAACTTCAGGATTTGGATTTAGAGCACTTCACACTTGATTAAGGACACCAGGTAACTACTTCAGGCACTTGCTGGCTGGCAAGACTCAAACTTGCCTGCCTGGTCATTTCTCTTCCTGACAAGATCCAGACCTTGTCCTTCAGCAGGCCCATGGTTCTTTTGTTCAGCATAACTACTGCTTGGAGAATCTTCTGGGTATTTTGCCTTAATTTCATTCACTTAGCTTTTATCCCACAAATGTTTGACAGCAAGGTTCTCTGGACCTTGTGTAGGGCTAGCGGCTGAGGATACAACTGCAAGCTCAGTTAGGAGGCACAGCCATAACCCCCATCAGGCACACAGTCAGCAAATACTTAAGGAGTTACCTTCCCACTAAGTGCCAGGTTTCTGATGGGTATTGAAGATAGCCTGGCAGAAGTTAGTCCCTGCCTTCTAGTGAAGTGAGACACAGTATTTACTGTTTTCTCAAGGACCGTGGAGTGCCTTGAAATCAGTAAAATAGGCTAATGTGTTAGGGCTAGGGAGTTCAGGTCAACATGATCAAGGAGGACTTTCCTGAGGATTTAATACTTGAACAGGGATTCAGATGATGAGAAAGAAGCAGCCACTGATCATCTGAAGAGAGGAGATGGAGGAAGAAGGGAGGGAAATAGGATTCAGAGGGTCAGATCACAGAGGCCCAGGTAAGGAATCTGAGTGCATTATAATAGTAATGGGAGCTTCCTGGGGGGCAGCACAGCAGAAAGGTGGCCTGATCAAAGTCTTGCTGTGTGAGGTTCCCTTTCTGTTTATAGAGCCTGCATCATGGAGAGTGGCTGACTGAGGCAGTGCAGAGAGGTTGTTGTGTTTGGGATGCTTTTGGAAAGTAGAGTTTACTTGACTTAGTGAAGATGTGGATGAGAGTAAAAAAAAGGGAGCCCTGTTTGCTTGTATGCAACTGTGGAGTCGGCCATTGAATATACAGTTTACAGCTTGGTAGAGCAGCCTGGGCTGGAGCTCCCAGATCAGTTTGCATCACCAATGAACAGAGACTGGGTTTGCTGTCCTGAGATAAGACAAGTAAGGACCAGAGGCTAAGCCTTCCAAAATTGACACTGACCTGTGGGTACACGGGAGAGGAGAACTCTTTAACGAGGTGGTTGGGAAAACCAATGAGTGTGGTGGTGTAAAATCTGAAAGGAGAGAAGACTAGGTGGGGGTTAATGCTAGGTGGGGGGTAATGTGTCAGGTGCTGCATGAAGTAGAGTACTTGGATCTCTGGCTTTGGGAATGTGATTGTCAATGACCTTGGTCAGGAGACTTGAGCTGGCAGGTGCTGATCACGGTGCTGGAAGAGCCAGAGCTGAAGTGGCAAGGGCAAGTGTGGACAGTGCTGTTAAAGGGTTTTGCTCTGAAAAGTAAAGGAGAAGCGAGGTCATAGCAGGCTGGGGGCCTGGGGTGAAGAGTCCCAGGGAATAAAGGAAGATTGATTTCACTTTATTTTATTAGGAGAGTAATAGGCTTGTGTGTGTGTGCCAGTGGAAACAATCCAGGAGTGAGGAATCATGAATAGCATGTGAGACGTGGATACTAGTCAGGGCAATGCCTCAAATTGGGGATGAGACTCAGAGCCCCATAGATAGGTTGGCTTTGGATAGTCAGATTATTTCCTTCCACTATATGGTGAGGAAGAGTGTGTGGATTCAGTTGCAGGTCGAGCTGTGGAATTGTGGGATAAGATGGTTGGTTCTTTCCTGTGGCTTCTGTGGAAGAGAGAAATTCAAAGGTCATCAATTGAGGAGGAGGAGGTGGAGACAGGAAGATAACCAACTAAGCAGGCAATTAAGAATCCTTTGGAGGCTTCCCACTGCACTTAGAAGAAAATCCAAACTCCCTAGCAAGGCCTGAGCGGTCCTGTGTTCTGAGCATGTAAGCCCAGAAAA
Organism: Ictidomys tridecemlineatus; assembly: GCF_052094955.1. Classification (NCBI taxonomy): domain Eukaryota; kingdom Metazoa; phylum Chordata; class Mammalia; order Rodentia; family Sciuridae; genus Ictidomys; species Ictidomys tridecemlineatus. The sequence goes on from NC_135478.1 coordinate 54,252,414, forward strand.
TCAGGAATGACTCTGACTTGAGGTGGAATGCTGTTGGAGCAGTGGAGGGGACAGCAGGGTTCTGATCAGGAGGACTTCTTGCAAGAGGCAGGGACCAGTTAACCAGTCTGGTATGGGGACACTTCAGTGACAGAGCCTGTAACTTGTCACAGGCTGGAACATGGGCATCAAACCACCAGGAGATGGTTCTGGATGTAGACATCCTGAAAAGAGGTCTGTGCTGGGGGGGAGTGGGGGATGTAGTGGCTTAGTTTGAAAGGTCACCATGGTAGCAATGTAGAAACTGAATTGGCAGTGGCTAAAGTAGGAGTTGAGGCCAATTGGGCACATAACCTACCTCTTAATGTGAAATTCCTGAGTTTCTAGGTAATGATAAACTGCGAAAGTAAGGTTTTAAAATGTATAACATCTCAAATGAATTATTTCCCCCTAGTGAAGCCCCTTCCTGACTTCTGCATATGTTTATTCATTCACTTACCATGTATTTACTGAGCACCTATTCTGGACTTGCTCCTATTCTAATTTCCAAAAAACCACAGCAAACCAAACAGCCTTCATAGAGCTTCTGTTTTAGTGCGGGAGACAGGCAACAATCTCAAAAACAAAAATTAAAAATATATGTGTGATGGGATAATGGTGAAAGGGGAAACAGAAAATGTTGGGGTTGCCATTTAAAATGGAGTGACAAAGGGTTGTCAGAGCCAAGATTCCTAGGACCTGGCGATACAAGTCACATGGTATCAGAACAGCACATCCAGAGAAGGTGGTGCAAGGACGGGTGGCGGGTGTCGTGCACTGGATTGGGGAGCAGGGGTTGTAGTAGGAGAGGTCCCATGCCAAAAAGTTAGAGTTGGGGAAGCAGATCACAGGGGCCTTGTATCCCATTGATAGTTCAGATCCTTTTACTGTGGCCCACAGGCTTGCTTGGTGTGGCCCCTGTCGGGCTGCTCAACCCTGTCACCTTCCATTCTTTCCTTTGTCTAGTGCGCCTAAGGCACAGTGGCCTCCTTCTGGCTCCTCTGGCTCACTGGAACCTTGCCCACTTGCAAACCCTTGCATCTGCTGTTCCCTGACTGGGCCTTTGCTGCTCCTGCGGCCTCCACCCCTTCCCTGCTGGCTTCTGTCCTCCTGCTGGACTTGGGTCAATGTCATCTTCTTCAAGGATCTTCCACATCACTCTGTCTATTGCTTTACAGCCAGCAGAGCATGGCGCTTGTTAAAATGTTTTTAATTGTTAGATCTGGGGCATAAATGCTAGGCAGAAGGAATTTTCATAAATTTTTTTTCATTAGTCTTGGATACATTTGTGGAATTACCCTGAGAAGAAAAATAGTATACCACCCACTAATAATCTTATGGAAGGAGGTGGGTCGTGTTCCTTCAGTAGCATTCCACTCCTTTGTTGGTTATAGTTTGGATCAGTGTTCATCTTTGTTTCTGGTGTTCTACCACCTCTTTTTTTGTTTGTTTGTTTTTTTATTGAGTAACAATACACTGTGAAGAAAGAAATGGTTTTGGTTTGGGAATAACTAGTTATATACAAATAAATGACAGTGTGCCTGAATCCCTCTCTTACATCACCGGGGTTTTCTTTCCCAATATAAACTCTGCTTTTCTTAGCCTCTGAATGGGATATTTATTTCCTCCCTTCACTTTATTACTATTTCTGGGCCTTTTTCCTTCTACTCTGATGAACTGCTGTTCTGGAGTCAGACTGAGTCTACTGTAGATTTTGTGTGTTATACTTTCTGTTCCTCTTATCTTGCTTAGCCCCACATCTGATGAGCTTTTCATTGTTAAATGGCAGCTGTGGTGGCTATTTTTTCAAAAGATCTTGTATTTGGTAGTTGGCTTTTTTTTTTTTCTTTTTTAAAGCTGATGGCTCTTGCAGAACGTGATCTAGTGATGTGTCTATAATCTGTTTATGGATCATGTTCTCATTATAGTAGTGGTCATTCCTGGGTAACAAACAAAACTATTTTTTTTTAATTTATTAAATTCTAGGTAAGTCTTTTGTAGAAATTTCACGAAGATCCTGTTTTTCCCCTCACTAGTAGTTCTGCAACAAAAACAGCTTCTTCTTAAATATAGCATTTTGACAGATGGCATTTAAAAATTACACAAACATGACAAATCTTGATCACAGTATGGTTTGCATATCCCTTTTGAGTGGGGAAATGCTTTAAAAAAATAATTGAGAATTTGAAAAATTAAGCGTCAGTCAATACCTGGTAGCACGTAATCGTAGTAGTAATAGTAGCAACTGTCATACTTTGAGCCCTTACTCTGTTAGGAACTGAGCAGAGAGGTGTACATGGATGGCCTCACTTAACATCTTACAGCACATGTGCAAAGCAAAGACTTATCTTCATTCTGAAGGAAGAACTGAGTCTCGGGCAAGCTAACTTGCCAAAATCAGAGTTTATAAGAGGCAAAGTTGGGGTGCCTGGCCTGACCGACCCAAAAACCAGATGGTTCCCTGATTTGTCAGTTCTGCATCTTGAGTTGCCATTAGTGAGAGACACCTGGAATGGACTTTTTATTTTTTATTTTTTTGGCTAATATGCCAAACACACTGAAGAGAGCAATTTCAAATCAAGGAAGTGCTTGGTTGATGGTTCAAGGAATAGTAGCAGCATGATTCTAGTGAATAAAGAGGGAATTGTCTCAGGCTCCAGGCTAAATACTTGGGGTTGGAGGGTGTGTGATCGTTAAAAATCCATGTGCACAGTTTAAAGAATGCATGGTGAAGAGATGGTCAACTCTCAGAAAGCAAATCTTAATAGTTGAGTAAGGTAAAAACAATTCAGAAATTTCTTAAACATAACTGAAGCATCAGTATACACTAATCACTTGGGACAGTATCTCCCCTAAGAATAGAAATAAACATATTGAGACAACCTTTTATAATAATGTGCAGAGATCATTTTAATCTAAAGATTATCTAGAAGCCTTTCTTTTGAAAATTAGAATTAATTTGTACCATCTCTCTCACTAAGCCATGCTGTGATTGACATTAAGTAGCTAAATAGATTGATATGACCTCTCATCTACCTGCCTTGGTGGTAGTGCTACCCAAAATGACAATAGATTAGAACAACAAACCAAATATATTTTTTTTTAACCTTGGTCATGTTGCATTGCTGTGATATCTCTCTCTCTCTCTCTCTCTCTCTCTCTCTCTTATTTTTTTTTAATCTTTATTTTATTTATTTTTCTGTGGTGCTAACGATCAAGCCCGGGGCCTCACATGTGCTAGGCAAGCACGCTACCACAGAGCCACAACTCCAGCCATTGCTGTAATCTTAACCTGCATGTGACACAAGGCTCATGGGAGTTTGCTTGAAGTCCAGGCCAGCTGGCCTTTCCTGACAGAGCCTATCCTTGTTTCCCACCCTTAGTTCACCCACAGTGGGGTCACACTGCATGTTGTCACTGAGGGGGACTGAAAACAAACCCCTCTCCCCAATCTTTCATCAGGAACTGGGAGTTACTCAGTAGCCTCTGGTAGAAATCTAGGATTTTGAAATGGTTATGACTAAATTGAATGTAATTTTTTTAATATGAAAAATAGGTCTTAATATCCATGTTAATTGTTCTCATATAGTGCCTAATTGAGAGTTCAGTGCTTGATTTTGGTAAGATTTAGCAGCCGCTGTTTAGGGACAGCCTCTTCCTCCATTTTATCAGGTAAAAAGTTTCTGTTTTTATTTTCCAACCCTCAGGAAATTCTGAGAGCTGTCAGTTTATGAAAAGGTGATTAGAGAATGAGAAGAGAATATGTCTTCTAAGCAGTTAGTTTGGCATTGTCACTTAAGTTACCATGTGCCCAGTGAAAACATCTTGCAATTGGATCCCTTTGTGTGAAATCCCTCTGTAGCTTTCTCTGGAAAGCTGTGGTCCTGATTATATCTGGGCACTGTTAGATGAACAGAGGAACGGAGTAGAAGAATAGTTACCTGATTTCTCAAACCCCACAGTTCATAAAATTTTGGGTGGGTTCTAATATACCCATGTTATATAAGGATACTCACACTGCTCTAAGTCACTGGGCAAGTGGCTATGGCTGTGGAACCATGACAGCTTATGCATTGAAATTGTTCGGTATGGCTAATGATTGGCATGTGTGGCATGAGAGTAAAGTGGCTCTGTTTGACAGAGCTGCTGAGCAACTCAGGTGAAATACAGAAGGTTCCAGAGAAGGCGGGCGGGCCCTCAAAACTAGAGTCATGGAGGATGCAATAGGAGTTCAAGTTCTTGTTTGATCTGCTGGTCTTCTTGCAGTTGCTGACTTATAATCACCCCGAACACAGTGGAGGAGAAAGCACAAAGTTTAATACTCAGAATTGTAATGGAGCTCGGATGCAGGTTCTGTGGCAGTAGCTGTGGATACACATGTGTGGAATCTGGGCTTAAAGCAGATCTAGCTTCTTCTAGTGTGGCAGGAAGGAAGAGTCCCTGAAGAACAGAGAGGGCACTTGGGGACTTCGTTTTGCTGCAGACAGCAACCAAAGACTCCATTAGTGAGGCCGCTGCGGGTTGGGCCAGTGATCCCTTTTCCTTATTATCTTTTTCCCTCTTTTCTCCTAAGGAAGAGGATTCATCATTGCCACCTGTGTTTTGTTTTGTTTTTCTGTTTTCCATGCTTTTGGCTGTCATTTGCTTCAGTTCGTATACCCATACCCTCTTCAAACTGCCCCTCCAAATTCTTACTTGTGAAGAGTTCACATTCAGTCTTGCTGGGTCTTACTGTTTCCATGTCCTGTAGAGGCCATGGTTAACTGACCCAAGGAAAGGAAGGCCTTAGTGGGGAAGTGGAAGTAGATGCAGATGCAGGAGCTTTGGAATCAAAGTTCATAAACTTTTATTATTTAAATAGTGGTGCAATATGTAAAACTGTTTCCCACATTTGCATAAGTAGTTTTCTAGGAAGGGACAATACATCTTTTCAACATATTTTCAAGACCTGCCTGACTCCAGAGTGTTTTCCACCAACCAGTGAAAGTGCTGGGGGCTGGGGGTCAGTGGTGGAGGGCTGGCTTAGCATGGGTGAAGCCCTGGGTTCTGCCCCTGTACCACCTCAAAAAAAAAAAAAAAAAAAAGTGCCCAAAGTCTTTAACAAAATCATTGCTGTTATTTTATTTGTAGTTAAAGCAGATTTGTTTGTTTGTTTGGGTTGCCATAATCAAGGTACTATTTTTGAAGTTTTACTTGGTTTCTAGATGTTTTGATGGTTTCACAACCATGAAATTTTCATGGGAACTATATAGTATTCTGGTTGCATTAAAGGTTAAGGGTCAGAGAGTGGGCCAGCCTGAGGTGACTGTTTTTTGTCATAGTGATTTCAGATAGACAAAAAAAGGCCAATTCTACCTGGAGTTTGGGATCTAAACCAACTTATAAATTAAGACAAATGAGGAATAGACTTCAGGATGTGAGGTGACAGTCAAGGTGATCGTTCTAAAACTCATACCTAATAGTGTCTCACACTTGCTTAGTCATTCCAGGGGTTCCCAAGGCCCTTGGGGGTCAGGCTAAAGTACCAATGTGGCTGGTGGACAGCATTCTGTTCACCACAAGCTCTCAGCTCCTAGACTCTTCCTCCAGCTTCTGTGTTGTCCCTTAACAGGGACACTTCCCTTTCCCTTGCTTTCTTTTTCCCTGTTTCTTTCCCTCACTCTCGCCCTCAAGAGTAAGAAAATTACCTGGCATCCGTGGTCTGAGCTGAAAGGTTAGTGCTTTGAGCATCCTTTCAAGGTCTTGGTCTGGTTTTAGGTGTACAGCCTGTGTTTTGTGTTTAGCCATAAAATCATCCCATGTTGCTGCAGATAGTTCTAGTTTATTTACTACTGTGTGCTCTTCTCTATTATGGATTCACCGTCCTTGTTTCAGACCCTGATGGATGGCCATTTAGGCTGTGGCAGTTTGGCTCTTTCCTTGCAGTGCTATGGTTAAAGACCTTTACAGATCTCTTTGCAGCACTGGGGTTTCCTTTGTTTGCTTAAGGATGTCTGTATAAAGAGATGATGCCAAAGTGCCCTCCAAAACAGTGTTACCGGTTTCAGAGGCCCAGGGTCTGTGTAGGTGACAGGAATATATATTAATGGCAGGGGGCGTGTTTTCTTTTTTCTCTGTGTCTCTGCTTTCAGAACCAGCAGGATCCAGCATTTCCCCTTGTGTCTTCCTCCGTGGCTCTGGGCTGTTGAAATGGTAGTTTTCAGTCCTGTAGACACTGAGAGCCCTACAACTTGAAAATGCAGTCTGACCTTCAGAGTGACCTGTTCTTCTTAAAGGAAGAATTAACTGTCAGCTTCCTGATTGCAACAGTAGTTCTTCACCTGACAATATCAAAGTACCCAGACTTTCTTTGCTCTTACACAAAACCTAGGGGCCAACTTTTCCCACTTGTTTCCCTTTCTCTACTCTGCAAGCCCCAGCCTCTACAGCCTCCCATGAATAAGTCCATGAGGGATGAGCAGTAAATTTCAAAACAGGATAGAACTGATAGGAACAGATCCTTAAGTGACTGCCTTAAGTAGTCTTAGCTACTTTTCTTTTACAAAATAAATAAATAAAAGTTCCCTGTGGCTGTGATGATGTCTCTTGTCCTCCTCTAGGTGAAGTGCTGTTTGTTACTACTAAGTGTGTGTGTGTGGGGGGGGGAAACTGTGCAAAGTGACTTATTAGATAACCTTCTGTGGCATGGGGGGTGCAGGGGGTTCCTGCTGAGGCAGGTTATTGCCTGAGTGCCTGTTGGAGGAGTGGATCATTTGATTTCTTTTTATTTACATGGTATTTAGTTTCAGATATGACCATGAGTTTTGAAAAAAAAAAAAAAGCCATGGGAAGTTGTGCAGTTGTCACTTCATTCACAAATTCTGTACTTGAAAAGTTGCTGATACTCACCGTGTTCTCCGAATCCTTGAATCATCGGTTGCCCTTGCTCCTTTGCAGGGAATTGCCCACGCTGTATTTGTATTGAGAGGCCAGAGATTAATTCCTTCAGGAACTAGGAAAGTCTGAAAGCCACCCCCTTGTGTCCTGTCCTTTTATGCCTCTTGCCAGCTGGCAGCCTCTGCCACCTCCCACGGCCTCTTCATTCCTGCCTACTCGGAGGCTATGATTGAGTTTGGCCTCCTTGGCGCACGGTGTGCTGATGTTTTGGCACTTCTCGGAAGAGGTCTCACTGAGGCAAAGAATTGCCTGGTTTTCTGGGTTCTTGGGGGCAGAGGATGTTTTTGTTTATGCTGATGGGAACCGATCTGAGCACTAGATGGAGAAATCCAAAATCAGACAGTCGTCCTTTTTATACATCTTTCCCGAGATCAAGATGGCATGGGGGACAGATGCCCTTTGTGAGAGGCAGAAAGAGAGTAATTCTGGATGGGCACTGAGCATGGGTATGTTGTGGTAGTGTTTTAAGTACTTCCTTCTGAGTTCCTGTAATCACCAAGAATTTGACAGGAAGTCTGTGACCCAGCACCATCAGATTTCTAGGTTGCATTCTCTGCTCCTGCACCCTGGGATATTTAACACCTTTTGCACTAGTTTCCTCAAAAGTGAGCATGATTTCAAGCTGTCTCCCTCCTAGGGTTCTCCTGAGCATGTTCATTTAAGGCAGGATTTCTCCACTTGGCACTGTTGGCATTTGTGTGTTGTAGGATGTTTAGGAGCTTCTCTGGCCCCTGCCACTGGATTCTAGTGTGACAACCAGAATTGTTTGCAGACATTGCCAGCATCCCCTGGGGGACAAAATTGCCTCTGCTGCAAAACCTCACCTTTTGAATGCGGTGCCTGGTACACGGAAATGTTTAGCCATGTTTGACCCATGCTAGGTGCTTATAATTGATGGCATGAATGAATGAAGAAGCGTCACGTTGCTAATGTGAAGAGTGCTATCTCCTCCTTAGCAATCACACTTGGAGATGCCTTTAGCACTGCAGCCACTGAATTCTTTTTTCTTTTTTTTCCTCTGGTACCAAAGTTTGAACCCAGGGTCACTCAGCCAACCACTGAGCCACATCCCCAGCCCTATTTTGTATTTTATTTAGATACAGGGTCTCACTGAGTTGCTTAGCACCTTACTTTTGAACTCATGGTCCTTCTGCCTCGGCCTCCTGAGCCTCTGGGATTACAGGCATGTGCCACTGTGCTCAGCTACCACTGAATTCTTTTGAGTGGCTGCCGAGGAAAGTATTCTGTCTCCATCCCTAAGTTTGACTGCTCTGACGCAGACACACCTGTGAAATGCCAGAATAGCCATTGCTCCTTGGCTTTGATTTCACGATGCCCACTTTTCTCTTGCTTCAGTAGTTCTGAAATCAGAATGGATTATAAACTTGAAGGGGACAGGGGACAAGAATAGGGCTACCAGCAGTGCTGTCTCTCACATAATAGGTAATGGTTTCAGTGCTGGCATGTTTTGGTTTTCTTCAGTAATCACCTTTCCCTTTGCAGCAGCTTGTTAGAATGATTGCCTGTTTTACTGCATTGTACTTGCTGTGAAGACTAAACAAAAAACTGGTGACCAATGTTGGTGGTAAGAAGCACACGTCTTGAACTGCAGTTGGGTTGCCTCATAAGTGCTTATAACTTGTACAAATTATACTACACATTCAGGAGAGCGAGGGAAATGGTGTGGCGTGTCTTACCAGCTTTTCGGTCTTGTTTTGAAATATACTTGAAACAGGTGTGAATCTACCAAAATGTGGGTGCCATGACGGCAGGGTTTGGCCGACTGCTGTATCTTCATGTTGAAAGACTGCTTTGAACTGAGTACGCACACAGAGTTATGGAATATTGGTTCCTTCTTCCAGCAAGTTTCTCAAAGTGTGAGATCTGATTGTCCCATGATTCCCATTTTTAATTACATGATTTATTTCTCTCTGTACAATAAGGCCCCTACACGCAAGCCATCTACCTCTCTGTCCAGCCTGTTATAATAGCAGTGACACAGCTGGCTGTTTGGGATTTGAGTGGTGAGCCTCCCTCTGAGAAGTTTTCAAGGATGATTTTAACTTTATAAATGTTAGCCGAATCCTCCCTTAAAATGGAACTCCACATTTAAAGTCAAGACAGGTGAAAATTCCTAGGCATGCAGAGAGCTGTGACCTAGGTTTGGTGGGCTTACACTGCTCAGAGACTATTGTGTTCGTTTACCTTCAAATTGTTAGAAATAAATCCCTGGAGAGTGAGCCTCAAAGCTGAGATCTAATTAGAAATTTTGTGACTTGAGGAGGGGAATATAGGACTCCAGTAATCTCCTGTTTGACTTTCTCACATACGCTTTTGTGGAGGAAAGGAAGGGACCGCCCGTGGTAGGTTTTGGATAAATTTTTGTTGATAGATTAATCTCAGATTATAACATAATGAAATAGATGAAAGTCTCCCGTGGAGTAGAGCGTGATTTTTCTTCATGCACTATTCTGCTCAGCCCATACATTGCGCCTTTGACTGGTTGGTCAATTTTCTAGTCTGCCTTTTTAGCTTGAAGTCAAGTTTCATGATGTGGTAGAGAACAGGAACGTTATCACTTTGTAATTACCTTAATCTGATTTGTAAATGCTCTACAGTTCATACCATTTAAATAAAGGCTACAAGCCCAATGATAAGAAATCTCAAAAAGAAGAATAAAAATGTTTCTGCATTAGGCTAGTGTTGTTATTTTTGCTGATCAGTTCATAGGCAGTCTGCCAGAAGATGAGGATACAAATTAATTAACTGTTTGTAGAGATATGGCCATGTCATTACTGATAAGTGAGGACATAAATAAGGTAATGTGTTGGCTGTTTTTCTGAAACAAGGGGGGACAGAAATATGCTAACTAAAACAAAATAGACCAAAGGTTTAGTAGAGGGGAAAAATAGTTTCTGTTAGTTTCCATTTATTAGTACATTATTTTCCCTATTGTCTTTTAAGTGCTTCTCCATGTATTGAATGGTGGGAGAAAGTGAGAATCGTCATGTTAATTTTTCTTTAAAATATTCAGTGGGGGTTGGGGTTGTGGCTCAGTGGTAGAGCACTTACTTGTCTACCATATGTGAGGCACTTGGTTCAATTCTCAGCACCCCATATAAATTTAAAAAATGGTTCATCGACAACTAAAAATAAATAATTAATTAATATATTCCATCACTTGTACCTCAGTTGAACATATTTGGATGCCACCCCATCCCTTACTGAAAACAACCATCTCATTTTTTTTATATACCATAATTCAGGGTTATTGGGATTTATTAGGCCTGTGATAAATTTTAAGTAGGACCATGGATAGTCTCTTATGTGAATAGTTTGGCACAGACCAGTATCTTAAAACAATTTGTGTGTAAGAAATGGTGTCAGGTCTATAAGGCCCGAGTCCTTGGAGTTTCTTGTGTGCTTCCTTGGAGGTAAAGCACAGGACGACCCTTCCTACTAGTTGATGGAGGAATGAATCCCTGTGGCCAGTGGCATTGTTTGTTGCCTGCTGGTTAGGAGCTGGGATCAAGAGTTAACTCGGTGTAACCCTTAATACAGGTCCCACCTCTTGCCAGCTGTGTGATCTTGAGCAAGTTGATTAACCTTTCCATACCTGTCCCTGTTTGTAAACCAGGGTTGAGAAGAGCGCTTGGACCACAGGCTGGCTAGAGGGTTACATAACATAAACTGTGAAGTACTTAGCAGACTCTCTGGTCCATTAAGTGCTCAATAAATGTTTGACACAGTGACTGTTGTGATACAGTATTTTAAACATTTGCCTAACCTTTCCCTTTAAAAGTACTGAAAACAAAACAGATCTGGGGAGAAATAGGTATTTGACTTGAAGCATCAGCCTGAACTGTGGTGGCTTGGGTGATATCACTCAACCACATCTGTTTGCATATGGTTGTGGTGAACAAGGGCCTTGTTCAGGTATGTGGACCCGTTTACCCGGGAAGGGCAAAGAGTGAAACTGCACAGTCTGAAGAAGTAAAACTGAGAGAACGTGTAAAACTTTCTTTTGAAAGGTTTCCTAGTACTTGAAAGAGAAATAAGCAAATAAACTAATAATCAAAACAAATTCAAGCTTCCAGTATTTCCTAGTGGTAATAAACTACAGTTGTTTTTTTTTTTTTTAAGTTGGGGGGGGGAACACTTTGTAATATTAAGAGATTAAGAGAAGTAATTAACCAGCAGCTCCCACTCCCTTGTCCCCTCTTCAGTGTTCCCTTGCAAATGTCTCTCCTCCCTGCTCCAGACCAGAGAACAAGTGAGTCCCCAAAGGGAGGCGAAAGGAAAGTCCAGAACTAAAACCTTTAGTACAGTAGTCAGTAAAGCCAGAGTTAAAAAGAAGAATCCACACTTCGGGGACTTCATGTGACCTCTTCCCAGCCGTCTCCCCCAGGTCTGACCAAGTGCAAGGTGCTAGAGTATTCGTGGAATGAGTGGAGGAGTCAAAGAATCTGATTGATTTGAGTTGTTTTCACAAGCATCAGTGAGAACATTAAATTGACATGTGTGTTAGTGCAACGCAGTCTTGTAGACTTGGGGAAGATTGATCTTTGTTTTTATTATAACTTCTCTTTAAACAAAGTTGCCTTTGGGGAAAACTAATTCATCGGAGTGTAAGCAGTGAGTGGTTTTAGGCACTTATGCACCGTTTTCATCATTCTCGGAACCATATTTAGATTTCTGGGACTTTGAGTTATTGACACTTGGTGTACATGCTTTGCTCTTTAAATACATGATTTGTTTGCATATGGAAGGCATAAAGTTTTAAGATTTAATTACAAAGCATTTGCTTAAAATTAGGGGAAAATCTTCAAGATGATGACTTTCCGAGCATCTTCTCGGGTATCTTAGCAGCTCCCTGGAACCAAGATGTCCTCAGTGTCGCTCCTCATTCTCAGACCTGGCGTCCTTCCAAGATTTTTTGTCCTCAGAAAGGGGTACCACCCATTCATCCTGCTCTACAGGAAGGGAAACACGGTGTCATTCCCCTCACCACCCTGATGCTCAGGCCATTGCCAAGCTATGTTGGCACTTCTGAACCACTGAATCTTCCCTGTACCTTCCCAGTACCATCCCTGAGTCTAGACCGCCCACCGTGTCTCTCAGCTGTGTTCTGCAGGCAGCTCCTGACTGGCCTTGTACCACGTACCTCCCTTCTGCACACTATAGTTTGGGCCATGTTGAAAATAGTAGTGAACAATTTGATATCAACCTTCACGAAAGTGCTGCTTCTAGAAGTTAAGCATTTCCAAATGGCAGAAGAAGGACCTCCAAAAATTTGCCCTTCAATAAAAGCGGTGACAACGCTGGCAAGAATTACTAAAATCATCGTTTTCAGAATTCTGAAAATCAACCAAAGCTGCCTCCTTCTAGAAAGTGCAAGATTTAAAAAAGTAAAAATTTAAAAAAAAGAGGCTGAATCAGAGAACTCTGTAGAATTTTAATTTGCTCTGCTTTAACCTCCCCTCCCCAGCTCCACAGTAACTTTGAAAAGAAACAGCCTCACAGCTATGATAGCTATAAAACCCAGCAGACTAGCAGCTACCGGGGGAACACAGTGGGTTTGGTCAGACAGCTGTGTGACTATCTGGTAGCTCCCAGCATGCTCTATTCTCAGAGCTTATCTTTATTTGGCATGGTTCAGAGTTCATTTTATGTTCTATCCCAAGAGTGTTCAAAAATGTATATATTAGCGATTTGGAGGCACTACTGGTAAGCTGAACTCAGTGATGTTTTGCCACTAAGCTACATCCCTAGCTCTTTTTATTCATTTTGTGACAGGTCTCACTAAATTGCTTAGGGCTTTCTCAGTTGCTGAGGCTGGCCTCAAACTTGTGATCCTCCTGTCTTAGCCTCCCAAGTTGCTGGAATTATAGGGATGCGCCACTGCACCCGGAAGCAATTTTTTAATATTTCAGTGGCCTAAGCATTATACCAGTTGAAGCTAGCAAACAAACAGAAACTGGATAATTTATATGGCGTAGCAATTGGAGCAAGTTGGAGCTAGCAAACGGCTAATCAAAATTGGATAGGAAATAAAGTATCAGTTGTGGAGCTGTGTAGAACTTCCACCTATTTCTGGGAATCTAGAAAACTATACATCTGTGAGGCTACCAATGCCCAAGAAAAACCTAAGAAGGTCCTGTCTGTCATCTCTGGCTGACCTCAGGCTCTGGGCAAGCAGGAAGTGAAGGCTAAGGCAGAGTCATAACTGCCTGCACCTTTGCAGGGGCTGGGAGATTTACAGAGTTCAAAGCATTTAAGGAAATCTCTGTCCAGCAATCAGCCAACCAAACAAGAACTTGATTGGCTACACATGACAAAGAATGCAGACTTTGTACAGTTAGTTCCGGGAAGTCATTAATCAGACAGGGACAGGTAGATGTCATTTCCAGAATTGCTACGCCACATAAATTATCCAGTTTTTGTGATTTTCAGGATTGAACCCAGGGTCTCATGCTTGCTGAGCAAGCACTTTACTGCTGAGCTACATGTCCAGCTCTCTTTTTAAGACAGGGTCTAACTAAAGTTGCCCAAGCAGGCCTCAGATTTATAATCCTCCTGCCTCAGCCTCTGAGTACCTGGGATTACAGGCATGAATCACTGTGCCCAACCTAATTGTCCCACTTAAGTATTATGAGACAAACAAACTGTTTCCACCCATGGGAAGTGAGAGCAAGGAGTACAGAATGGAGCTATATCAAAGCAAAGTTTTTATAAAATACTTTGAAATTGTGATTTTTTTTTTTTTTAGGGATGTTAAAATGCTTAGTTTTATGAATGAAATTTTGCAGAAAAAAAATTTTAAACCTATTGTGCAACTACCCTTTACTCTCTCCTTACCATTTCTAGCATCTAGTGACCGTTGTTCTACTAAGTCTATGAAATTAATTTAGCATGCAGCATTTGTGTGTCTGGGACTGTCTTATTTCACTTAACATAATATCCTCTAGCTTCATCCAGGTTACTGCAAATGACAGGATTTCAGTTTTTTCTTTTATGGCTGAATATCACTCCATTTTCCATCCCCCCTTCACCCCCCGCATTGCTGGGATCAAACCCAGGTTAGGCAAGTGCTTTACCACCGAGTACATCTCTAATCCTCCATATTGTAGACACACCACATTTTCCTCATCCATTCATCTGCTACAGGACACTACAACTGATTCCCTATCCTGGCTGTTGTGAATAATCCTGCCATAAACATGGGAGTGCAGGTATCTCTTAGATGGATTGATTTCCTTTTACTATATACCTAGTAGTGAGATAGCCGGATCCACTGATGGTACTATTTTTAGTTTTTTGAGGAACCTGCATTCTGTTTCATAATGGCTGTACTAATTTACATTCCCATCACCAGTGTGAGACAGTTCCCCTTTCTCTGCATCCTCACCAGCATTTGTTATTTTTTTGTCTTTTTTATTATAACCATTATGACTAGGATGAGGTGACATCTCATTGTGGTGTTTCTGTTTTTGTTTTTGGTACCGGGGATTGAACTCAGGGGCACTCCCATGAGCCACATCCCCAGCCCTATTTTGTATTGTATTTAGAGACAGGATCTCACTGAGTTGCTTAGGGCCTTGCTGTTGCTGAGGCTGGTTTTGAACTCTTTTTTTTTTTTTTTTTTAATTGGTTGTTCACAACATTACAAAGCTCTTGACATATCATATTTCATACATTAGATTGAAGTGGGTTATGAACTCCCAATTTTACCCCAAATGCAGATTGCAGAATCACGTCGGTTACACATCCACAATTTTACATAATGCCCTATTAGTAATTGTTGTATTCTGCTACCTTTCCTATTGGTTTTGAACTCTTGATCCTCCTGACTCAGCCTCCTGAGCGGTAGGGATTACAGGCGAGCGCCACCACACCCGGCTCTTAATTTATTTTTATGTGGTGCTGAGGATTGAACCCAGCACCACACGTATGCAAGGCTATTGCTCTATCACTGAGCTACAATCCCAGCCCCTATAATACATACTTAAGTCTTACTATCTTTTTATATGTATGTATAAAATATGTAATATATACCTCAGTATATAAAGTATATATTATACATTAAAGTTGGTTTTAATTCAAAGTAGGTTATTTGGATTTAAGGGTGTTAATATATATAAGGTATATATCTTATATATGTAAAGAAGACAGTAGAAGAATAATAGAGGAACAAAAAAAGACATGTATAGAAAACAAATAACAAAATGGCAGATATAAATCATACCTTATTGGTAATTATATTAAATGTAAATGGACTAAGGACTAATCAAAATTGTCAGGAATTTGCAGAATGGATCTTTAAGACAATGTCATCCAACCATATGTTATCTGTAAGAGATACACATTCAATTAAGGACAAATACATTGAAAGCCAATGGGTGGAAGAGAGATAACATGCAAACAGTAATCAAAAGAGGGCTAAAAGTCTATACTAGGAAGTGTATAAATAGACTTTTATTAAAAATGGGATTAGAGACAAAAAAGGCATGTTATACTCATGAATGGGTCAGTTCATCAGAAAGAAGTAGTTTTAAAGATAATGCATCTTCTAGCAGAGCCTTATAGTACATGAAGCAAAAAACTTTACACTGAAAGAAGAAATGGGCAGTTCAACAATTATAGTTAGAAACGTTAATATCCTACTTTCAAGAATGGCTACAATCAGTAGGCAGAAGATCAAGAATGTGAATGGTTTGGATAACATAAGTCAACTAGCCCTAAGCAGGAACAGGAGAGTACACACTGTTAAGTGCACAAGAAATGTTTCAGAATCAGCTGGTAGGACATAATAAAATGAGCCTCAGTAAATGTAAAAAGCCTGGAATCATGAGTACAAAATATATTCTCTTACCACATGTAATGAATGATATTAGAAATTAATAGCAGGAGATTTGGGACATTTACAAGTATGTAAAGTTTAACAACACACTGGGCCAGAGGAAAAAACTCATGAGAAATTAGAAAATATTTTGAGATTAATGGAAGTTAAGCACAACATACCACAACAAGAATACAGTTAAAGTCATGGTTGCTTAGGGGGAAATTTATAGTTATAAACAACTACAAGAAAAAATACGAAAGCTCATAAATCAATGACATTTCACCTTAAAAACTAGGGGGAAAGAAAAACTCAAAGCAAGCAGAGAGAAGCAAATAATATAAGTCAGGGTGGAAACGACTAGAGAATAGGAAAACAGTAGAAAAATCAATGACACCAGAAGTTGTACTTTGACAAGCTCAGTTAAAGAGGAAAACCTTTCGCTAGATTGGGCTGTATTATTATTATTAATAAAATAGGGATGAGAGTCATGACATCATTACTGACCTTATAGAAATTAAAAGGTTTCTCTGGGAATACTGTGAACAGCTGTCTGCCTGTGGCGCATAGGATAGCCTAGACAGTGGATAATTTCCAAGAGAGGACGCCAGCCTCCCAAAACTGCCTGTGAAGAATCAAAAGATCTGAGTAGTACTAGAACAAGTTATTTGAATTAGTGACATTAAAATGTCATCAGGAAAAGCCCAGGCCTTGATGGCATCACCGAATTCTTAGAAATGTCTGGACATTAACAAGTATGTGAAGGTGTGGAGATGTTGCTCAGTGGGGAAGCATCCCTGGGTTAAATCCCCTGTGCCAGTCCTACAAAAACTCCTCTGAAAATCGAGAAGATTAGAAGACTTGACTTCTCAACCAATTCTATAAGCTCAGTTACCTGGATATCAAAATCAAAGACATCACAAAAACTAAAAACAATGGATCAGATTCCTTCTGAATAAAGACAGCAATCTTCAGTGAAATCCTAGCAAACAAAATCCAACAACATGTAAAAAGGATTATACCATATAACCTAAGGGGATTTAGCCCAAAAGAATGCAAAGCTGCTTTACCATAGTACATGGTAGATGCTTGATATCTATTTGATGGCCAGATGAATTGAAAAAAAGTCTGGGTCATGGTGATATGGATAACTTCTCCAATATTGGTAATATTCAAGTTTTAGTCCAGATTTAATGATGCTGTATTTGTAGTGCTTCTCCGTTATGTATGTGAATCACCACCAGTGCAGATTCTGAAGGTTCTGATTCTAACCTGATTCCAGGTGATAACTCGAGCTGTTGGTCCGTGAACCATACTTCAGGCAGCAAGGCTTTATTCTGAAGATGATATGCACACTGAGTGTGTACTTTGGTTTTCATTGTGACTATTAAAATAGAAGAACTAAAAATCATTTTCCCTGTGACTTGAGGGATCTGAACCAAACTCAAAATGCTTCCTATGTATTTCATTATTTCTGAACTTTCTGAGTCATATTTCTGGTATGATTTTTAGAGATTTTACAGATATGAGCTAATTACATTTCAGTACGTCTTTTTCATGTAGTTATAAAAGATACAGATGTCTAGTTTACAACACTCATCACAGACCTGTGGCTGCTAAATTTTACTCAGAAATACCATAAGACAACATTCCTGACATGCTAGGCCAAGATTTTTTGTTTTGCTTTTTGGGTTTGGGTGGGGTTTTGTTGTTGTTTTGGTTTGGTTTTTAATTTTATTTTAAGACAGGGTCTTGCTGAGTTGTCCAGGCTGGCCTACAGTTTGAAATCTTCCTACTCCTGGAGTATCTGGGATTATAGGAATGTGCCACTGCAACTGGCCTACACCAAATTTTGAGAATGGGTCTCAACCGTGTTGCCCAGGCTGGCCTCAAATGCCTGGGCTCAAGCAATCCTCCTGCCTCAGCCTCCCAAGTAGCTGTTAGTATAGATTGTCACATGACGATTGCTTTTGTTATGTTGTTCCTGTAGACTGTGATCTTGCTAAAATCCTAAATTCCAGCTGGTGTTTTTGTACATTCCTTAGGAATTTTTCACATGGACATGATGTCATTTGCAAAAGGGGGCAAGTTTATTTCTTCCCTACCAACCTATATTCTTTTTATTTCTTTATTTCTCTTGCCCATACTTCTAATGCTATATTGAATAGCAGTGTTAGGAGTGGATACCATTGCAACTATTCCTGAGCTTAGAAGAAAAAGCATTCATTCTTCACTGAGTACCATGCCAACTGTAGGGTTTTTTGTAAATATTCTGTATCAAATTGAGGAAGGTCTCTGTATTACTAATTATCTGTTCAGATTTTTTTTCTTGTCATGAATTTCATCAAATTCTTTATTGCATCAATGGATATGTTTTTTGGGGTTTTTGTTTTGTTTTGTTTTGTTTTGTTTTTTTCTTATTTAGCCTGTTGAAATTGTGGATTCTGCTGTTTGGTTTTCAGATTGACCAGTCTTCCTCATACCCTTGGACCAAACTCAGTTTTATATTATGAGTTTTATCAATTTTATTGATCTTTTCAAAGAACTAGTTTTTTGTTTTATTTATATTTCTCTAGATTTTTCCCTTTGAGTTTTATTGATTTCTGCACTTAGATTTTTTTCTTCTGCCTACCTTGGATATAATTTGATTTTAAGATGTGAGATTATGTTATTAACTTGAACCTTTCCCTCAGTGTCTAGGATAAGCAGTTAGTGCTACAAGTTTCCTTCCCAGCACTGCTTTTGTTACATCTCACAAATTTTTGTTATGTTTTTTATTTTTGTTCAGTTCAGTGTATTTATATCTTTTGTGACTTCCTTTAACTAATGGATTATTTGAAGTGTGTAGTTTAGTTTCCAAGCATTTGTAGATTGTTATCTGCTATGATTGTTGATTTGATTCCAGTGTGTTCAGAGAATATACCTGATTTATATAGTGTATTTTTATTTACACACGCGCGCGCGCGCGCGCGCACACACAAACACATATAATTTTAGTTCTTTTAAATTTGTTGTGGTCTATGGAGGTTAACCATTTAAAAACATAATGTTATAGGTCAATATCTGGTGCGATTCTGAAGTTAATGTTATCGTTAGTTATATGAAAGACATGGGTTTTCTGCACCTCCCATAGGAGATACTTGGCTGCCTTTTGAACAAAAGAAGGAGTAGTATTCTTAACTGAGTCATGAGATTATAACTATAACCACAATAATAGTAATGAAAACAATAAACACCATTCTTTATTGAGCTCTGATATATATTGCTGACTGTGTTTAGACGGATACAGAGATGAGCATTTCTTATGTATTAGCTCATTCATTCTATCAGGTAGATTATCATTGCTTCCATGGCCTTTCAGATGCAGAAATTGCATGCCTACAGGTTAAAGCCAGGTAACTGGGCACTAGAGCCCACATCTTACCACAGGCTACGTACACACTAGATAAAGATTTTGGTGGGCATTTCCAGATTTCTGTCACCTGGGGTTAAAGGCATGGTTTCTGATTTGAGAGGTTAGAATTTGCTCACAGCATGTTGAAGAGTAGCTTCAGGAACATCTGTGACAGCCTGGCCTGTGGGTCACTGTTGTAACTCTGTTTGCCTTCCCCAGTCCAGGTTCCCCAGGATCCTGGTGTCCTGACCCAGGTGTTATGTATCAGTTTCAATAGAAGCAGTGACATTGAAAGCACTTAAGGGCTCTTACCTGGGAAGGGTCTCTGTGGGGAGATAGGACATTTGTAATTAGCAATTAATAAATATCAGACAGGAGTATTTTCTGACGTAACTTTGGTTCTCTGATGTTTTTGTTGGTTCCTACTATGGTAAACTCTTTATTTTTTTCTTTTTGAAATCCACTGTTTATTGACTGCTTTAGTTCAGATAAGGCCTCAAACCACACACATTTGGCAGATTGCTCATTGGCCTTTCCTGTCTCTGATTGGTTCCATCATTTAGCATCTTATGGTTAAAGAGAAATCCAGTTCCCTTTAATTATTGGAGTAGATGATATGAATTTGGGAGATTTGCTTGTGGAGGGTGGAAATAAAATTCTATTTTATCTTTTCCTAACTGGGACTCTAAAACCCACTTTAAAACTTGAAAAACTCTAAAGCAATTAAAAACTTTCTATCCTTGATACTGCTTTTAATTACCCACTATTGAGACTCCCCATTTGAAGTCAATGTGGTGTTGACTACAGTGACGCCTCAGTTATGTGGAGACTAGCCTTCCAGGTGACTTGAAAGTATCTCTAACACTAATAAGGCCGGGTGTCCTTATATCTCAGAAAACTTTGAGCAGCAGTGAGAACAGACAATCCAGAGGTACCCCAAGAAGTCTGTTGTCATGTGGAAGTACCTTGGCTGACTCTGATGGAACTAGACAGAAGAACAGGGGTTTCCTGGGAGAGGCAGAGAAAAACTCAGGGAGGACACCGAGTGATGGAGGTTCATGTAGTGAGGCTGTGAGCCTGGGATGAGCCCACCTTCAACTTAGGCTCCTCCATTTGCTGGCTTTATGACTTAATGCAGGCAGTCTCGTGGTACCACATGTACTTTTTCCTAAAGTAAAAAAGTCACGTTAGGACTTTTTTTTACATCAACCCCAAGAGCTCATGTGAGTTAATTAACATTGTTTTGGGATACAGGAAGCATTCAGTTAACTGTGAACTCTTACTATTTTTGTTGTACATATTAGTGCTTCTCAGGATTGGTTATTTTTTTTGTTTGTTTGTTTTTGGTTTACAAACACCCGATAACAGTACCTAGGAATAGTAGATATTCATGTATTTTCAGTAAATGAAATGATGCGTATAGAGCTCTTGGCATGATAGCTGGCACACAGTAAGTACTTAATAAAGAGTGGTAACAAAAAGTAGTAGTTGTAGAACAACAGTGTTGGAAGCAGTGGCCAGTGCATACCGTGACAGTGAAGAAGAAGTAATTTCATGCACATGCCTTGCACATACTTCGTGCTGGACATAGTTAAAAGGGCTTTTTATATAAACCTTTTCTTTTCATCCGTAACAACTGTCCATGAAGGTTATTCTGTTGACGGGTGAGGATACCGAGGTGGAGTAATAACTCTTAGCAACTGGATAGGTTTGGGATTTGGACTCCTGCCCTCTAGTTCTGGAAGCTGTTCTCAGATTCTTTTGTTGAGAATTTTCTAGGTTCTGTGCTTTGCTTGTGTGGCTCCTGCCCTACTGGAGCTTATATCCTAGTGAAAGAGATACGCCTGACCCCAAGTGACAAGTGAATGATGGACGAGGACTGTCTGAAGCCATAGAGGCCGTGGGTGATCAGGGAAGGTGTTTTCAGTGAAATGCAGGCTGAGACTGGAGGCAGCCAGACGAAGCACTCCATGCAGAGGGAACAGAATCAGCCGAGGTCCTGACAGTCACCAAGTCAAGGAGATGGGAGTACCAGAGTGCAACGAATACCCCGAGCTGGGGTTGAAGTGAGTTTAAGGCACTCAGAACTCCAGAGTGGAGAGCTGGAAGACAGCATGTGCTTATTGGCTGCACACCCTAGGAAGGCCTCCTTAGTGCTGAGTGTGGGTACTAGGTCCTGTACTCGCAGACAAGAAGACTGAGGCTAGTGAGTGTCAGACTAGGATTTGAACACAGCTGGTCTGACTCTAGAGGCTCCAGCCAACTAAGTTCTTCTATTCTGCATCTCCAGTCCTTCATGCATCTCCAGAAGCTGCAGCGAGAAAGGAAGATGCTGCAGAACCATGTATGGATTCCTTACTCTGCCTCACTTCAACATCTGTGGTCTCCCAACTACTCTGCCGGGTCCTTCAGAGTGTTTCATACTAATTTCTCTCTTCTTCATTCTGTAGGCTCCTCCTGTCTTATTCTGACTTTTGCATCAGTTTTTGGGAGCCATCCTCTACCCTAAGTGACCCACACCCAAGCCAGAGTTACCGTTTCTATCATGTGGCTTCCTTGCTGAAGGTCTTGGGCTCTCCCTGATGTGCAAGGAAGAGCCACCCATCCTCCTGCAGCCAGATCCCCAACAGGTGTCCCCTGCTGCTGCCCTGCATGGCCTGTCGGGTGGAGTGTGGTTGGTCAGCAGTGGGAGCAGCAGACCACGAGAGAGTTCAGCTCACATTGTACAGTGGTCAGCTGCTGTTAGATGATGTATCATGTCCTGAGAGGTTGGCAACACAGCTGGGTAGTTGAAAAACCTCACTCGTGAAATCTTGTGGCTTTGTAGCTAAGTTATCAAGTGTTTACTTTGGACTCAGCGCTGGGTCCTCTCCGTGGAATCCTCACAGTAGAGCTATGGAACACTGATTCTTTGAACTATATGTTGTAGACAAGGGAAACCCAGGTTCAAAGAGGTTAAGAAATTTAACCTTGCTTACACATTTAGTAAAAGAAGGAATAGGGAGTTGAATCCAAGTAGTCTTGACCGTAAAACTGCTTTGGGCTGTTGCATAGAATGCAGTAGTAAAAGAGAATTTCCCAGTAAGTAGATTTGAAAATCAGACCCTGAAATGTGGAGATTGAACCTGAAACTGTCTCCAGGTATGGGATCACGTGTTGAAGAGGACTTGAAGTTTTGTCATCCTGAAGGGCATACACAGTTCCAGCAGGTATTGTGTCACTCAGCAACATGAAGGCACATTTACAGCCTTCTGACTTATGATGGTATCACAGAAACAACCTAACATTTTGATCGTTATCCAGCAAGTAATATGTAAGACGTAATCATTGCTGCTTTCTGGATTGATAATCACAAATGAGGAATGATGCTGGTGCTCTGTGTCAGGGCTTGTTTGTGCTCAGAGACCATGTCATGCGGGCCATGCCTTGTGAGTCTCCAGAAAAGTGACTTGAGGCTAAGAATGACTGAAGTAAAGCAACAGCCGGCAGAAGTCTGTGGGAAGTGAGTTCCACACGGAGGGACTAGCAAGTGCCAGCATGCACTGCAGGAGAGAGCCCACTGTGGCCCAGGATGAGAAACCCGGCCGAGAGGCAGGGCCTCCGCTCTGGGCCATGCTGGCCAGGTCGAGGAGCTGTTTCTTTCTTCAGAACAAATGAAAGCTGCAGGAAAGTCCAGGCGCCAGTACACACACACAGCAAGCTCACTCTCGGGCTGGCCAGGCAGGCACCGTTCTCTCGCTCCAGCAGTCCTCCGGAGATTTTCATTTGTGAATCTTATTCGCAAGTCATGAGTCAGTGCGTGAAGGGGCTGTGGTGGAGGTGTCAGTGGGGTGAGGAGGAGCCCAGCTGGGAAGGCCCGGGGCCACTTGTTGTTGAGTGGTAGGAATTTCAGAAAGAGGGGAAAACTTTCCATGCTGTAGGAACCGTCTGGCCCAAAGGTAGAATCGTGGGGAGACAAGGTAGGTTCTGGGAATTCCGAGACCATCTTGGGACAGGGGTGAATTGGCTCCGCAGCCTAAATTCTAAGAGGCCTGGCTTTTGGAGACGTGAGCCCAACCCCACTTTGACGCCATGGGAGTCTTGGAAGTAGAGGGATGGGGTTATCGCTTTTCAAGTCAGTGGATCGGCCAGCAGGGTAGTGGAGGCCACTGACACTGCAGTCAGCGTAGCTGGAGGAGGCAGGTTCTGGGGGACACTGGAACCTGCCTGGGCTGATGAGTGCAGCACCCCTGGGTTCCAGTGGAGACTTTACCATGTGCTAGCTCATGAGAGCTGAATGCGTGCCTTAGTTTCCTGGCCAGTCGTCGGGGTGGGGGGTGACTTCTGTCTCCAGGTTGTGGGAAACAGTGGGCACTTCCAGGAGCCAAGGTATCCTCCTGAGACTGTGTGTATTCTTTCTTTTCCTGCCCTGTGGAGTACCTGCTAAAAGAGGCACTGTGATCATCACTGTTTGACAAATGAAGAAACACAAGTCCACGGAGGTTATAGAACTTGCCAAGGTCACATGTGTCTTGAATGAGAGAACCAGGGGATACAGGGTGATAGAGGGTGGACCACATGCAACCACTCTGCTTAAATACCAGCAATACAGGATGACCGACTGGGGAGCAGCAGGGAGCAAGCTTTTGAAGAGGGGACCGCTGAGCTGAGACCTGAGTTGAGAACATGCCAGGCATCTCATTTAAAGTGATGGCAGAGCCTGGTTGGGAATGAGACTTCTGGGTCTGCAGGGAGAACGGAGGTCAGTGTACCCAAAGCAGAGTGAACAGAGCAGAGAACCAGACAGGCTGAGAGAAGTGAATGCATGCTGGGGGCTGTTCTGAGGGCTGAGGTTTGTTCATAAAAAGCCACCGGAGTTGGGGTGCAGTGGTACGCACCTATCAACCTAGCGGCTCAGGAGGCTGAGGCAAGAAGATTGTGAGTTCAAAGCCAGCCTCAGCAATTTAGTGAGACCCTTTCTCTAAATAAAATATTTTAAAAAGGGCTGAGGATGTGGATCAGTGGTTAAGTGTCCCAGGGTTGAATTGCTGGTACCAAAAAAAAAAAAAAAAAAAGCCATTAAGCCATTGAAGAAGCTACCAGAGACTTTTAAACAGGGCAATGACATGATTTGATAGAGGATTTTAAAGAATCATACTGGTGGCCTCGTGGAGGGGATTGAAGACCATTTGGGAGATTTCTTCCATAGTCTAGTGCCCTCCAGGTAGCTGTAGCAATGGAAAGAAGTGGGCAGAGGTTTTGAAATGGAGCTAACTGGATTTACTGGTGGCCTGGATATGATGAAGGACAGAGAGTTAGAGATGATACCAGGGTTTTTAGTTTTGGCCATTGAGAGGCTAATAGTAGCATTTACCCAAGAGAGGAAAGCTTATTAGAAACAAAAAGTGGGGCAGGGCCCACATGAAGTCTCTTGGACACGCTTGTTCCATTTGAGATGTGTATATGAGACGTCCAGATGGCAGTGTCTAGTAGGCAGTTGGCTACTTGAATGTAGACAGAGCTTGGGAGTAGTCTGGGCTGAAGATAGCAACGTAGGAGTCACTGGTATGTAGAAGTTGGGGATGTGTGGGAGAAGGGAGACACTCAGGATACTGCAAAGGTTAAATGCTTTGCAACAACATTCAAGTTGGGTTGTTGTTGAACATAGTCTCTCATTTGGAAGTAAAGGTCAAAGTTGTATTAACACCATTGCTGCAGTGGAAATTCTGTCTACAGCCCAGGGACTTCATTCTGCAGGGGACTGTGGTGTTTCTGTACGCATGTGCTCATTGGTCTGTGTGCTTAAATCCAGTCCTTCCCTGAATGCTGGCCTTGGGTCCCTAAAGTACCCAAGGCATAGATGTGGGGCCACTCACTCACTTATTAGAAGGTATTGGTGACCCAGATCTCGAGAAAGGGCCAAGCCTTACACAAGAGCAAAAATCCATTCTTTAAATTAGCTTCAGAATCCATGAACTCAAATACAGTATTAAAACTCTTCATATTTTTAAGTACAGAATTGATGGTTTTAGTTATATATTAAAAGCATATTTTGTAAACTTTTAAATTCAATAAGAATTTCATTTTTATTAACTCCGTATTTTTTTTCTGTTGTAAATCAAATTTTTCTTTGCATTTGGATAAGAGCTATATGTTAATTTGTGGGTGGCCTGATTACAAATTTATGCTTGAGAAGTATTCAGAAACATATCTATTGCTTTTCATACAAATTATTTCATTTCTTTCTGTTGCCACAACATTCCTCACTCTGTTCCTGTTGCTAAGGCCTCTGGAATGTCCCAATACAGAAAAAGGATATAGAACATTTTGTTTGTTTGTTTGTTTTTCCCTGAAGAAATTTTATTTAAATTATCTTGTACGCTCTTTGCTTCCAAATATGGGTATGTGTAGTAAAAAAATTAGAAAGCTAAAATTATAATTGCTGAAGAATTTTATAATAGGAACTCAGTTCACGGGGTAGGATGAACTGGGCTTGTGTATATGTTTCTTTCCTCTGAGGGGTGGTGGCACATGGCACACATGCTCATTAGGAAGATGCTGTGTGCTAATGAGAGACTAAGAGAACTTACAGGTCGCGCAGAGCTTGAGTCCTGGTCATGCTGCTTTCTTGCTGGGTGATATTAGACAAGTTTATTTCTTTATAAGTAGAATGAGGATTATACTGTAAGCTTATTGTTAAAAATAAATAATGGGATCAGGATATGAAGATGGGGAGGGGACGAGGGTAAATGGAAATGATCAGTGCAGATGTGTACATGTACGGAAGTAATCACAGTGAATCCCATTATCTGTACAGTTAATATGTGTCCATAATAATAATAAATCAACTTTGAGATGGGACAAACCAATATATAAAGTGCTTAGCCCAGGACCTGGCACACAGTAGTCAACTGTCATGGCCATCGTATCAGTTGTCTGTTGATCTTAAGTTTGAGGAAATTGAAATTTTTATAGAAGTGTAGCTTCTTCGTCCCCTACAGAATGACCCTGCCTTCTTAGTTTTACTAACTCTAAGTCACACATACAAAATGATCAAAGAAACCAAGATAGAAAGGGAACCCTCTTCCTCATGGCAAACGTGAATCCTTGCTACTTGAAAGGATCTCTATATCTTGGTATTTATCAAACTGCCTTATTTTTAAACGGGTCCCCAGAAATGTCTAGTGTCTGGCAAAGGGATACATTTTTAAATAGCATTCCTTGTAAGCAATGTAAAAAACTACACAAACTATATCAGGACAAAAACTAAATGAAGACTATGTATTTAAGGCTGCTGTAATTACTGTTTAATCAATAAAACTTATTAATTTGATTTGATAATTATAGATTTCTCGTATTTTTCAACTATAAATTGTGAGTTTTATACCACTTCTGTAATTTGGATTTTCCTTATTAATAGGCCTATCAAAGATAGTAAGCACAAGGATATCATGGAGCTTTGGATAAACTACCTTAAATTTTACTGTTGAGAATGAAATGTCATGTCAGAAACAGTAGCCGTGGAATATGGCTTACTGTGTGTATACCAGTACACACAGAACCTTTCTCCTCCTCCATGGGCACGGTCTTTACCAACTCAGTGTGCGCATGCTTTCAAGGAAAACAACACGTTGTTTGGCTCCAAATTTTTTTGTTAAATAATTAAGCTTAGCTACAGAAGTTAGCATTCTACTGGAAGCTTCTTCAGTTGTCTGACCTGTTTATGTAATCAGAGGTGTTTAGCCTTGATAGTCCAATTTATTGGAGTTGGAATCTGGATGAAATGTTTAGAAATCAGGGTTTTTTTTCTTCAAGAGGGCCCAGACCCCAGCCATCCTAAATCCCAGCTGTTGACCTTAGACAAAGTGCTTCACCTTCCTAAGGCAGTTTCTTCTTTAGTAGAATAAGGTTATAATGGTACCTACTTAAGTAGCTGTGAGTATCAAATGAAAGAGCAACTCATAGAAATGGGTCGGTGCTGCATCTGCATCCCAGAATCAATGCTGGACCATGTTGGTTTCGGATCCATAGCAAGCCATCTGCAACTCAGTGTAATAGAACTATTTAAAAAAACTGAGATGCAGCCACATGTGACTATCAGATCTGTCATTTACTATTTTAGAAAATATCATCATTTAGTATCTTAGGGCATTTTCTTCTCCGTATAAAAACCACCAGTATAACCCACACTAGAGAAAGTGAAATTAAATTTTTAAGAAAGAAAGCAGATGCTCATCAGCTTTTGGGGTCTTTTAAACATTTGCTGAATTGAAATGTGCCACCTATTCGTTTATAGCAAATATTCTAAATAGTACATGTAGTGTAAAATACTTGTTTAAAATCACTGATGTTGAAATCTTTAAAAAGTTTAGGTTCTCCATCTGAACTTTACGCTGTGTTCCCTAGATTATTGTTCTGTGAATAACATGAACCATTGTTCATGGTAGGGACTTTTAATCATATTTACAATGAATAAAGTTACTTTTAATCTTTATGCTTATGCAGATAGGTTAGCTTATTATTGTCAAGTTGACATTATTGTTAAAAACTATCTCCTGCTCGATTCTGGTTGGTAACCAACTATAAATAATAATGTGAAATGCTGTGTTTGTGCTGAAGCTCTGTTTGGTGGCATCAGTGTATAAATAAATGGACTAGAGGTGATTGTGACCTGGGGGGAAATATTTCTTTATTTATTTAAATATATATTTAATATAAAACATACCTGTATATAATATCTATAAATATAATATAGAAATAAATACAAAATATATGTCTGAATTATATACATTCATGTTAGTGAAGCCAGCAATTTTCCTCTTCGGTGACATCTCTGTTCCCCGTCTTAACTTATCCATAGGACTTGGGGACCAGCTGACTGGAAACAATCATAGTTAAACAAATAAAACTATCAGATTATACAGCTTTGAGGATTACTGAGCATTTTATATGATTTCAGATTCTTACCACAACCCTTGAAAGAGTTCACTTAACGTTGCTTTATTGTATGAATGTGTTGTTTGCATTTTAATAGATTTGTTTTATTACCCCTCACAATTTTTGGTGCATGTTATATTAACCCTCTGTAAAAAAGTCTGTTCCTTTTAAGCTGGAGTGCACTTGTCAGAGAACGCTGATGAGAAGGTGACTCCTTTGGAGAGTAGCATTCCTCCATGTGGCTTTACAGAAGTCATAACCAGATGAGTAAGTGACACTCTTTTTCTTTGTTGCAGACATGCCAATATTTGGTCTTTGTCCAGCCCATGATGATTTCTACTTGGTGGTGTGTAACGACTGCAATCAGGTTGTCAAACCACAGGCATTTCAATCACATTATGGTAAGTGGTTAACTATTTGAAAATTACTTTTTAAAGGGAAAAGGGAAAAGTGGGGTTAGACTGCAGGCCAGTAATGGCACATAACATCCCTCCTTTCACGGGAAGTAGACTGTCGAATTCATACAGAGGGTTAATACCTATCAGATGTTGGGTGTTTTCTGCGTTTTACTGAAAGTGATCTGCTAGTGATTTTCTATTTTTTTTTAATTGAAATTAGGGAAAGTGTATTTTATAAGTTGTCTCTTGAAATACCACACCTATGTTTCCTTCTTGAGTCTCTGGTTATGAATTTGGTAGATTTTAAAGTTACACACACACACACACACACACACACACACACACACACACAAACACAATATAAAGGCATGGGCCTTTCTTGAAATGTGATTTCGAAATTTCCAAGTTCAATAGTTAAGTAGACATTTTTAAAATACTTGTGAGTTGTTTCCTCATTGCTCTTACCAGTATAAATGCAAGCTCGAAAACAGTGAGTTCTAAGATTAGAGTTTAACTGAAGCATCTTTGGAATCAAACTGGAGTTGAGTCCTAAGTGATAAAAAGGAGCAACCCCGGCAGCCTTCTGGAACAAGAGCATTTGATACAGAGGGAACAGCCAGCTCACAGTCCTGAGGTGGCCACTGTGGCTGAAGGGTTAGTGAAGAGAGAAAGGTGGGAGCTAGAGGAATCCAGAGTTAGAAGCAAGAACCTGCTAACTCTCAGGCCAAGGTAAGAAGCGGCGTGGGGCGTTGGTTGGTGTAAGGGAGTGACACAGTTCCATCTCACTGGGTGATTTGCTGGAGAGGAGTTCAGAGGCAAGAGGTAGCACTAGGCTGAGACTCAAGTTGGCAGTAGAGCTGGGGAGACTGTGGAGCTTGGAGATGTTCTTAAAGCCAGAACTTTTAGGGACTACTGTTGTTTTATGAGTCACACCATCATAATCAACATCCCAACATTTTTTTCCAAGAAGTATATCTTATATTTAATCATCAAAAAGTTCTGAGTTCTTGCTTCTGGGTGAGGTCCTGTGGTAGTCACCAAAGTGAGATAAAAAGTTAGTAAGAAACTCTCTCTGCTAAAGACTCAGGCTAGCAACAGAAAGGCTGCTAGTCATTTGGCAGGTACTTTGGAGTTAAGGATTTTGAAGCTGGAATATCCTAGATTTAAACTTAAACTTACAGGGCAACCCTTTTTGGGTCCCATCTTACCCTGGGGGAGCTGTCTCTTCTCACTCTCAAAATAAATAAAATGAATAAATTCAACCCCCCCCAAAGCAATATGTTATTACTTTGCTTGAGCAAGTCATCTTGCCTTGGAGTCCTTTCTCATAGTATGAGGAGAGTGATACCCACCTCATTGGGGGGAATTAAATGAAAAAACCTAGGTGAGCCCAGGCCTAGGGTATGACTGATAAAAGAGGGAGGGCGAGAGCCAGGTGGTTGAAGACACAGCTGTGGATGGATGCAGGAAGTGTGTGTCTAATATCATAACACAGTCATAGCCTTCAGAGTAAGGAGGGACACAGATCGCCCTAGATAGTAACTCGGGGAGGACTCCTTAGAGAAAGTAACCTTCATGTTAGGGTTTGAGAAGTAGAATGAGTTGTTTCTCCCCATGTAATTTTTTTCTCAATTTTTAAACTTGGAATACATATCCATTGTGGAAAATGCAGAAAATATTGTTTTAAAATAACCTGTCGTGCCCTTAATGGGAAGTGTTTGGATGGAAATAGAGAGGACTGCCACATACGGCTGCACAGTTTGTGCACCGAATGCCGTATTTGGTGGCCCCAGGCTGACAACAGGGTGATGTGAGTAAGCTCAGAGGCAGGAAATTCCAGGCAGCCTGGAATGTGCTGCACAAGAGCCGCCATTGGCCACAACTGATGTACGCACGTGTGAATGAGCCGTGTGCAAAGTCAGGCTGGGACTTGTAGTTTGTTTGTTAGAGTATCGATACTCCCTGACTCTGAGGAGTTACGTCCTAATAAACCCATGGTGAGTTGAAGGTATCCTGAGTTACAAATGCATCAGTCCATCTAACCTACTGAACACCCTGGCTTAGCAGCACCACCCACCAGGTGTGGTTGCCCCACCACCGCCCCCCCCCATGTTGCTGCTCGATGCTGTTGCCCCCAAGTATCACAAGAGATAATTGTATGACCTGGAAAAACTGGAAATGGTTAAAATTTAAAGTACAGTTTCCACTGAATGCCAGATGGCTTTTATACCATTGTAAAGTCAAAAAATGGCTAAGTTGAACTATTATAAGTTGTGGACTGACTATATTAGGAAGAACTCGTACCTGCTAAGGGAGGGAATGTAATTTTTCTCTTTTTGGATGAAATTGGTGAACATGTGGGGGCAGCTTTCACCTGTCACTGGTATTCATTTGTGACTTTTAAGAACAAATGAGCAGTTGTTACAAAATTCAACAGGCAGTTCCTTTAAAACCAGTGCTGCCAGTATAGGAAAGGACACTAGTGTGACAGCAAGACGTGTGTAAATCACTTACGTTAGTGGTAAAATTATTGTGAATTAGCGAGCAACTTATTATCCAGAGGAGTAAGAGGTCATATGCTTTCGGTAGTGAGCTGCCTTTCGGGGAAGTAATGATTAACCAGGATTTCCACTTGCAGTGATGGCGAGTGATTGTAGTGTCATTTTGGCATCTTCAGGTCTCATAGTCTGATTGCTTTCATATAGATTGCTTGCTTTCTTAGAACTACACAGTGATACTGTTTTCTCAGTGCTTTAGTGTTTTGGAATACTCGTCCAACATGCCCTCAGTTACTCAGTATTTTTAAAAGCAAGATGCTTCTTACTGCTAATTTCAGATTTTAAAATATAATTTGAGGCAATAGACCTGAAGCCTCCTGCACATCTGAATCCAGGGAGCTTTCTAAGTGGCAGAAGCCCCAGGCCCACTCAGATCACCACATCAGAATCTCCAGGGTTAGAGCCCATGAGTTGGCAGTACAGACCCGCAAGCTGGTCAGAATTCATTGCTTGCACAGCAGATATGGTCCACTCTGGTGGAGCTGTTGCTGTGTACTTCCAGGACTGGCATAGTGACACACACTATGACAGATTGTCACTCAGATTTGTCAAATCTAACCATGAAAGGAGGCCCCTGCTTTTTTAAACTAATTTTTAAGTCCTTGTCGTACATTCAGGAAATGTCACATTAATACCTCTAGAACTTTTTTTTTTTTTTTGGCAGTACTGGGGATTGAACCCAGGAACACTTTATCACTGGGCTACATCCCCATACCTCCTTCCTTTTTTTAAAAAAAAGTCAAGGCAGTGTTTTAAGATGCCGAAGCTGGCCTTGAACTTGTGATCCTTCTGTGTCATCTTCCTGAGTTTCTGGGATTGCAGGTGTGTGCCACCAGGCCCAATTGTAAACCTTTTAAGTAGATGGAGGCTGGGATGGTGATGTTCCCTATAGCTATAAACACCATTCTTTAGAAGATGGGCACCTTAGTTGATCAGTTATTTGATACATTTGTTGGTCTTGTGCCACTGGAGAGAATAAACCATGTGGTCCTGTTTACCTACGTTTGTTCTGGATCTGAAGAGATGGGGACAGGGTAAGGTTAGGGAATGAGTTGTCGGGTGCCTTTGGGGTGTATACTAAGTGGGCCTCCCAGTGATTCCCCTAGATTGCAGGTGACACTGCTCTGTGCTGCTGTGTCGCTGTGTTGGCTATAAAGAAGGCCTTCATTTCTCTCTCAATTATGCAAACACGGGTATCTTTCAGGAAATAGATGAGCCCTGCTAATTCAGTTTGGACAGGTACCACATTTAGAATCGCTGCTCAAAAGTCAGCCGTCGAAGTGATTCTGCCTTAGACGAGTTAGGCTGATCTACTTGTTAACATTTTCAGTCAACTTGAATCTTGAGCAAGGCCACCATAGTAACATGGGGCTCAGCCATCTTTTCTCAAACTTGGCATCAAGTTCTGGCTTATTATTGGCTAGCATATTTGCACAAGAAAATCTTTCTTTAAATTAAACCGATTTCATTCAAATAAATCCATTTATAAAGAAAAGATTGTAGAGCCATAAAGCGTGTTGACCAAAAGATAGTAAATGTAAAACAGAGTGAAAAGAAGACCATCGGCTCCTGTGCTGATGCCCGTGCCGGTGCTGGCTTGCAGCAGAGTGGCCACAACAAGTGTCATCCACGCACAGGGTGCTGCTGCTATAGGAGCTGGAAGAGATTTGGAAAGGGAGAAAGCTGCACTTGTGATTTAATGCTATTAATGTTGGGAAGTGACACCTACTCCATGTTTTGGGAAAAACCAGTTTACAGTATTGGACTTGACTTCTTAGATATCAAAGGAAACGACTACAAAGATCAAGCCTAGCACTCAGAAGCCGAATTGTAGAATCTCTTGTTGATCTGCAAAAGAATCTCAGAAGACAAAAACCATTGTCATTCATTGTTGTTGCTGTTACATATCAAGCCACTACTAGTCACTATAAGTAGCCTGTTGACGAAGTCTATTGATGAAGCCTCAGTGTGGGACGTCTGCCCCTCAGACCTGGTTCACAAAGGGAGGTGTCATAAATCAGGCCTTTTCATTAACTGTGTAAAAGTGGCTTTAGCAGAAACCCTTGCTGTGATCTTGTCTGTTTCTCCACATACCGTTGTGAACCTTCTTAGATGAAGAGCTGCACATGCATTGCTTGGACTTAATGTCCCTTGACGTGCACTGAGGTGCTTTGGAGTCTTTGAGATGCCAGCGTAAATTGTATTTGTGAAAATGTCCTTGTCATCTGAGAATGAGTAAACTACTTGTGAGAAATCACACATGCTTTTTTGAGCTAATTGTTTTCAAAGGATGTTAGTGTAAGGACAATCTTTTGTCCCAGGCCTACTCTGGGAGAGCTGGTGGATGGGCTGGCACTGGCTGGGGTGTTGCTCCGCACTGTTGACAGCTTTTCTCTTGGTTGTGACCAGAAGTCACCATTGTATATAACTAAGGTACTTTGGGTCACACAGCCAAGGTTGTGCTATTTAATAAAGGACACAGGACTCTTCTTTTGCCATCTGATGGCCCTAGAGATGGAAAATAACAACTTAAGGTATTTATTGAATAAGTTATTTTATTTAACATTTTGGTAACTATTTCTGAATGAAAAAATTTTTTTTCTTTGAAATGTGGTAGATTTGGCCACTACATTTATATAATCTGAGTCTTTTTCTACTTTGAAATTTTCAGTGATAATTAATCTTTTTAGGAGTAGCACTCATTTAAAAGTCCACAGACTAGTGATACATTTTAATAGTACTTGATGATCTATAAAACTTTTTGCACGTATTACTTCATTTCCTTTTCTTAGCGGCCCACTGAGTGAATTTTATTCGTAGTTTACAGATGAAAGTCCTAAATAAAATCTCGCTTACACAGATAAAACATACCAGGCCACGTTTTCTGGCTATTTCTCTTGCACATAATGAGGATTGTGTATAAAAAGGATGGCTAGAGTTAAAAGAAAGTCTAGAGAAGATATAATGAATTCCACATGTCACCAAACTACCAGGAGACAGATATTCTAGTTCAGGTAGAATTTTTAAGTTTGCTCAGAGTAGCTGGAAGAGTAGCTAGATCAGCACCGTGGACCCCTGATGTTACATCAGAGGGAACATTTAGTAATTCGAAGATGTAATGGTAGTAGGTAGATATTTGGATCAGCATAGTCATTGGATTTCTCTTCTGCCTGTTCTGCTTTATTTAACCCCGAATCGTAGCAGGTCTTCAAAGCCAAGCCAAGCTCCTCCTCCTCTTCTTGTATGGGCCTCATTACATTTTGTAGAGACTTGGTCAGCGTATTTATTTCTGCGGTCAGAATAAAAACTGAAACTTGTTACAGAGAAGTAAGTATTTGGCTCTCTTGCTTCAGAGACGCATGCCAGGCCCTCCTCCAGCAGTCAGAGGATGAGCCAGGGCTGGAGCTAGGCAGAATGTGCACATCAAAATGAGTGACGTCAAGATGAACCTTAGTTTAACTCTCAAAGGAAACTCCAGGTTGCTGGTTTGACCTAAACTTTTTTTGTCACTTAGTAACATGATGTAAAATAAACACAGTGAATTTTTTTTTAACCACAAGCTGAATAAGTGATAATGAAATAATTTTTCAAATTATTTCAGCAGCATCAGATAAAGGACTATTTATTCTCTCTCCAGCTAACATATTTTGGTGTCTTTTTTCCTTAGTTGTAAAGGAAGCGGGGTACTTTAAACTGTTGTTACTTACACCATTTGTAAGAGCAACATTTTAATTTGTAGTTATAAATGTATTGATTTTTTCCATTTATTGATACCTGTGCCTTTATTAATGTTTTTACCTTTGGGCTTCCTGTTAAAGAAACTAAACAGATCAGTAGGGATGTTATTCATGCATTTAACAAATATTTATTGGGCACCTATTATATGCCAGGCATTTCTCTTCACTAAACTATAAAAGCATTGTTTCTTATTTCATTCAGTTTGTATTCTGATTGGAGAGGGTGGAGAAAGGTGAAATAAGATTATTTCAAGTAGGGATACATGCTGGGAATAATGTGAGAGAGAGAGTACTGGGCAGGCCACTGTAGATATTCAGAGATATATTTCAGAGATAAATTCAGAGATTTTCTAAAGATTGTAGGGGTAGGAAATAATTACTGCAGTGATTCCAAGTTTGGGGGGTCATTGATTCTTTGTAACTATCTATTTGTTTTGTTTCATTTTCAATGAAAGAGTGATCTAGTCATAAAAACCAGGAAACAAAAGAGAATGTGCTCCTTTTCCTGGGCCTTCTCATGTCCTCATAGAGGAATAAGAATTTATTCAAGGACAGGGGTGTAGCTCACTTGCCTGCCATGTCCAAAGCCCTGGTTGGATCCCCAGTTCCACTAGAGTACAAAAATTTATTGATTCAGCTGGGCATGGTGGCACACACCTGTAATCCCAGCGGTTTAAGCGGTAGAGGCAGGAGGATCGAAAGTTTGAGGCCAGTTATCAAGGCCCTAAGCAACTCAGCGAGACCCTGTCTTTAAATAAAATATTAAAAAGGGCTGGGATGTGGCTCAGTGGTTGAGTGCCCCTGGGTTCAATCCCCGGTCCCCCTGCCAAAAAAGAATTTGATTCAAAACAGAGATCTCACATATCTTGGTTTGTCTTTAATTATTGAAGTTAATAAGGTACATTGTAAAAGACAATTAGCCAACAAAGATACATATGCAATCAGAATAAACTGAGCTCCTCCATCTTGCTTTTTGGGGGATGGTTGGACATATCTACATTGTTGGAACGGCACTAGGACCCTAGTAAAAGTGTTGTGTGCCTGCATACTCCACCCCGCTCCTTACACATTTGAAAAGAGCTTCCCTTTGTCACTGAATCTGCCGTACTGTCACTTGTGCCTGTAGTTCTGATTTATCAATGTATGTGAAGCTGACCAGTCCTCTGCCCATGGACATGGAGACTGTCAGTGCTGCATTTCTCTACACAGTGCTATTAGAATTCTTCCTACATTGGGAATGTCTGTCCTTATTTCAGCCCATTGATTCTCCTCATGGAGGGTAGTCACAGCTGCCCACCAGGTTTGTACTATTGAGACTTAATGAACTGCTTTTATATCTCCAAGAGTATCAGAGTATTTGGAATAAACAATGTAATTTTTTTTTCCCTGCTACCAGGGATTGAACCCAGGGGCGCTCAACCACCGAGCCACATTCCCAGCCCTTTTTTTATATTTTATTTTGAGACAGGGTCTCACCGAGTTGATTGGGGCCTTACTAAGTTGCTGAGGTTGGCTTTGAACTTGAAATCCTCCTGCCTCAGCCTCCTAAGCCGTTAGGATTACAGGCACGCACCACCACACCTGGCTAAATATATGCAATTCTTGTCATTCATATGAAAGGGAGAATACTTGGAATTCTTTTTTTTTTAAGGCAGGCTTTATAATAATTACATAGTAAGTTAATTTTGTACACACACATTCAGATTTATATTTGTACACCCTCATATGTATCTGCATTGTTAATATTCACCAGGGCCAGTTTTGACTTGTCTACTATAACACATAGACTCATTAGCTGTTACAGGATGTTAAAAGCACACACCTGCTCTTTGAACCCTGGTAAACTGTGATCTTAACTTCTGACCAGAAGAGGGAGTATCTCCCGTGTCTCTGTGCTGAAGCACCTACTACCTGGCTGGAATAACACCCCATTAACACATTCATTAATACACATGCTGATCCAGACCCAGGAAACACCCTGCTCCAGGGCTGGTGGCTGAGGCTCAATCCAGCTGCTTTTCTCCCTGTTTCACATTGTGTGCTTAGAAATCTTAGTCTTTAGGTTTACTTCTACATTTGTTTTTAAAACAACAGTTCTCAAAACAAATCTCAGAATAATTTTATACATTTCTTTACCTAATGTGTTTGAAAGTTTAAGAAATATAAAGATCAGAGAAGGTAATTATCTCAATATAAAATAAGTTCAAAACCAATCAGTATGTCCCTAATTGCACATGATAGAGTTCTTTACCCTTCAGGTCCAAAATAACTTTGGGATGAAACTTGTCTCACTGCCTCTTATACTTAGTATTTTCAGTAGATTGTTAGAACTCTTAATATTCAAGATTCGTGAGAGCCTTAGAAAGTTAAGATGTTGTTTTGCCAGTAGTTAATCTGCCTTTCTTCTCTGTGATTCTATGTGGTATTCGAATCTCCGTCTGTTTAGCCAAACAAATGAAATGAGTGACATAATTTCATGCTTCATAAATTTTTCTTCCACTGCTTTCACTGAATTTTGCAATAAAAATTACTAAACCACTTTCACTATAGATGTTTTTATTGGCACGTAAATATATTAAGTACATGTGCTCATATATTTTTACATAAGTACACAAGTGTAATCATCACAAACATGCTATTTTTGGTACAGCCTACACTTATTTCATTGGCTCTTTCTGCCTCCCCGCCTTCTCCAACTGCCGCAGTCCCCTCTGTAAATCCTAACTGCATTCTGAGTTAGCGCATAACCCCGTGTGCAGCCTTGCACATTTCCCCATGCTCATAGGCACAGAGTCACGAGTTTTTTGTTAGTAGGGGCTTTTCATGATAGTGTCATGAAACGGATCCTGTGATGCACACTCTGTCCCTGTAGTCAGCTGTACTTCATGGAAGGCCACTCACACACCAGGATACCAGTAACCCCCTCTTCTAATGGCTGCCTGCTGCTCAAAGGTGCGGGTGTGCGGCGGCTTCCCCTCTGTGGACATGGCTTTGTTTCTTGCCTTTTGACCCCGTGACAGAGCAACTGTACCACTCTGGTACCTATACCCTTAACTGCTGGTGGCTTTGTTCTTGTTGGGATACGTCAAAGGACGGAATTTCTGGCCCATGAGGATGGTCCCTGCATCGTTCCTAGCTGCTGCTGGATTGCTTCAGAAAAGCTGTAGTGCTTTAGAGCTCTCCCAGCTGTGTGAGAAAGGATCGCCACCAGAGCTGGTGTTGTGTGGACTTTGCCAAACTTCCACTTGTTTCTAAAACCTTACAGTGTTCCTTATACATATATACACATGCAAATATCATTAATTTTTACTTGGAAGGAAATTTTTCAGTATTTTAAAACAGGGTAATATGAAGTGATAGGAGGTAAAGAAGCATCTATGGGAAATTTCTGTTTCACTTGTATGGGATATACATTACAGAAGAAACCTACTTCTCTCAAGCCAGTTTTCACCTGCAAAACGTGTAGCCTCCTAAAGGATAACCATTTTGGATGAGATTAATTGTGGGGCTAAGAGAAAAACTGTTGCCAGTCTTATTTCACACTTCTGTTGCTTGCATTTGGTGTCATTGGTCATCTTTTCAGTGTTCATTATGTGTATCAAATAATGACTGGGCTGAGGTCAAACCGTGGTTTACACAAAGCCAGTGGAGGTCAATTCATGAGGGTCTGTTCCGTTTGCCTGCCTTATACATGAAGTGTGGCTGAGGCCCGAAGACCAGGTGGTGCCAGCCAGAGGAAGGCTGCTATGTAGTGGCCCCCGCCCCCGCCCAGGTGAATGGTCCCGCTTCAGCTCCATCTCCTTCCTCTCCTGATCCAGCACAAGCGCTTCATGAAGCCCGGATGATAGCATGGCAGCATTTCTTGGAAAAGCTAATCCAATTCTGGATAGCAGGCTCCCGGTCCTCAGTTGAATGAATTGCTCGGTATTTCCAAGTTTGAGAATACTTTCTTCCCCTTTCAAGTGCTCCTTGGCAGCAGGTGAGGAATGTTAAAGCTCCTGTAAGTGCCAATTAAGGCCAATTATAACTTGCCCAGCCTGCCGACAGTGGAGTGGAGTTCGTGGAGGCCAGCACTCCTGTAAAATGGAGAACTGGCTGCCCCTGGTGACGGGGACGCTTGATAACTGCCAACAGCTTGGTCTGCTGCCCTGCAGAACCCAGAGTGGTTGTTGTTTTCTCAGGGATTCAGACTGAAATCCCAAGATCTGTGAGGGACTTGATTGATTTCTGTAACAAATCTCTTTCCCTGTCTTGCTCTCTCTTCTCTTCAAATGATGTCGTGCACCCTCTGGTTTCCCCTGGGGTGTGCTCACAGTAGCTGGTGTGTATTGAACATTTAAGATGTGCTGGGCATTGCATTACATGCATTAGCTCATGGACTCCCCACCCAAGTCCTGTGGGAGGAGGCAGTGTCACCTGCCAGGTGAGGACAAAGTCTCTCTCTTACCCAAGACCAGAAAGCTGCCTGCACCCCCTCCACCCACACCCTCACTGCCCACAGGGCCTGCGGTGTAAGTGTGCTCACAGAAGAACTTTATCAGTTCTGGACTCCCTTCACACCTGAGTAAAGCTGATGTGTGCGTGCCATCCAAACTAGAGCAGATTCATGTCGTTCTTGCTCTCTAAAGCATGGATGTTGCTGTATTAAAATTATATTTTAATTAATATTATTGTTTTCTTAGGAAAAAAGAAATAGGACCATAACCCCAGACCTAGAAACTTAAATATAAGCATCATGAGATTTAATATCAAAATAAACTTTATTTGGATAGGATGCTGGAAAATGACTTAAAGAACTTAGGAATAATGCTTTCCAAGCAGAACAAAGCAGTATTTGTTCAGTTTATTCAGAGCATTGAAAGACATATGTGGGTGTTTAAAACCTTAATCTGAGCTTTATTCCCAATTTTTGCATATTTGTATATATTCTCAGTGTATTAAACTGTATTTTCCTGACCTACCATTCATCCCCTTTCCGATGCTGGCAGCTGGCATTAAAAAAAATGAATTCACGTGACTTCTGTGTTGCTCATGTGGAATTAAATGTATGTGTTTGTAGCATTTAGGAACATCTGCTGAAATTCACCCTGGTTTTCATCAGGGTTAACACAGAAAGAATTCATCCCCAGAACTCTCACGGATGGGCCGGTTCTTGGGCCCCTCCCCTTGATCCCAGTACTATGACCATGAACATTAGAATGGCAAGCATTTGTGCCACAGGGCCAGAAAGGACTGTTGGTGGCCAAGTGCGATGGACACAGTGATGTGAACTGAGACTGAGCCCGAGAAAGGGCCTCCTAGTACACGGCTGTTCTGCAGCTGGCAACGTCAAGGAGATCCCTTGGCTGCCACCTTGGGCAAGGCAGGGAGGCAGTGGACAGTACTAAGACCTGGAACATTCAGGCCACACATGGAAAACCAGCGAATTCACCTGAAGTCCCTATTTTTACTGATTAACTTTTGAAAAGATTTGGGACAAGTATCCTCATGCAGTGCTTCTGAGGTCTACTGAGGCTCATCCTCTCTGCTCTTCAGTGTCTTTTCAAGGCCACCTTGGTTTTGGACTGGATGACTATGGCTATTAAGAAATGTGACTTTTTTTTTTTTCTTAAACAGTAGATTTCAGAAAAATCCCTGGATCTAATATCATGTCATGATTAGAATCTGAATGTAAAAAATAATAAAGAATTGTGGCTACCATTAGGTTAGTCTGTTTAGAATTTGTGTCTTGTCTCATAGTGCCATTTCTCATGTCTCAAATCTCTTTCCTACCTTTTCCTGGCTCCACATCATTTCCATGCATGTGATTCTTGACTTTTGACAAATATTCTCTGTAGGGTGATGATGGGATTCTCTAATTTTTTCCCCCACTTCTTTTCACATTTAAATTTGTTCATTCTGATCTCTCAGGTATCTGAACCATCATTAACATAAAACTCAGATCAGTTGGCAGTTTTTTTTCCCCTTGTCTGTTTGACAGTAAGATTTGTTGATTCACAAGAGGGGGAGTAGTCATGGGGGTGGGTAGGGCTGAGATAGGCAGACAGCCAGACCAGTAAACAAAGAGCCACTTGGGAAAATTTGTGGATTGAGAGTATAGAAGGTCCCCAGCTTTAGTGGTCCAGTGATTGAACACCAAGCTCAAGGCAGTTGGCAGCATATGAAATTATGCATATTTTGAAAGTATGCAGAGAAAATGGGTCAAGATTTTTGTTACTAGATTTAGAAAAGCATGCATGGGTATAAGAAACTTTTTTTTTAAAGTGTAGTAATTATAGATGGTATAAGGGAAATAAAACATGGAGAAAGACTGCTATTTATAGAAATTTTTAACTTTAAAAACCTGTAACTCTAGCAAAGCTTAAAACTAGGTTTTATGATTAATCATGTAAAATTTTTAATATACCTGTCGATAGCAGTGTCACTTTAAAAGCATTTGGGAAAATTAGGGTGTGAGTAATTTACATTTTAGCAGGTTAGATTTGTAAATTCCATCTTCTCCAGTTCTGGCAGTTGCCTTTCAAATAGAAGGATTAATTTACACTGGCTGGGACGCCTTGTATGACCATATTAGATGAAATTAGACTCCACCCCCTGTTTTCTGTTGATCTGCCAGGACCTTTGTAATTCAAGTGCTTTTTACAGTAGTAGCAAATGTTACATAAGCCCAAACATGGAGCATATTTGGAGTTGGTGGGCAGCCCCGAATCATGATGCAGATCTGCGGTAGCGAGTGTGCAATGAGGCACGGCCCAGTTCTGTGAATGGAAGGTAACAGGACGCCTCCCCAGTGCAGCCCTTCCTCTGCGCAGGAGCTGAAAGCTCCGCTGGGTAAGTTTGCCGAGGCAGTTTTCTGAGGCTGGACTTGGCGCAGGGCCCAGTCCTGGAGGAGTGTGTGGAAGGTGGGTTAGGTCTTCACCAACACGACATAGGGCCGCAGAGGGCCTCCTGGTGTGTCCTGCCCTGCCTGCAGGCCCCGAGGGCTGCACTGCTAAGTGGTGGCGGGAGGGAGTTATGCAGAGCCAGGAGATCAGAGTGGGTAATCGCAGCAAGAGGGATTAGCTGCTGCAAGCTGTCCACAGGAGCCATTCTGAAATGTCATTTGAGCGATCTGGCCAAAGTTCAAACGCAGACAAAGTCGAGTTTGCTATTAACTCCAACAAAATGCTGAGGTTTGCACCCAACGGTTCCGTATCTCAAAACAGGGAGAGCATTGGTTACAGTGCCCTCTTTTAAAAAAAAAAAAAAAAAATGGAGGAACGTTGTAACACGCTTTAACGCGTTAACTGTTTGTTTTTTTTTTTTTCCCTTTTTCTAATCTTACTTGTGGTGAGTGAGGTTTCATGACAGGCAGTTCACAGTTTCCTGTAGAATGTGTTTGAAAGCTGTTTTGTCAGATACTTCAAATCCACAGCAAAGTTTCAAACAGAACACTGTGTCAAGAGGAAGAACAACTTCAAAATACAAACAGTCACACTGGGAAGTCATTCAGTAACTTAAATTGAGTGTATAAAAATTTAATTATGCACTGACTGCCAGAAAAGACTTTTTTTCCGTTGTGGTGTTAAGGTAGCCAGTAGAGCTGAACTGGTTCTTCCCTACCTCTTGCCTGTCTTTACGCAGGAAGTGAGGGGACAACCGAGTTCTTGAATTTTCACTGGATTCAAATTTCATGGCTTCTGCAGTAATCAGCTGGACTGGATGGTTTTAATTGAGGTTGAGACTTTATTCCCAGTTGTAGGATTGAAACTACAAATAGATCTCACACCTTCAGCCAGATTGCTATTGTTGATGATTTTTTTCTAAAAACTCTTTTGTCAGGAAGTTTTGGTTTTGCTGTTTCTGGTTTCATTTTTGCATATCACTTCTGGTGTGTTATTTGTTCACAGCCCCAGCCTGAAGGTGGAGCAGATACTGTTTCTCTCTTCAGAAAAAGAAAAAGTAAACTGTGTTGCAAACTCATTGAAAACATAGGTGTAGTTAAGTAGCTAATGATTCATTCTAACCTTACTATGGAATGCTCAAGCATAAGTCTCTCGGGCTTTGTGAGCTTTCTGTGACTGCCGTGTTTGGGATCTTCCAGATGTTCCTCCTTTCATCCAGAATAAGTTAAATGGAAAGGGTACAAACTAGGGGAGTCAGCTGTGGAGATGGTGACTGAGCACAGCACTTCAACAGACAGTGCTGTCCTTCCTTTGCACCTTGGAGTTGCTGCTCTTCCTTGACCTGGGAAGATGGGACTCCCTGTTGGGAGTTCTACACAGAAGTTTATTTAACAAACAAACAAAACCAAGAAAACTCTAATTTTGAGTTTTATTAGATTTTTTTTTATTCTGTTACTCCCTGCATGTGTAAAAGTTGGGAGTGGTAAAAGCAGTTTGTTTTTTAATTCTCTTTTTGCATTTTGATGATAGCTCTGTTGAATGAAAAAAACTGTGACCCAGACCCAAAATGGGACCACAGAGATGCTTATGTAAAAATGGAATATGATTCATGCTTGAATTGCACATGGTATAGCAATGTTGTGTTGTTGAATTTTTGAGGCACTTTTTTCTTTAAAAGATAAAGGACTAAATCAGGAGATCA
Source organism: Ictidomys tridecemlineatus (assembly GCF_052094955.1). NCBI lineage: Eukaryota > Metazoa > Chordata > Mammalia > Rodentia > Sciuridae > Ictidomys > Ictidomys tridecemlineatus. The sequence continues at coordinate 54,295,796 of NC_135478.1, forward strand.
AGCGTAGCCAAAGGGTGATAGATTTTTAGGGTTCTCCCCCCCCCTTCTTCACATGTGATTCCTGAGGACTAGAAACATTGCAAGTGCATGGCAATGTGGGAGGGAGAGAGAGAGGTGGCTCTTTCAAATGACGTGCATCACCTGGTGAGGTCATGTTTGTTTCAGGCAGGGTGATTTGTTGCTGTTCTGTGTCATTGTCATTTGGGTAACACTGTGCTTCCTGAGGACAGCAGGGAGAAGTCCTCCTGGCTGTTAGCAAAGTACAAGTGTCAGCCAGCTTCTGCATGGCCTGGTGTCTACTCGGAATCTGTGACTCCAGGACCACAGAGGTGGCATGAGAAGTTGGGTGGCTGTGTTTTGTTCAGAGCATTAGCAGCTCTCCCCCACCCCCAAAAGTGTGTGTGTGTGTGTGTGTGTGTGTGTGTGTGTGTGTGTGTGAGAGAGAGAGAGAGAGAGAGAGAGAGAGAAGGGAGAGGATGCAGATGATAGCCCCGTGCAGGTCTGTGCTGCACCATGAGCAATTACGAGAGTTTAGGAAGGGCGCCCTGCAGGAAACCAGCTGGCTACCAGACAGTCCAGTTTTCCTTGGGATGAGCCATCTTCTGGCAGCGATTCTGCCGAAGAGGTGCGACAGCCAGCGTGGTCAACTGTTACAACTCTTCTTTGTCTCTGCCCTTCCATCCCTGTCAGAGAAGCCCTTGGATGCCTTTGAAAGGGCTTTTACAAATGCTTGCAAAGAGCTACAAGTTAGGCAGGCAGAGGAGGAATACCCCCCAGATATGCAGTAAGGTTTTTCATATTTCTCACATACTTGAAAGTGGAGTTCAGAAGGAACAAGTCCTCTTGGGAAGAATTCCTGGCAAGAAGATTATTTGAAGTTGCCATATTTCTGCTCCTTTCTTAGCAACATTATTTACAGTCTGTTCACGCCTGGCCCTTCCCCCACTGGAGTGGAGTCTTTCTCCCTTGTAATCTGCCCTTTGTGATCTGTCCCTTTCATGCAGCCTGTGTGAATGGGTGTGCTGCAGTGCCGCCCAGCCCAGAGCCGGGAAATGCCAAGAGACCCCAATACTTCAGTGGGGCCTTTATTTCCGTCATAAAGCACTGACTTGAAGGGCTTGATAATTTGATTATAGACCTTTAGCGAAAAGTTGTTTCAAGTGGCCCAAGTGCTGTAAATGACTCTCTCTTGCACTTTCCTCTTATGTTTTAATTTAAAAGCACCTCTGCATCGGGGAAGGACAAGTGCATTTGGCAGAGGTAGCAGAGGGAGACTCATTTGTTAGGGCAGCCAGTGCTGAAATCGTCCTTTTCAGTGGAGCCTCTCTAGTGGAAGTGATGCCGAGTGCTTTGTGGTGAAGGCTCTTTTCTCAGTGTTTTCAGTGCCTTTCGTAACCCTCCTCGGCCAGTGATGCTGCCTTCTGCTGGCCCCACTCTTGGCTAATTGTCCTTTGAGGCGCTGCATGGCAGAGGTCAGCTCTGGATTCCCCAACTCCAGATGTACATGTCCCTGGGACAGTCCTGCCCATGTGCTTCCTTTTTCAGCAATTAGGCAATACCTGGCTGTCTCTAGAGTAGTCTAGTCAAGTGCCTGGAGAACCCAGAGGAAAGGGATCAAAGGAAAAGCAGATGTGGAGTTAAAGAAGAGCCTCTGACAACCAAGAATGCAGGAGGGCTGTGTTGCTGGTCTGGCACACTAGTGCTGCTGCTTGAGAGTCAGAACGTGTGCAGGGAGAGCTGGCAGTGACCAAAGTAGCTAGAAGCTGTTCATTGCTTCATGTCCCTGTCTGGGCTCATGGTATGACTTTAAGTGTTATACCCAAGGATCTTTTAATAGTTATTGGGAAGATACATATGTTATGTTACCTCCTTCATGGGGCCCAGAGTCAGTGTTCATTCACAGATATCATTGCTCAGACCAGTACTAAATTGGCGTCTACTCAGCCACTATATTTACTTAGCAAATTGGGTAAATAACAGTCCAGATTTTAAGTTGATATTGCTAAAAGCTCTGAATGATAATTCAGTTGTGAATGACAAAAGTTAGCACAAATTGATGTGTAAAAAGAAGTGCTGGAAATTATATAAATAGAAGAAAGGTCTTGATTTGTCATCTCTTCCAGGTCCTGATCTAGATGTTTCTAAGTAGTCATTCTCCCATGAGAGACACATGTTGCTAATTGACACCTCACAAGTTTGGCAGCCTGAAACAGAAGCATGACAGACAGTTGTGTTGATCGGGAGCTATATGATAGCATATTGCAGTTATTTTTCATCTTGGACTTAAACAGTTTGATTCCTTCACCTTAATGAATGATCCCAAGTTTCTGAACTGACTTTTTGATAAGCACATTGTGACTTGGTAGGCCTGATCAAACAGTCTGTGTGTATTTACCTGTGTTTTGCATTTTATCGCCATGAAAGCTTGATTATCGAAAGTCTTTGCTTTACATTGGAGTGATTGTGGGGTGTTTTGGGAATGGGGCTGTCAGAGACTGCATGAAATTATACATTCTTTGAGGCATAAATTGTCATTTTTCCTAAAGCCTTTCTGTATACAGAGTGCACACTGTTTAGACCTACCTGACTGAATCTATCCCAAGGTATGAATTTCATTCAAAGAAAATTGTGGGTTATAAGAATTGTTACTTTGATAATCTGCCTAAGATTTCTACCCTTGGATCCACAAACTGAATTGGAGACTTGATCCTTACCTTGTTGCATTCTAAACCTGCAGTCTACTCATCCTTCCCTTCATACTAGGGATTGAACCCTGGGGCTCTACCCTGGGGCTGCCTTTTTAATTTTTATTTTGAGATGGTCCTCCTAAGTTATCCAGGCTGGCCTCAAAAATAAAATCCTCTTGTCTTACTTTTCCGAATAAGTGGGATTACAGGCATGCGCCACCATGCTCTGACTGCCTGCAGTTCTTCCTGAATGTTTCCTGAGCTCTGTCAGGAAAATAAGCTGACTTCCAATTTAAGTTAATTTAAGCTAAAATTAATTTTTTTTTTAAACAGCATTGAGGATTGAACCCCCGGGGGCACTCTACCACTGAGCTATATCCCTAGCCCCACTCCCTTTTATTTAAGGCGGAGTCTACCAAATTGCTCAGACTGGCCTTGAATTTGTAACTTTTGATCCTCCCACCTCAGGCTCCCAAGTCACTGGGATTAGAGGCATGTACCACACACCTAGTTTGATTATCCTTTTTGTTTAGTGAGAGTTCATTTATTATAAAACAGATGCTAAAAGTTGTTCCCCTGAGCTCCGAGAAGAGCTCAGTATAGCGTTTCCAATTTACAGTGATTCCGTTTAGGATTTTTCAGATTTACAGTGGTGTGAAGGCAATGTATATTCAGTAAAACCACACTTCAGATTTTTAATTTTGATTTTTCCCCTCCTCTGGGCTGGAAATGTGTGATTTCATACTATCAGAGATGCTGGGCAGCACAGGATCCACAGTTTCTAATCAGTGGCTTGGTGATCAAGGGAAAATGACCGCTCTCCTGCCTTGTTCTGTAGGTGCATTAATGTGGTTTTTGACTTATGTTTTCAATTTATTGTGGGTAAATTATTGTGAAGTAATCCCATTGTAAGTCGAGGAACATCTGTATCTTTCTGGAATGACATAAAAATATAAACAAAACCCTTACCACACTGGAGAAAAGTGAACTTAGAATAGAGTGGGTTTGGTTTGCTCTGATGTGTGTCCTGCCTGCTTTAGTAATCAGGAGGAATGACAAGTATTTTTATGTCTAAAGGAATGGAGTGTAACTAGTATCAACTGGAGGAACTCTGGGCCTCTGTAGCAGTCCCTGCTGTGATCCTAGTACCTCCTCCCCAGTAGCCCTGTGAGGTAGGCTTGGCAGGTGTGGACACTGCCTGGAGTCAGGCGGCTGTTTGAGTCACCCAGGCAGAGCAGATATTTGGCTCACATGTCTCCACCTCCAAAGTTCTTGTCTTTTTCAGTGAGCTTAAATAAACTATTTTTATTTTTCTTTGGATTCTACTCAGCTGTTTAGTAGCACAGCTCATCTCAAGACTATCCCCAACACACTGAGCTTCTTCTGGGAAGGCAACAGTGAACAGACTGGAAGTGTGCGTGATTATGTTGGTTGTGGCATCCTGCTTAACCCTAGAGAACAGGTATATGCTGTCCATGGTCCTTTGCAGAACATGCTCCTCTGAGAAGCACTGGGGGTTAAACCCCCGGGGCACTCTAAGTAAGATAATTCTTTTTGGCCCAGCCAAAAGGCAGCCCTAGTTGTTATTTTCTATCAAAATTCATTCTTCAAACCATCTTGGCTACTTCAGAAACCAAAAAATGCTAAATTGGTGGACACTCATAGTTGATCTTTAGAATAGCAACTTCTTAAATGGAAAGATGAAATCCACAATTTGGATTTCCCTCAGATTTTGGATCCCACATCAATTATAGCAACAAATTGTCATCCATGAGCTTGTATGTTCAGCCTGTGTGGACTTCAGCAATTAACCTGCGTTTGCTGAGCACCTGGGAAGAAGAGCTTCCTACTGATCTGTGCCCCAGCTTTTACCTTTACTCTCCTCCCTCTGTTGGCCCTGGACCATATATATGGCTTTCTAGTACCCAGCACTGTCTAAGAACAGGCGGACCTACTGTGCTGGAGTTGGTCAGCCTTGGAAGTGCTCCCAGCTCTGCCTCTTATCTAGCTGGATGACACTGAGCCATTGACTCAGTCCTTGAAAGCCTTAGCTTCCTCATCTGGAAAGTGGGAATGATAACAGTGCCTACTTTGTTAGAAGGCTGGTCAGGGCTGAGTGAGCTAATCCCTGGAAATCCCATCACAGGGCGCCTGGCACATCGTTTTTACTCGGTAAACAGTGGCAGCAGCTGCCACTTTTACTGTTGTTGAAGGTGAGATTTCTCATCAGTTTAGATTATAAAAGAACAGCAAAAGGTTTAATAAGATACAAGAAAAGCTCTCAGAGTAGAAAGAGTTCTGTGGGTTTTCTTATCCATTAGCCCTACCGCGTGATGCCCACCAAGATGGGATAGAGATACCATGCTCATGAATGATAGAGAAGTGTGTTCTGCAAAGGACCATGGACAGCATATACCTGTTCTCTAGGGTTAAGCAGGATGCCACAACTAACATAATCATTCTCTTTCTCACTATCATGCATGTGCACGCTGTGTGTGTTTGTGTGTGTGTGTGTGTGTGTGTGTGTGTGTGTGTGTGTGTGTAGACTCTGTGGCAGGGGGCGGGAGGGTACTGGGAACTGAACCCAGCGCTTCCCCGCTAGGCAAGAAGCGCACTAAGCCACATCCCCACAGCATCTTATTTTATATTTTGAGACAGCCTCTCGGTAAGTTGCTCAACCTGGCCTTGACCTCTGTGATCCTCTTGCCTCAGTTTCCGAAGTGGCTGTCATTATAGGTGTATGCCACCACACCAGCAAAATTTCTCTTTTTATAAAGTATGTATTTGATAATCGTGTCAGCTATGGCCATTTTAGAAATATCAAATAATACGTGAAAGTTTTTTTTTTTTTTAATAGACCTATATGCCTGGGAAGTAGCCAGTTTTAAAAAAGTTTGACACATATCTAGGTATTTTCCTAAGCATGAATGATAAGTGTTTGAAGTTACAATTTGCTTTGACTCCTTTTTGAAGTTTGTGCCCTGGTTTTAACAGTTGTGCATTATGAATTATTTTTGGTTGTTTTCAAAGCAATATTTATGACATGAAAAGATCTAATTGTTTGCTTTGAACTTCATTTGGCTTATACCTACCTGGGTGTTAATACTAACGATTTAAAAAAAAAAACACCTCAGCGTGAATTCAGAATAAGAAACTCGGTATTGTTGGTTGCTTTCCATTTTGGAAGACCTACAGAGCGCTCCCCTCCCCTCCCCTGCCGTTGCCTTCAGGCTCGCTGCTCTGTGTGTTCAGGCCACCAGGGGGCGCTGGCTCAGGCTTCCCGCCCCTCTCCCCCCTCCTCTCCCCCCTCCTCTCCCCCCTCCTCTCCCCCCTCCTCTCCCCCCTCCTCTCCCCCCCTCCTCTCTCCTTCCATCTCCCCACCCTGCTCCCCAGGTCTGCTTACCTCTGCGTGGTCCCCTCAAGCTGGCACGTGGCTCGCTCTGCCTGCGCCCGCCTGGCTACGGCCTGCCCATGGCCTGCCCGTCTGAGTCCCTTGCTGGAGCGTTGGCAGCGCCCTCCCCACTCAGGACAGTGTGCTTCCTCTGGGCCACTGCCAGACCCAGAGAGAGGAGCGCTTTGATGGCGCAGCCCGGACTGCTCGGCAAACCACACTGCAGCCATGCTCAGCATCTGGCCACCACTTTGTCCCCTGAATGTAGGGTCCCCAACCCTACCTTAAGTCGCCTATTTCTCTTTTGAACTCAGAAACTTTTTTAAAGCTGTAAACCCAGTTTAAAATCTTAAGAAAAATAAGTATCCATACTGAAAGGATAAAGGGAGTCCAACTCAACCGTAATTAAATTTGGTTTTTCTCCTTTGCTCTCTTGTGAGGAGAAAGCTAGATTCTGTCCTTTTCAGAGCAATTTACCAGTTTGTGTTGTGAAGGAACAACTTAATTCAGTAGCATGACAAGGATTTGAGCCGGCACTTCTCAGCCGTAATCTCAGCTACACACACACACACACACACACAGCCTGTTTTAAGTTTTAGTGAATGAAATGTTCACATGATCTTGGTTTTTAAATAGCTTTCATTTTTGTTGAAGTAGGAATTACAGGGTTTTTTTTAATTGATACATCAACAGACTTAACATTAGGAAGCTTTGAGTCTGGATTTTCTAATGTTGAATCTCATACTAAGATTTAATAGGCAAGGAAAGAAGATGTGAACTAAAGAAAATGGAGGCAGGGAATAAGCTCATTGGATTAGACAAAGAGGAATGAAGGTAAGGGAGGGGCAAGGGACTAGGACAGAAAATAGAATGAATGGGACAGAACTTCCCATGTTCCTATGTGAACACACGACCAGTGAAACTCCACATCATGTCCAACCACAAGAATGGGAAGTTAGACTTCATGTATGAATATATATGTACATCATAATGCACTCTACTATCATGGAATCTTAAAGAACAAATAAAAAATGTAATAGTATAAATAAAAGTTAAAATTTCTTTTAATAGCAAAATAGATAGATAGATAGATAGATAGATAGATAATGGGGAGAGTGGCCCCTGATGGGAATAGAAAATTGAAAGGACAAGCCTACAGTTGCAGTCAGTTCTGCTATAACACAACATGCATTCCTTAAAACTTACTGCACTGTGCAAAATTGTGCAATAAAAACCACGAGTCTTATTGGGAAAAATGGGGTTATGGCACAACACTCAAAAACTTCATCAGTGACACATGCAGGAAAAAAAAAGAGGAACATAATGAAAATGGTAGCACAGTCTTACATATAGTAAATAGTCCAAAATACATGAATACTCGGATAAATGTGGCAGTGGACCTTGAAGAGCCTTGGCATTTGCCTGTGGAGTGGCCTGGGCAGGGTTGCCACTCCTGGTAGTAGAGGGAGGTTGTGTGAGACTGGATGGAGAGTTGGGACAGCAGCTGTTCATTGTGAACTGAGATCCATGGTGGGTGTTTGCGGTATGTGCACTGTGTGTCCTGTGTGGCTCCATCAGGCAGGTGTCGTCTCTGCATTGCCCAGTGTTTCTTGCAGACAAAAACAAATGCAAGATTTTGTGGTGGTCAGCTTGTTCCTTTATATTTCAATGGCTTTGCCTTCTTAAAACAAGCATGATAGGCGAAGCTGTTTCGGAATTTTATTTAAATATATTTATATATTTTAAATATTTATTTTATAGTTGGACACAATACCTTTATTTCACTCATTTATTTTTTTATGTGGTGCTGATGATTGAACCCAGGGTCCCGCGCTTGCAAGACGAGCACTCTACCACTGAGCCACAACCCCAGCCCCTCAAGAATATATTAGTACTGCGCTTAAGAGGCTGAGGCAGGAGGATTGAAAATTCAAAGCCAGCCTCTTAGCAACTTAGTGAGGCCCTCAGCAACTCAGTGAGAGACCCTGTTTCTAAATACAATATAAGATAGGGCTGAGATTGTGACTCAGTGGTTAAGCGTGCCTGAGTTCAATCGCCAGTGCCTCCCCACCAGAAATATTAATATACCTAACCTTCTGAGCATCTTAACTAGCCACACAGCACAGGGTTCCTTCCTGTCATGATCAGGCTCATGGAGAGCTGTGGCTTTCTGGAACTGCCCAATGTCATCCTGACTGTATTGTATATCACGAGCCTAAGAAAAGGTGACAGTTCACAATTCCAAGTTTTCCTGAATGGATATCACTTTTGCACAACCATAGAGTTGAAATATTATAAAATCAAACCATCGCAAATTAAGGACTGTGTGCCCACTTGCCCTGAGACACCTGAGATCTCTGATACCCACAGAATAAAACTTCTAAGCCCAGCATTCTAGCTTACAGGGGGTGGGAGGTATCCACCTCTTTATGCCACAGACAGTATTGTCCAAGGGAACAGTACTCAGGTTGCTTTCTGTGGGTTACCATAGGTAAATATTTAAATTTTAATATTTATTTTAGTGTTTATCAGAAAAACAGCAACCTTGTTAAGCCTGTCGTTTCATGGAGATCTTGCTTTGAGGAACAGCTCTCAGCTGAAGGTGGTGGTGCTCTGCTTTACTCTGGAGCCCATCTGGAATGATAGGAGTTGGGTTCAAGTGGTCTGGGGCAGAGGGGCACTAACTGGTGACCTGATGGTGGGGCCAGGACTGTGAACCATATTGAAGTCCTGTATGTAGAACTGTCTGGTCCAAGACACCAAGAATGCCTCTATTAGAGACAGAATTAGACCAAAGAAGAGGGAAGTATAGCATTGAAAATAAATCTGAGTAAAACAAATAGTATTTTATATGCCTTTGCTGAGGGTGGGAGAACGGTTTGCAGGGGATGGTTGTGTGGAAGGCACTCATTAAGGACACGCGGCAGCAGCCCTCGTATGTAGTGCCATGTGCCAGGGGTTCCACCAGCCGTGGTCAGTGGTTCTCGAGACATCAGCCTCATCCAGGTGAGTCTTCCAACCTTGGCTGCACAGCAGAGTCACCAGGGGAAGCTTGTCCAGGTCCAGATGCCCAGGCCACATCCCAAACCAATTAAGTCACCATCCTCAAGGGAGGGTTGCAGGCGAGCTCCTGGGGTCATTCTAGGGTGAGAACCACTGTCAGGGCCATTTGGAAATCACTTCTTTGCAGTCTCACAGCTCAGTCTGTCCTGGGCAGGGGCAGGTGGCAAAGCTATAAGCACGTGTTTACAATCGAGGCAGACGAATGCTGAAGCATGGAAGTAGGTTCTGTGCATTTTGGAATCATAGAAAAAAGAAAGACTAGATTTAAAACAGACAAAGAGAAACACACCTCAGATGCCAAATTTGGAAAAGTAATTCCCCACAGTCGCTTTAGTTTTTCCTTCCTTACACTCCTTCACTTGGTCGGCACAGCAAGAGGCCTTTATGCATCACTATCAACTTACCCTTTGTAACTAGAGGATAGCCTTTCTGTCTGTCCTGGTGAGGAGCAGGCACTAGAAACCTCATAAAGCATTGTTAAACTGTCCTAACAAGAGTAAGACTCACTGAGAGGTTCTGGGCTACTAAAAGATGGGCTTTGGAAACAAGCCATTTAAATGCTGCTTGGAGTCATTGATTCTAACGTGCTCCATGTTTCAGGTACTCATAGAACGGAACTCCTCTTTGTGATAAGTCAGGGTTGGGTCACAGACATTTGAAAGCTGGAGTTAAGCAAGTGTGTGATTTTAATTTACGAGTTTAATCTAAGGCTTCCACCAAGCAGCCGTTGCAGGGGCCTCAAGTAGATGAATTTACCAAATAATTAATTAATAGATTTTCAATAGTAACATTTTTCAACATCTCTTGATTTATATTAAATTGCCATACTCAGAAAAAAATTGATTCTTCCGTGTGGGTACATTTATTCTCAGTTAAACTTTTGTAGTCTGTTCTTAACCATGAATTACTTCCTGGTTTAAAAAAACATGCCTAGCTATTTATGGTATTTTGTCTTGCGCCTTTGGCACCCTGGTGGTGTGAGCCGGGGCTGTGCCATCTGTAGTCAAGTGAGATTATTTAAAGGGGGTGGCGGGGCAGTGAAATGATTCACTGGAAAATTTTAGCACAGATTCTTAAGGAACGATAAGATAACCCTAGAAACATCTTTATTTGGTGCTTATTTGGTGTCATATGCTGGTGGGTAGTGACGGGGAGAAAAAAGGTACAACTTGTTTCTGAAGATCTTGCTATTTTGAAAATCAGAGAGAGGCTGAGCTAGAAAGGAGGAGAGGATGTCCACGCAGTGTCATTTCCAGAGCTCTGCAGATGAGGGAAGAGTCTTTCTCTTCCTGAATCCAGGTTAGAGGTTCATTTCCAGCAGAGAAAACCCAAAAGGCAGTATGCTGGTGTTCAGAATGGGTGTTTAAATCCTGATGGGTGTCTGTGATAAACCTCGTTATATCGAGGTGCTTTGGAAACAGGAGGGCTGGTTCCTAGAATGCTCAGTAAGTGTGGGGCCTAGATAAGCCCTTTCTGAAAGTGACTGCGTCTAGTGTGTTTTGACTCCACGATAACATGTTTCAACCTAAACATGTTGATTTCAGGGAACTCTTCCCGTTCCATTCCATGTGAGATTTGCCTGAAACATGGTGTCTTTTTTTTTTCTTTCTTTCTTTCTGTTTTCCTTTCCAGAAAGAAGACATAGCTCATCCAGCAAGCCTTCTATGGCCGTTCCTCCCACTTCAGTATTTTCCTTCTTCCCTTCTCTGTCCAAAAGCAAAGGAGGCAGTGCAAGTGGAAGCAGCCGTTCTTCCAGCGGAGGGGTTCTTAGCGCGTCCTCCTCAAGTTCCAAGTCGTTGAAATCGCCCAAAGAGAAACTGCAACCCAGGGGGAACACCAGGCCAATGCATCCCCTCCAGCAAAGTAGAGTCCCCCACAGTAGAATGTGAGTATGGCCCTGAGGGTTTCCAGCGCCAATCCTGCTACAGTGTGCCTGTGTACAGTGGTGGGAGAGTCCGGGAGCCATGGGAACAGACCCACGCAGGGGGCTTTCAAGTGTGTGTGGCTGGCTCTTTTGTTCCCCACTGAGCCTCAGGAGACTTCCAGAGTAGTGGTAGCAGTGATAATAATGGTGCTTGTTGATCCCAACGTCTTAGTGGGATAGTTCCCACTAGTATACCCCGGTTCCACATAAGCAGGAAGAAGTGCAACTTGAGGTCTTGTCTGAGAAGACTTGAGGTCAGATAGGCCTCACATCCCACTTCTGCTGCTTCCTTGAGGGCTGTGTGCAAGGCACTGTTTCAGCATCTAAGAGTGACAGCCTCCAGAAGGGGAGTTCTAGTTGGTATTAGTCTCTGGCCCCCAGGAGGCAGTTAATGAATAGGTGCTGGCATTCCTGCCACAGCTATCAGTAATAGTAGAAATAAAAGGTGAAGAGACTCCCAGATGCTGCTCTAGGATTTTCTGGGGCCTGCAAAACCAACCAGGAAGCAGTGCTTCCTCCCAGCAGCTTTGGGTTCACATCACAGCCGTGATGCAGGAAGACTGAGAGAAGTTCACACTCTCCTGGCAAGGCTCTGGCGTGCTTCCAGGATGGATCTGGAAGTTGGCAGGCCTCTTGAGGTCACGTGAAGGAGTGGCTGTGCACACCCATAGAAACACATCTTGCTTCGTCATGGCACCCCTCAGCCTAGAAGTGGGTAGCATTTCCCTGGCATGGCTCCCTTTGCAGTTTATGCCACCCAGCTCAGCCCCAAGGTCTGATAACCTGCGGTTAATCTCAGAGCAGGACCTAACACCTGCTACTGCTCAAGGAGCTTGCCTGCCAGGACAGGCCACAACATCTTACAGAGTCTCTGCTACTCGGGCTGTTCCAGGTATAGCTGTTTGGGGCTATTTGTCCTGGTTACTATGCCCCCAGTACCTGCTCATCTTGCTCATCTGTCAGAAGCGCAGGATGATAAGCTCGACTTTCGCTCCTGGAGCTGTCTGAAAGCCAGAGAGGATGCCAGTGCAGCACCCATGTCACTCGCCAGCCTGACAGCCATGGAGCACTGAGTCCACTAAACAGTTTGCAGAACCATCACTCCAGCTTCTCATGTGGAGCTAGGGCTTCAGAGGGAACCAGCCCACTGTTAGGATCCTATCAACATCACCTGTTTTATGAAGGGAAAATGACAGTGTCTGAGATCCCAAGAGCAGTCAGGGCTTTAGCTGTGCGACAGGTTCTCAGTGCTCACCAACTCCATCCCAAGGACTTATGCTCTAAAGCCCCTGCCATAGAAGCCTTCTTATCAGGAATTGGAGAACTGGCACATCATCTGCTAATTAAACATTGGTCATCATCTTTGACAAGATCAGGGAACCTTGTCTTGGTGCTGTGGTGTTAGGCATGTGTATTTGACATTTATTTGAGTCCTCATAAATCTTTAGTGACATAAGGGTTCTGCAGAGTCTTTCGTCCTTTTAGACCTTTGCCTGGTCTGCCTCTTGCAGAACTTGCATCGGGTGGGTATTCGATCCAAGTCTCCTATAGGTCCATGTGTAAAATTGTTCTGAAATGATAATGGGCCTTTTGCCTCGTCAAAGGGTTTATGGACTGGATGAGTGTGTGAACATTTACAGGGTTTTCTGGAGAATTCTTACAAAATTCAAAAGGTGCCTTCTGGGGGGCCAGTCCGTGTGGTGCTGCTGACCCTGGCTCCGCCTCATCCCTCGGGGCTGCCCTCACTCAGGCGTTGGTGCTCTCTCCTGCTTTTGCAGCATGACGCCGTCTGTGAAAGTGGAGAAGATTCATCCGAAGATGGATGGCACACTACTGAAACCTGCGGCAGGGCCACCCTGTCCTGCTACTGTGAGTTCCTCAGTCAAGCCTGGCCTTAACTGCCCCTCAATACCAAAGCCAACCTTGCCTTCACCTGGACAGATTCTGAATGGCAAAGGGCTTCCTGCACCACCCGCTCTGGAAAAGAAACCCGAAGACGGTTCCAATAACAGGAAGTTTTTAAATAAGAGATTATCAGGTAACCTCCCAGCTCTTTCTTAATAGTGTTTCTGTACTTCAAGTGGGCTTTCCCAAGGACCAAGGGGACTGCTGTGTGTACTGCTGACCCACTCAGCCCTAGGAGAGGCTCCCTAGGTAGTGTTTGTCCTCTTAGCTCTTGCTTTTTTTTTTTTTTTTTTGGTACTGGGGATTGAACCCAGGGGTGCTTAATCACTGAGCCACGTCCCCAGTCCTTTTTATTTTTTATTTTGAGACAAGGTCTTGCTAAGTTGTTTAGGGCCTGGCTAAGTATCTGAGGCTGGCCTTGAACTTACATCCTCCTACCTCAGTGTCCTGAGTCTTTGGAATTACAGGCATGAGCCACCATGCCTGGCTCACTCTTGCTTTAAAAGAGTGCCACTTGCAAACATGCACGTGAATGTGCAAACACAGGGTGTGGGGCCCATTGAAAGCTTTCTGGTGTGGTTCTGAATTCAGTGACGCGGTGATACTGCATGACAGTCACTTTCCTATGCGCTCATGCAGTTGTGGCATTTTAGTGATGCTCCTGCTATGTGATGCTCACACGTCTTTGTGGGTTTCATTCCAGCTGTCATTTGTCTGTCTTGAGATGTCTCCTATTTTCTAATTTACAAAATAAATGAAGGAGTGTTTGGCAAGCCTATTTTAATGTCTCTGTGCTTTTGACAGAAAGAGAGTTTGATCCTGACATCCACTGTGGGGTCATTGATCTCGACACCAAGAAGCCCTGCACCAGGTCTTTGACGTGCAAGGTAGGTCTTCCTGCAGGCAGAGCTGACACCTGTGGCGATCGTGGGGCTCTGAGAAGGGACCACACCGTCCCATGGTCTAACTGATGCTCTGGAGACTGTCCTCAGTTGTGTCAGTGAGGACATAACTTGGTCCAGAGAAAGGAGCTCGAGTTGGCAAAGGGTGAAGCATGTGATGGGAATCATGCTCTCAAGAGAGGTTTTATTTTCAATGAGTTCTGTGTCCTAGAAAACAGTGTCCTTCCCTGATCAGTCTGCTGTTTCTCAGGACTCAGTATTGCTACATAGAAATGTAATACTCTCTGGTGTGGTTTAAACTGCACAGACTTACAAGTCCAGAGGCTTCCTTTGCAAATATATGAATTTCCTTAAAATGTGTATACCACGATTCTTAAACTTCAAAAAACTATTTTTTAAAAATCTGTGACTTTAAAATTGCCTTACTTTCTAGTTTTTCAAAAATACAACGTAAAATATAATCTAACTAGGAAATTTAATGATCTCCCTCTCCATTCTGAAGTCTTCCTGTTTTTCCTTTAAAATGGCCAGTAGGCTGATAACGAAGGGGCCTATTCGCTGTGAGTAAAAGGTTGGGCTGGCTTCCATGGGCTCCACTGCCTGAGTGGGCATCTCTGTTGGACAGTATTTCTTTGGAGAGTGTCCCCAACTGTCTCCACAGGGGTTCAAGGAGTATTAGTTTCTAATTTAATTTAATTTTGTATGATTTGTCTTAAAACAGTGGTTCTGAACCATTTGGGGGAATGGATGCCCCTAATATCTAATTAAAAAAAAAAAAAAAAAAGCATAGACTCTCTGCTCAGGGATGGGAAAAGTACATATCTACATTCTGATTTTTGCCTTCTGTCCTGGGTTGATGGACTCCCCTACCCCGAGTCCTCAAGTTTGTCCTCCCTCAAGGACAAACTCCTCCCTCAAGACAAATAACTTTTGTCCTTCCTAGGATACTAATTGAACACATACTGTAGTGTGTTGAATATGGCCACGTGACCTGTGTAGAATTGTGTCAGGGTTTCAGCTACATCTAAGGGGATTTGTGGAAAAACGCCCCGGCCCTCTTGCACACCATGATTCCAGCTGGCCCGCTCTTTCTCCCTCTTCCTGTCTGCCTGGCTTTCAGGAGCAGGCTTGCTCTCTTTATGTTCTACTCGGTTTCTTGGTTTTTTGGTTTTTGCCATGCTGGGGATGGAACCCAGGGCCTTGTGCATGCTGGTAGGCGAGCACTCTACCACTGAACCCATCTCCAGCCCCAGGGTGTTCTTTTAAAGTTAACTGTGAAACTTCATGGTGCACCAAAGTGTTTTCTTTCTTTCTGTTTTAAATTTTGTTCTACTGTGGTGAGAACCACACCACTTGGCGTCACCCTCTTTTAGTAACCTTTTTAAGTGTACAGCACATCATTGTGGACTGTACGCATACTGTTGTACCACAGGTCCTTGGCACTCATTCATCTTGCTTAATCGGAGCTTTTTGGTTGTTGATTGGTAATTCCTCATTTCCCTGACCCTCTGGTCTCTAGAATGACTGTTTTTTGATTCTGTTCGTTTGGCTGGTTCACATAAGTGGGGTCGTGAAGTGTTTGTGTTCTGTGACTGGCTTATTTCTCTTAGCATAATGTCCTTTGGACCCACCCATGTTATTGCAATGGCAAGAGCTCCTTTTCAAGGGCTGAATAATATTCCATCACTTGTATTTTCCACATTTCTCTTTATTGTCTGTCAGTGGGCCTTTACCTTGTTCAGAACAAGGTGTTATAGGTAGTGCTCTGGGCTGGTATGTTTTTAAGGCCCAGAAGTGGGATCGGCAAGAGGTGTTCCCACTCTCCCTGCGCCTCCTGCTTTTGTATGGACCTGCATGTTCTGCCATCTTTCTTTCAGATGGCTCATGCTGTTCTCCTGCTCTTGTAAGTGTGTCATTGATGCGTGTGGCCTAGTGCTACGCCTGCCCTTGCATCAGTCTCCCTCTTCAGCCCTGACTTGTCTTGAGTGCAGCATGGAGCTTGCAGAAAATGCAGCCTCCGGCCAGCCTGCTTTCCCAGAGTGCCTTTCTTTCTTCCATTGTCCTCTGGTCAGCTCTCCTCCTTCCCTTGCTTCACTCTGGCCTGAACCGGTTAGGCTGTGTAGGACTAATGCCTGCGTGGCCCTCCCCTAAATGTCCTAAGTTGCCGCCGAATCTCTCGCACCCTGGGCTTGGGCCAGTTCTCACCCAAGTCTCTCCCACCCTGGGGTGGGCTTGCTGCTGCTCGCCCCTTCACTCGTCCCCTGCAGTCTGCTTCCCGCCCGCCTCCCCCCTCATCTGTATGACAGGCTGCCTCATGACCTCTGTGCCTCTGTCTCTGTCCAGTGTCTCTGAAAAACTTGGTATCACACACCCTGCAAACACAGGTCTTGTTCTAGGTCCCAGGGGTGTAGGGTCCAACAGAATCAGGGTGTGCCTGCTGTCCTTGTCTAACGCCAGAGATGAAGATCAGTGACTTGAGAGGAGTAGAAAACCCACTTGATGGTTCATGAAAACGGAGGGGCCTGAAGTTAGAAGATGTGGCTGAGGAAGGCTCCTAGCCACAGGACCCTGGGTTGAAGTCATTCTGTCCTGCCTGGGCTGGGAGGTGTGGGAGAGGCACAGTGGAGGGACGTGCAGGCTTGGACTCTGTGCAGCCCGAGAGACGGGCCGGGAGCTAAACTGGAGGGGAGGAAGAGGCAGGTGACTCCACAGAGCAGAAAGCAGGGCTTTAGCATGTGCCCAATCTTCCCTGGTGCCTGCGTCAGCCCCTTGCAGAGTTCTGGATGTTGGGGTGCAGCAGCGTCCTCAGGTCTGTATTTGGAGTGTCCTTCAGAGCCCAGTGGACGTCCTGTCTGCTCATCAGCCTGAGCGGGGACAATACCGTCTCCCTGCTTTCTTCACTCAGCTTTCCTTGGCTAAGCAGCACAGCACACTTAGAGAGGAGGAGTGTGTATATGTGTGTCTGGAAAGATAGGCAGCTGGGCCAGGGACAGCATGTCATTCATCCCTTCAGTATGTAGTAGAGGGTTTTTTGGGGGGTCTTTTTTTTTCTTAACTGGGCATTGAATCCAGGGGCGTCTTACCACAGAGCCAAATCAGTAAGTTGCTTAGGACCTCACTAAGTTGTTAGGGGTGGCTTTGAACTTGTGATCCCAGCCTCAGCCTCCCGGGCTGCTGGGATTAGGGGTATGGGCCACTTTGCTCAACAAGGATCTTTGTTTTTATGTACTTTTTGACTGGAGCATTTATTAAACATCAGGTGCAGTTCTAGGTGCTGATGTAGCACTGAACACAAACAAAGTTCCTTTTCCTCATTCAGGTTACTTTCATGTGGGTATGTTACATACTAAAGGACATTAAAGTTTTTAAAAGAAGCTTAGCACATTTATCTGTGCCTGATTGGGTTTTGGGTGGACATACTTCACAGTGGCCAGTAAGACAGTAGGTTGGGTTATCATGTTTCAGATGAATGTTTGAGGTAAATCCCCCAAGTTCATACCAACATGTCTGTAAGTCCACAGAGCAGTGCGGTGTAGAGCACGTATAGAGTAGGGAAGCATGGGAAGTGTGCCTTGCCGTATTTCAAACATGAGAGGAGGAAATGTGGATGAAGTCACTTATGTTCATGGATCACGTGACTAGGGCCCTGTAATCAATGGAAGCTGACCCACTCCTGGGGTTCATCGTCTCCTGCGTTTTTACAGACTGAGACCCCAGCAGTTCATGAATTGTGACCTATGAAGTCGTTCCACAGTGATCAGACTTAACTGTCACTAAGTGTTACCAACTTTGGTGACCTTGCACTTGTACATACTGGTTTGTCTTCTGCTGGGAATGGGACTAGACTCCGTACCTTGGTTTTTGTAGAATGTTGGTTATCATCAAAATGCATTTGGCGCACAGACGCTTTCTTACAGGTGTTTCAATCAGAGGTTGACGTTGGTTGCCTTCTGAAAGCCAGCAACTGTCCCTTGGCCTTCCTCCCCTCTGGGTGCCCCTTTCTCAGTTCTGAACCTTGACTCTGTCTGCAGACTCGGGACTGGAACTGGCTGCTGGGTGTCTCTTCCTGTTGCAGTTCTTTCTCGGTCTTGTGTTCACCCTCTCAGGTCTTCCATAGCTATGGTGGTCCCTTGTCTCCAGAATGTGTCAGCCCACTCTGTCTTCGCAGGGCATTTTCATTGGAAGACAGAGAAGCAATTGTTTCATTTTCACTCTCTGCAATTACTACAAGAACACTTGTTAATGTGTGTTTATGGAATCATTGATTCTTTCCTTTGTTAGCATTTGGAGTTTTAAATGGTTGAAAGAGGGACTCTTTAATGGAGTTGATAAGAGCCTCAATAAACAATTGCTCTCATGGTAACAAAACATGAGCACCTGTCACCTGTTTCTACTATTGTCCACTAGTTACATAGCCAGGTGACCCAACTAACATGACTCCTTCATTCTGATAGAAATAACATTCCCAGATTCTCCTCCAGTTAGTCTAGACTGGGTGCTTTTAGTCCAGCAGAGAAAAGATCATGCTTTTGGAATTATTTTTTATCTCATTAAATGCTGAGCTGTCTGTAACTGTGCTGATGGTATAGATTGCTTTTTAAAGAGAGTGGCGTTTGAGGGTATGTGACAGATCAAAGTCATGTAGAGATTCCTCAGTTTCTGGGTTTTTTATTCTTCAGACACATTCCTTAACCCAGCGGAGGGCTGTTCAGGGTAGAAGAAAACGATTTGATGTGTTATTAGCCGAGCACAAAAACAAAACCAGGGAAAAGGAATCGATGCGCCATCTGGACTCTCAGCCACCACCGCAGCCTCTCAGGGACCCGCATCCCACCCCTCCTAGATCGTCGCAGGAGCCGCACCAAAACTCTCCTTCTGAATCAAAGCCTTCCGTAGCTAGCAAACCTAAACCTCACACCCCCAGTCTTCCAAGGTAAGCCAAGCCCTCCAACCTGGGCTCCCCTTCAGGACAGGCTTGTGGGCACCCGGCAAGGCTGCAGCCGGGAATCCAGGAGACGCACCAGCAGGCTCGCCATAGGGAGGCGCTTTATAGTTGAATCTTATTGTGAGAAGAAGCTTGTCCAGGCCCTCAGGAAGTTTCAGCCAGGGCTTTCCTGGTCGCAGATACAAGCAGCACCACAGAGCTCGAATTATCTGCTCTGTACTTCTTCAAAATCAGGTGTCTCTTAACCCCATTGAGCAGGGCTGACATTGGCCCTTGCCTGCCACAGGTTACTGGTTGGCATATTTCACATGGCCTTGACAGTGGCTTCCTGTTTATTTTTCCCTTCTTGCTGGAGTACACTGTGGGAGTTCTTGCTGGGGACAGGCACTAGGCCTGAGTCTTCACAACATCCACTCACCAACACGACTTTTCATGCAATCCTTTGGGACATTGTCCTGAGTGGAGATGAGACATTTCAGCAGCATAATAAGCAGTGGGCCAAGGTGCTTGAGAATCTGTCACACGCACACCTGAGGTGGTGTTGGTGGAGGGTGTGCGTGCTTGCATATGTAACCAAGTTGAAGTTGAAAGACCCTTGGGCCCAGGTTTCAGGCGGAAGGGAGAGGCGTGCAGGAGGGGGTTGGGCCAGTGGTTGGGCTGAGGGCAACAGGGCTTCCACTTAGGGAGGTGCCAGCTCTGGGGTGCTGCAGCTTGCGTTCTGCCCTGCAGTTGTCACATAATGATGGAGTCCCTCCCTCTCCAGGACCTGTGTGCTGGGCCCCTCCAACGTCAGCCCCTGGGGTAACACCCTGGAGGAGCCGTCCGGAGGGCTCCTGGCGTGTGCCAGGGTCCCGCCCCAGACTCCCTAGCAACTCCTTCCCTTGGCCATCTTCAGTGGACGGCTTTTCATTAGGAAGAAAAGCACACTAATTCCAGAACCACTGGGCCACTGTTGCTGTGGGCAGAGAGGCCTCACCAGGCTCCAGAGTACCCACATAGAGTGGGAAAGCCCTTGTACTGGTGTCACTTCCCGTCACTTCCCGTTCCTCCCAGGTTAGCGTAGAACCCTGGCCACGCTTTATAATTTATTGCCTTAGTAACCCAAATCCATTTGAAATTGAAGAGGAACGGGAGTAATTAATTCTCTTAAACTCCACACACAGTCCCCCTCTGGGGAGGACAGAGGGGACTGAGTTCCCAGGTGAGTGGCAGGCAAGGGGAGAGGTGTTCAGCTCCCTGGCTGCCTTGCCAGCAAGCCTCTCCAGGAGTGGGGAGCCCAGCCCCCAGGCGATCTAGGCATGCTGTCTCCCCGGTGTGTGACCTGACCCGCTGCACTTCCTGCTCCCCAGGCCTCCAGGCTGCCCTGCTCAACAAGGTGGGAGCGCCCCCGTTGACCCTCCTCCAGTCCATGAGTCTCCACACCCTCCCCTGCCTGCCACTGAGCCAGCCTCTCGGTTATCCAGTGAGGAGGGTGAAGGCGATGACAAAGAAGAGTCTGTTGAAAAACTGGACTGTCATTATTCAGGTCGTCATCCTCAGCCAGCGTCTGTAAGTTCTGCGTCCACCCACTTTGACCCTCCTCCGCAGCAGGGACAGGGCACTGTGTGGTGTACCCAAGGTGTGGGACGTGGTCCAGGTGTGAGCAGCTGGGCCAGGTGCCCCACGGGGGCCAGCACTGTTGGGAGCATTTTCTGCACTCCCTCCCTAGCAGGACACTCGGGCAGGCACTGTCACCTCGTTCTCCACGGCCTCTGGTGTCGGGGGCAGCTGTGCCTGAGGGGCAAGCCCTCTGTGTTCTCTTTCAGTTTTGCACATTCGGGAGCCGGCAGATCGGGAGAGGGTATTACGTGTTCGACTCCAGGTGGAACCGGCTCCGCTGCGCCCTCAACTTCATGGTGGAGAAGCATCTGAACTCGCAGCTGTGGAGGTGAGTAGGCCAGGGGCAGCTCACCTGCATATCTCCCACTTCCCAGATGGCCCCTGCGGCTGGTATTCTAAATGAAACTGTGCCTGGCCACCCTGAGGAGGCACCTGGTCACCCAGCCACTCACTCGTTCAGTGACCACATTTGTCCTGGTTGCCGGGTTCAAGGTGGGAGGATGGACACCCTTGCCGAGCTCACGGTTGGTCTGGAGTCAGGGGAGGCCAATACCAGTCAGCAGATGAGTGGGCAGCTGGTCCTCAGGGGGACTGGACAAGGTGAGAGTCAGCCGAGAGCTTGCTGCATGCCCTCAATCTGTTGGGTATATTTATTTTTCACTGTTCTTTGGCAAGTGACTGCAATGGATCCCTAATTTTTTTAGCAAATAACACTGAAATACAAGGTCACACAGAAGATTGGTGATAGGGTGAGGATTTGGACCTAGAGGCACTTGGTTTCCAAATAAAGATGAGGGGAAAACGACCTGGGGGATTCAGGGAAAGTGTCTCTGAAAAGGTGACCTTGACCTGATTGAATGGATCAGAGGGCAGCCACAGGGGGATAGGATTCTAGGGATTCTAGGATTCAGGAGGCAGGAACCAGGAGTGTGAAGACTGAGTGACAATAGGCATGAGTGTCATTCGAGACCAGGCCTGAGAGACCAGCGGGGGCCAGTGGACGGTGGGGCTGACTATGCAGTGGGAAACTCCAAAGGCCTCGGGTAGAAGAGCTGTATGTTGTGATTTGCACTTGAAGACTTTGTGTTGTATTTGCACGTGTTTCCCAAACGGGAATTTAAGTGAATGAAAGGTTCATCCAGCCTTTCCTGAAATAAAATTGTTCTCATTCCTGCAGGACTTCTCAGAGCCTTTAATGAGCACTGGGCTTTGAAACTCAAAGCAGGAGCGGTCATGAGCCACATGGAGTCTCCTGAACTCTCTGGACTGGGGAACTAGCATTTGGTGGAGTCAACTTTGATGAATATATAAAGCTTTGCTAAAGGGGTTGTTCAGAGTCCCAGATCTGTCATTTGGGCGTCATCAGCTAGTGCTTTGCTGAGTGGGCTCTGCCAGTGCGTCCATTTCCCTCCTGTCGGGTTTCCTAGTGGGTCTGAAGAGCTGGTCAGAGGCCTTAGCACATCGGTGACAGTTGGGAGGACGCGTTGCTCGCTTAGAAGAACAGGTCAGGAGCGGCACTGCTCTGCTCTCCCACTGCATACTTCTTGCTTCCTTCTGAAGAGAAATCCCCCCTGCCAGTGGTGGAGTAGGGGTTTGTTGGGGTTCAGTGCACCCCAGGACCCCTAAGGGCCCAGCTTGCCATTTCTTCAGACTGCCCTGAGGGCCCGAGGCTGGGCAGGGCAGGGTGGTTGAGCTTCCCGGTCTGTCCTCTGAACTCTGAAAAAGCTGGAGGGGTGTTGAGGTGGACTCACTGCCTCCTTGGGCTGTTGCTGCTGGAGGGCTCTTGTCACTTGCTCTCAGGAGGAAGACAGAGTCCTTTCTACTGCCATGACCTCTGGTTTTGAAAGTCAGTACACAGTGACATGCGTGGCTCATGGGCTTGGAGCAGGTGGGAACTTGGGGCAGGTCCAGCCTCCAGGGCCTGGTTTCCAGGCACTCCGTGAGATTGGATGGGGGAGTGGTCCTTGTCCCAGCCTGCTGGCCCGGCACAGTTCCCTCCAGGAAGAGCCCTGTTTGAGCAGCTCTCTTCTTGGCCTCTTACTGCAAATCACCGGGGTACAGTAGGGGTGAGAGGAGTTGGGCCTCCGAACAGGGGTGGAAGTGGCCTCTGCTGAGCACAGTCATGGCCCAGGTGGCTACTCAGAGCTCCTGTGCCCTCTCTCCATGTGGGACCACTGCTCCACATCCCTAAGAGGGGCTAGGGAGCTAGTGAAGGATTGGTGTTTGAGATTTTTTTATATTTTCATTTTTTAGTTGTTGATAGACCTTTATTTTATTTATTCATATGTGGTGCTGAGAATCGAACCCAGTGCCTCACACATGCCAGCCAAATGCGCTACCGCTGAGCCCCAGCCCAGCCCTTGTGTTTGGTGTTTAACTGTGTGCATTGGGAATGCACTTGCATAGCTTTAAAGCAAAAATTGAATATAAGGAGGCGTACAATGAAAAGGCTGTCCCCTCGTCCCCTGCCCTTCTATATACCACCCAGCCCATAGACCTTTTTTTAGTTTCTTATATACCTTTATAGAACTGGTTTGTGCAGACAGAAATCAAGACCACTACGTATTCCTGCTTTGCTTCTGCTTATCTGAAAGGTCACATCACTGCATAAGAATCTCTTCAGAGGACCTGGTGGCAGTTGTTTGGAGTGAGCCTCCACATCCCCAGCCCTGTGGAAGCCTTTTTCCTTTTTCTAGTATTTGATTCAGGACAACCTAGTCCTGAGGCCCCAGCTTCGTGATCCCCCTGGTGGCCACAAGAACTCACTGCACTCAGCAGATCACAGTGTGTGGGCTTCATCTAGAGCAGAGCTTAACCCTGAGTCACCTGGGGTCCTCTGGGTACAGATTCTGCTCAGGTCCTAGGCCAGGGCCCAGGAACTTGGCGTTCCCAGCACCTCCCTCTTGTAGTGTCAGTCCCTGTCCTGTGGGAGAGCCAGGACTCTTTAGATGGTAGAGTCTGCCCACTGCCCTGAGGTGGTGTGGGGGGTGGCTCTCATGCAGCCCAAATCCAGAAGCTCTGACGTGAGGCCACAGCCGAACTCTGGAGTGGGGTTTAAAGCAGGTGCAAGCACTTGCCCTCGTCAATCCCTGTTCAGGAGAACATGGTTCTTTCTTGTTTTTGTTTTTTTTTTTTTTTTTTTAGTTGTACACACACCTTTAGTTTGTTTATTTTTATGTGGTGCTGAGGATCGAACCTAGGGCCTCGCACGTGCTAGGCAAGTACTCTACTGCTGAGCCACAACTCCAGCCCAAGAACATGGTTCTTAAAAGGCACCAGGGAGGCGCTCGGGCCAGCTCCCTGTCTTGGAAATGGAGCGGGGTTGGACTGGGTGAGCGAGAGCCTGGTGGAGGTGGCGCTCGCCCTCTAGTCAGGCCCTTCTTTTCTGCTTCCTCGGTTTTTGTGGTTGGGTTTTTAAGAGATGGTTCTTGCTGCATTGCCCAGGCTGGCCCACCGTCCTGGCCTCCGGGGATGGCCCCCTCGCCGGGTGGGTAACAAGAACCCCAGCTGCATGGCACTGCAACAGGCTTCATTTTGCCACAGGGGCTGCTGACATTCTGGTGCAATTACATTTAAAAATTGAGCTAAAATAAAAGTGTGGCCTCCCTACCCTGACTGTCTGCCCAGCTCCTACCCAGATGTCACCAACATTACCACACTGTGGCTGAGCCCCCTGAGATCTGGAGGCTGTATCCCATGGGCAGTGTTTGGCCAGTAGTTACAACCCAGCCGCTGCTGTTAACTGATGATGTCCTTCCCCCCTCATCTTTCTAGAATTCCCTCTGTGTTTATGCCTTCTGTATTCTAAGTGCTAGGGCTATCATGGCGAGTCAGCTGTGGGTGGCCCCCTCTGCAAAGGAGTTAGCAACTTGCAGTCTCAGAAAGTCTAGGGACAGGTCGGTGCAGGCAAGTCAGCCTGGAGCTCCTGAGAGAGCAGTGCTGAGCCAACCCGAGGGGGCGAGAGTGGGGCACAGAGGGCAGGCACACAGAGTCAGGCCATGATGTCCTCGAAACATGGAGATCTGTGGCTGGGGACGGGAGTTGGCAGTGAAGCTGGGGCGGCAGCACAGGGTGAGGCACGCATCTCGTGTGATTCTAAGAGCCCCAGGAGGGCATCAGAGAATTGGAAGAAGGAAGTGGCAGGCTGGCTGGCTGACTGGTGTGCGGGTGATCGATCCCTCTGCTTGCGGTGGGTTGTCAGGGTCTTTGAGCCTCCATGAGTGGCTGCGGTGAGGTGAGTGTCACACTCTTGCCCTCTCCTTTTTTCAGGAAAATCCCACCAGTGCCCAGTACCACATCACCCGTCTCTGCACGTGTCCCTCACCGGACAAACTCTGTGCCCACGTCACAGTGTGGGATCGGCTATCTTGCCGCAGCCACCGTCTCTGCGTCCCCAGCACTGCTCTCATCCACCTGCATCTCCCCACATAGCAAAGCGGTACCAGCTCATGGAACCACATTAAATGCACAGCCTGCCACTTCCGGGGCGATGGATCCTGTGTGCAGTATGCAATCCAGACAAGTGTCCTCTTCATCCTCGTCCCCTTCCACACCCTCTGGCCTCTCTTCGGTCCCCTCCTCCCCCATGTCCAGGAAACCTCAGAAGTTGAAATCCAGCAAGTCTTTAAGGCCCAAGGAGTCTGCTGGTAACAGCACTGACTGTCACAATGCCAGCAGCGGTGCCAGCAGCGGTACCAGCAGCGGCTCAGGAAAGAAACGCAAAAACAGCTCCCCGCTGCTGGTTCACTCTTCTGCCTCCTCTTCCTCCTCCTCCTCTTCTTCTTCTCATTCCATGGAGTCTTTTAGGAAAAACTGTGTGGCTCACTCTGGGCCTCCCTACACGTCTGCAGTGACATCTTCCCACAGCATCGGCCTCAACTGTGTGACAAACAAAGCACACTCGGCCAGCCTCCGCCACGAGCAGTCAGGGAGGGGGCCCCCCAGCGGGAGCCCCGCAGAGTCCATCAAGAGGATGAGCGTGATGGTCAACAGCGGCGACGCCACGCTCTCCCTAGGCCCCTTCATCCACCAGGCCAGCGAGCTCCCCGTGCACGCCCACGGGGGCTTCCCGCTGGCGCACACTCCGCTGGACAGGCTCATAGGAAAGAAAAGGAAGTGCTCGCCCAGCCCCAGCACCGTCAGCAGCAGCGGCAGCAGTGGCAAGGCCACCAAGGTCGCCAGACTGCCCACCATGAACAGCGTGCACATGAAGCACACGGGCACCCTCCCCGGGGCCCAAGGACTGACCAACAGCTCCCTCCTGCACCAGGTAGGATGCGCACTGCGGGCCTGGCCGCCGGGCACTCCCTGGGCTCTGCTCCAAAGTCCCCCCCCAGGGGGCAGGGGTTGCCTGTAGACCAGCTTCATGGTGTCACTTTAGAAAGGCAGGAGTCGCTGGCCTCGGAGGCCACAGCAGGCTCCTCTCTAGAACTCCTGCTGCCTGCGGGGGATGCTTCTGAAGGAGGGAGCCACAGGGATGCGCTGCAGAGGGGGCTGAGGAGGGCCTGGAGCCGGGACCCCAAGATCAGGATGAGGAGGGGGCAGGGGCATTTCCTGGAGGGTGTTACTCTGAGGAACGCCTGCATTGGAAACTCCCTGCATTGGAAGTCACACTGACCTAGAGAGGGATACTTCAAGACTGGAGAAGAAAGTGCTTGTAATAGTTTTCACCTGGAACAATTTCAGATACTCTGGTTAAATTCCACCACCAATTTTCTTCTTCCTTCCTGTTTTAGAGGGAGGCATAAAGCCAGGAGTCAGTGTGGGCATCCCCATTGCACCTTAACAAAGAGGTCGAGCTGGGGGTCCCTTAGCCAGCCAGGGGTGTCAAGCTCCCAGGGAACCATGTCTCTGTCTCACGCTGTGTCTCGTCTTCTCCCAGTCTCCCATGATGCTGGTTCTCCCGCCCCTCCCCTGCTGTCTCTTCCAGCTGCCTTTGCTCTAACTCCAGCTCATCTCTCATCTTGTTATTTCATCCATCAGGATATCTCCTCACCTTGCTTACGAACAGGAATTTCAGCTGCAGCACCCCAGAGCCCTGACTTAAAATGTGAGGCTCTTCTTTGTTTTTCCTCCTTTGTCTGCAGAACGTATGACAGGCTAGGACTCTCGTCAGCCAGGCCACGGCGCTCCCCACGGAGCTCCCTGCAGCATGGGGTGGTGGGCAGTGCTGGAGGGTGGGCAGACACCTGGGAACTAAGTAGCTGCTGAAATTGTGGGCTTGGGTCATTTGGCTTTTTGAGGGGGTGGGGAGAGCCTCCTGGGTGAGTGAGAATTGCTTTTCCTTCTTATTTGGTGGATCCTCCTCATAATTTATGGTGAGCATCCCTGCACTGGAAACTCCCTCTGGCTGCAGTGTCCCAGTGGGCCCTGGCCCTAGCAGGAGGGCTTGTAGTGTCAGGTGAGAATTCCTGAGCATACTCGGTCTTCATGTCGACGGGGGCCAGGGCTCAGGCTGGGCAGGGGTGCCCACCTCAATGCCGCTCCCAGACCCTCGTTACCAGTTTCAGAGAAATTGCAAATCTGGACTTGTGAAGAAACTTGGCCATTTTTTAAAGCTCTATGATCTTTTAAATCTAGCATAGCCCACTGTCTGTTGGCCAAGCTTATGACCTGCCGGTTTATCACCTCTGCTCACCTGGGGGCACCGTGGCACACACCATCTAACTGGGTTTTGCTTGTGGAATCACTCTCCACTGAAGCCTGTGTTGGAGAAGGCTTGCCCTCTGTGCCCAGAGCACTTTTCTCACACTGCAGCAGTCCTAGGGGGCCTGAGTCTAGAGAGCCGAGGATGAGTGAGCCCGAGAAGGGTCACAGCTCCACTCAGTGATCTGCAGGAGGTATCCTGTAGTGTGCATGAGAGGCTCAGAGGGACCCGTGACCCCACAGTACTTTAAAGATTGCCACTCCTAGAAAAGTAGACCCTCAAGTTGCTGTCCCTGGAGGAGCTGACGTCAGGACTGTGCCCAGCTGCCTGAAGTCCTCTGAGAAGGGCTGAGGTGGGCAGTGCTGGGAGCCTCTGGGATGCTCCATGGCTGCTCACGGCTGCTCCCAGGCCTCAGGCAGCCCTGGGAAGGCAGAGGCCCCCTTCCCCTGCCTGAGTATGGCACTCCTCAGATGTGTGCTGGCCCGCAGGTGTGCTGGCCCGTGCAGCCCTATTCTGCTCTCGGGTAACCTGGAAGGCCTTCACGGGCACAGAATCAGAAAATAAAACCAAAGACAAACATGGAACCTTTCTCCAGGCTGGAAGCCCAGGCCTGTGTCTCTTCTAGCCGGTTTCCTGAAAGGAGACCTTGAGAATGGTCAGACCCAGGGACAGCGAAGGCTCCTGGAAGCTAAGGCCAGGCTCAGTAGCTCACCACCCCAGCCTCCTGCAGTCAGTGGAACACTGGTGACGCATGGCCTTTGGAATGTTCTAGTGTAGGATCAAGGGGGCACAGAGTCCAAACGCACACTCATCTCTCGTTTCCCCACCCCTCTGTTCTGAAAGCCAAAGGCACGACCCTGACGACTGAAAACAGCACAGGGAGGAACAATCCAGACACTTTTGAAGACAAGTTACACCTCCACGCAGCACTCTGGACTCCGCGATGCCTTTGAGTCTCTTCCCGACCTCCTGTGGGCCCAGGGGAGCCCGCCAGGCCCGTGTTTGACGAGGACTTCCCTGAAGCTGTGTCTGTAGCAGTGAGTACTCTTAAAGGACACTGGATCGAGTTCAGCCACCGGATTGCTTTTATCAGTGTTAAAGTGGTCTGGACTGCTTGCTACAAATCTGTGAGAAGTTTGTTTTGTTTTGTTTTGTTCTAACTTGCAGTATATCATGGAGCCACTCTTGGAGTAGATTGGCTGGGCAAAAGAATGTTTTGGCAAGAGCGTTACTGTAGACTTTCCTCCCTCCTCCCTCTCCCTGCCAGTTCCTCTTCTCCCCCCACCCCCCAGCACCGTCTTCTGTAGGTCACCCTCCAGCAGGTAGGCGCCTCCCCTGGGGCCCGGAGGCCTTCCAGGAGGGAGGGCTGTACCCCAGCAGTCTCTGCAGAAAGGAAGCTGGCTTTAGATTTCCACAGCAGTGTTCCAGGACTAGAGGGCAGATGTTGGCACAAGGCGTCATGACACAGTGACCCAGCCTGTTGCAAGTCATTTAGGATAAGAAGCTGTCCGAGGTTTTGGACTTTCAAAATGGTTTCAAGTCATTGATGCCCTGACAGCCAGCATAACCATATTGGAGGCTTACATTTCATGGTACAAAAGCAATTCTGTGTGATTTAAAGAAAAGAAAAAGAAAATACAAACTAGTTTTGATAATGGAAAACCAAATTGAGGGTGGGGTTGGGAAAGGTAAAATAAAAATAAGGGGAGAAAAATCATCTTTTTCCAAGATTTCCAAAGAGATGCAGTTTTTTTATCTTTAAGTTTTCATGTTAAACAGTACTTCAGGTTGGGTTGATGGTCCTACCCAGTCTTTTTTTTAAGAATTGCCTTTTTAAAGTGATATCATTAGGATGTACTTCCAAGGGGTTGCCCCCCTTTATCTCTGTGGATACTGTCCTGGGACTAAGTGTAAGTTTCTGCATCCAGTGCTCCTGGCATCGTGTGTGTCCCCTCTCCCCTAGGACCACTAAAGATGTTTACTTGGATGCAAGTGGGGTGGGGTGGGGTGGGGAACAGATCTGAGGTGGGTGGAGGTCGACAGTGTGCACTCAGGCCCATGCAGGGTCCCCGTGGGGCACGCCTTCTTCCTCGGGGTTACTGCTGTCGTCTTCCTGAGCTGTGGAGCCCTCTGAGGAGTTTCCTGTAGTATCCACCCAAAGCTTGATACAGTGGAGCAGCTTGGCTCGAGAGGGGAGTGAGCTGGGCCTTTATCTGGCGATGCCACACCACAGTCCTGAACTGAGGACCAGGCCTCCTGCCTCAGAGAACAGAGTGGCCGAACACAGGGTAACGTCTCCTCGGCCCTGATCGTCACCCTGATGGGGCCCAGGCAGAGCCAGTCAGTGCGTCCTTTTTTTCCCTCAAATTCTTGGGTGACAAACTTCAGTTTCAGGGAATTTCAAGTCAACAACAGGTAGAATGAATAAATACTTGGTTACCAGCCTAATAATGTGAATTGCTACAGAATTATTCTTATTATGTAAGAAAACAAAGATTTTATGCAGATACTTTAGCTATAAATTGATGTAAAATATTGATTTTTTTTTTTAAGGAAGGGGAGAACAGTTCTTGTTCAATTATTATGCAATCAGTAAATGTTTTTAAAATGATACTATAGGAGAGCTAGTGAGGAGAAACGCACGGGCCAGTTTGGTGTAGTTGGGAGAAATCAGTCTGCTTGTTCCATCCCAGCGAGGGAGGGAGAGAAGGAGAGAGGGCATCAGAAGGTATCTAGTCAGTTCCCTGGTGACAAGTGCAATGGGGTATGGGTAGAATTTATTTTCAGAGCCAAGGGGACTTGATGGTTATAAATTAAGTTGCTTTTAGCAATGGAATTTATAGACAGATCATGTTGTTCCGAAAGATGTGAATAGGATCCACGATAGCAAGTTGATTCAGAATATTGTAGATACTTAGATTAGTGAGTGTTGACAATTTGATTTCTTAGACTGAGATTTGAATTGAATTTCACTATGTCTCCCGGTAACACACACAGCATCGGGATTAGGAAATTAGCCATTTGGGATTCTGCCTGCCACAAACAGACCTATTCTAAACAGTGCTATTAAATTTTAGACTGTTCAAATATTTTATTTTCTCCAACAACTACTTTTTATTATGATAAACAATTAAGACCATTTAAAACACGGGAGTACAAGTATTTTTTTGAATTAAATTAACTCGCAAAAACCAAATTTGCAGTGGTTGGGATGTTTCTAGACAGACTTTGGTATCAATTTAAAACCAAGATAATTTTTATATTCTTTCCAATAGAATTTCATGACAACTTCTGCAGTTTTCTTAACCTTCAAAAAAAAAAAGTGCTGCAATGATGAACAAAGAATTATACAAAACCTACTTTTGTATCTTTATTT
Source organism: Ictidomys tridecemlineatus (assembly GCF_052094955.1). Lineage (NCBI taxonomy): Eukaryota > Metazoa > Chordata > Mammalia > Rodentia > Sciuridae > Ictidomys > Ictidomys tridecemlineatus. The sequence goes on from NC_135478.1 coordinate 54,326,234, forward strand.
TGGGATTTCTTGTTCTATTATAAATATGGAAGTATCCCTATTTCAGAAGACATATTTTGTTAAAAATGAATTGTACATATTTAAATATGTATTTTTGCACAGGTCTTTTTTTCTGATATCCTGTTTTGGTACAATTGAGATCATCTAGTATTTATTTATTAATTAATAAAGTAAATACCTTTTTATAATTTGAAGTGGTTCACTGCCAAGCCAATAGTTCTAGAACCTGCCTCCTTTACAGTTTAAGGGATGCCTCTGTTCTGTGAAAGTCTTTGTCCCTTTAATGTCTCGGGAGTGGATTCATACAGATGAAGTGGGCATTGCTCTCCCTAGTTGCCTGATTTCCCAACAAGACTACATGTAACTAAGTGACACACTGCTTTTCTTTTGTTAGTATTTTGTGTGCGTGAGTGTGTGAATGTGCGTGAGTGTGTGTGTGTGTGTGTGTGTGTGTGTGTGTGCCTTTGTGTGTAGACACTCTGAGCACATGTGTGTTATTAGTATGTGATGTGGTTTAAAACTAATGGAAAAAACTGAAAGTGCCTGAACCCTAGTTTTAAGCTTAGACAGATTCTCTTTAAAAAGACTTGAATGTTCAGTTGAACTTTGGAGTTTGCTTTTTCCACCTAAATATTGTTTCTAAAATTTTAGGGGAGGAGTCGAAACCACCAATGCTGGTAATTTTATAAGGTATTTTAAAACTAAGACCTTTGGGGTCACAGTAATTCAACTAGTGATGGATTGCCCAGTGGCACCCAGGGTTACAGATCTTTGTCAGCCAGCAAACTTACATGACGTGTCCGTTTTGTTATTCATTCATGAAATACAGAGTTTAAAATAGAATATTTAAAATATTTTGTATTCCAAAAATATAATACAAAGAAGTACCTCTGAAAACATTGAAAAAAATGTATAATTTGAAAAATGTAACTTATAAAGGCAGCTGTCTTCCTGCAAGAGTTCTGTTGCCAAGGAATTTCTTAATGTCTCTCATTCTGTCCTGGGTGGGGGGGAAGTCGGGCTTTGAAAAATGATTGTTAAAAAAAAGTTTCATTGTTTAGCAGAAAATAATCATTTTTACATTTTGTGCAAAACATTTTACATCTTCAGATCATTTAAATGAGCACTACATACTGTCAGTGTGAATGTAGGGCCTTGAAAGCGTTTTGCTATGTTTTTTTTTGTTTTTTTTGAGCTTGGTTATAAAAGCAATCTCCTGTGTTAAAATGTGTGAATAGTTTGATAATTTGTACACATAATCAAGAGCATCTCAGCTGGACTTTGTTGGCTGCTGTATAGAACATGAACAAATGTCAAGGGATAGAAAATTACTTTGGATATTTAAAAGAGAAGAAATATATAGTCTATTTGTTTTGTAACAAGTTTCTGTAAATAAAATAATTTATACTATTTATAAGAAAAAGTTGTGCTTTGCTTTATGAGAAATTAGTTTGTGGAACAAACATGTTACTAAACGGGCAATAAAATTAGGACTTCTCAATAAATGAGGTTGGCTGCATGAAATGTTTTACATGTTTCTGCCTCGTGATCCTGAACTCTTTCGGTCCAGTCTGGCTTCTCTTCCATGTTGGCATCCCACACCTCGGGGAGGGCCTGCGCTCGGCCTGCCTCCTGCACAGGCCCAGGACTTGTGAGGCCATAGGGTGTTTCCACCGGGCACAGAGCGTTGCCTTGGATAAGTCAGTTGCAGTGTAAACAGTGGGCACACTGCATTCTGGCCCTGCAGGTTTTTGAGAGAAACAGGGTGGGGGGGTGGGTGATACTGGAAAAACGAATTCTGTTTATACTTTAAATTTTATGACATGGAGTCACTTGGGGTTCTAGTGTTTTGAAATCCAGAGCTGGTCTGGTCTCTTCTCTGCTTTCACATACTTCCCTTATTGGCAAGACGAGCACACTTGAGCATTCAGAGAATAACATAATCTTTCTAAAATCTGGTCAGTTTGCCCATTGCAAATAAATCACTCTAATAAATTTTTAAAGCATGTTGTTGCTTAAAGTAAGTGGGCAACTGCTTTATGTAATGGGAAAAAAACAGACCTTACATGAAAGAATCAGGCTGGCTTCAAACCCCACAGCCCCGTGGACTTCCCAGTTCCTCTAGATGGACCAGGGACTCAGTCCAACCTGAGGACGTCCCTGTGGATGCCTCCTTTCACTTCGGGTGTTAGATCTTCCAGGAGAAGATCCAGCCTCTTAGTCTCTTATCATTTGTCCCTTCTTTCCCTTTCAGGTGACCTGTCCCTGGATCCCAAAAGACCAGCTCGATTTTCCAAGGAAGTGGGGCCAGCATTTTGGGATGGTGGCATGTGGGACCTCACCCACAGAAAAACAGGGTAAGGTCCTTCTTGGCAGAGGAAGCAAACAGGACGAAGTGAGGAAGACGTGGGAGAATAATAACTCTGTAGGAAACTTGCTAGACAGCAGAGGTTGAGGGGATGGGAGAAGGTAGGGGCAGGCACATCTGTACTGGAGATGGGGGGGGGAGACAGAGGTGAGCAGAAATCTCTTCCCATATTTCTGATGTTTTCATTCTCTTGCCTCAAACATCAGTTTTTACTCCCCCTTTGAAGGCCTCATCACAAAGCTTTCCCATAAGCTGGGTGCAGTGGTGTACCTCTATTCCTAGCTCCTCAAGAGGCTGAGGCAGGAGGACCACTTGATCCCATGAGTTAAAGACAGCCTGGGCAAAATAGTGAGACCCTGCCTCAAAAAAATAAAAATAATCTGGGTGCAGTGGTGCACACCTATAATCCCAGCATCTCAGGAGGCTGAGGCAGGAGAATCGCAAGTTCTAGGCCAGCCTCAGCAAAAGTGAGGCCCTAAGTAACTCAGGGAGACCCTGTCTCTAAATAAAATACAAAATAGGGCTGGGGATGGGGCTCTGTGGTCGGGTGCCCCTGAGTTTAATTCCCAGTACTCAAAAAACTAAGCTCCCCTTAAATCAAGCCTAATGGGTCCTCTTCGGTTCTCCTCTTCCTCCTCCTCCTCTTCAGCTGCCATTCTCCTAAGAAACTCTTGATCCTGTTTCTAATGGTAGTTAAACCTGTCTTCCACCCTGTAAGGCTGTAATTATTGGCACTTGCTATCCTCATTTTCCATGACCCAAGCTGGCACTATCAGAATCCCTCAGGAGGTACAGGGGAGGGTAAGACTGGCAGCCACAGGAGTCTTCAAGGGAAGGGAAGAATCAAGTGCTTCTGATTTAATACTTTTTATTAAACTCTCCATCACACAGGGCCTCCAGCAAAACTGTGCAAGACAGGATGAACAAGTGAGAGCCTTGGAACAAAAACAGGTCACAGAGCTGCTGTAATAATCTCTGGAGTTTACAGACTGGCTCTGGAAACCTTTTTAAAGGAGGAGCCAGCAGGCCTTGAGGTCTGGTTACGTTGAACATTAACAGGAAGAGTGAGTTTAAGGTTTCCACCTGGGCCAGACTGGTGGATGAGCTTCAAGTACAATGTGTGACATGGTCACAGAGAATAAGACAGACAGCGAGAAATTCAGGTTAATTTAGAACCTATGTGGCTGTCTGGGGGTGCTGGGTGCACTCTCTCCCTTCAGCAAAGAATTGAAGAACAGACAGAGACAGCAAGCGAGAAGTGGGTATACTGCAAAGATGACAGAGACAGGACTTCTCCTGACAGAGGGGCCCTCGAGCTGGGAGTCTGGTGGAGAGTTCTGGCCTGTTCCTTTTATGGTCTCTGGAATGTCCTCCTTCCCTTAGCTCCACCCCCGTCCATGCTCTTCTGTTATTGATTGGTACCTTCTCTGTCCACACTTCTGTTTTGGTTTTTCTATTGGGTCCCCCACTTAGGAACACACGTACGGAAGTGTCTGTCTGATTGGGTCCCCGCTTGAGTCCATGAGCACTTTGGTCCAGCAGGAGGCTGACCTCATCAGAAGACCCTCTCTGTGTTCCTCTGTTCTGGCCCCACCCCGACCTCCTCACTCGCCATCTTACCCTGGCTGCCTTAGACCTTCTGCAGCTCCCTCACCTGGTTGGCTGTGGAGTGTGGATGCAACTCAGGAGGGAGGTCAAGCTGTAAGACAGATTTGTTTTTCACATATAGGTAGATGGTGAGTGAGGCCATAGAGGGGATGGTTTACCTGGAGAAGGTGCTCATTACTCTATCTGGCTTATTGAAGTAATGCTTACCTCTGGTCCTTACTCTGCTAAATACTGTGCCTAGCATTTCAGTGTCTCAGCCCTTCCAGGACAGGTGTTCTGACCCACCCACATTGAGGAGAAACTAAGGTGTCAGGCCTGAGGTCTCATGGCTGGTAGGCAGAAGAGCCAGGGAATGAATTCAGGACAGTCAGGACAGAGGTCTTTTTTTTTTTTTTTTTTTTTGTCACACTCCAAGAACCAAATGGAAGAAGTTGATGGACCCTGACAGATGCACAGGCACATCACATTCCATTTCTAGAATTTCACAGTCTTCAAGCCCACCCTCCATCAAGCATGATGATGCTGTGCTCCATCCTGGCTCAGAGAGAAAAGACCCAGGATGAAACACAGCATCAACACCACAGAGCCAAGAGTCAGAGGGGAGACAGGGACTGGAGAGACCAAGATGGTTCAGAGAGACAGAGAAACGCAGGCCAGGTACAGTGGTGCACATCTGTAACCTCAGTGGCTTGGGAGGCTGAGCCAGAAGGATTGCAAGTTGAAGGACCGCCTCAGCAACTTAGATCCTATCTCAGAATGAAAACTAAAAAAGGGCTGGGGGTGTAGCTCAGTGGAAAAGCACCCCAGGTTCAATCCCCAATACCAAAAGAAAAGAAAAAAGGAAACATAAGTTTAGAAAGTTGACACCACTAAAATCATCAACCCATTTAGGTAACGTGTGTTTGGGGCTTTTCTCTTCTGCTGCTTTCTCCAGGACCCTGAGAACGGTGGGTGTTGGTTGGATGGGAGAAGTTAGGAGCTTGGGCAGGAGAATGGAGGGTAGAGAGAGGGAGGCAGGGACCCAAGGGTGGACAGAGGGAGGGAGGGACTGGCCACTGGGTCTTGGGGGAAGGGAACTGGAGGCCCCCTGCGGAACCTCGGCAGGCCCTCTCAAGACCCTGGTTCCGCCTCGTTAAGTTGTAGGGTGATTCTTTCACGGAACCCATGGTTAAACAAGCTCAGGGGTTTGTTCAGCGTGAGTCTGCATTCACGTCAATATGGCCAACAACTAAGGGCTGGCGCGCAGGGTGGGAGCCAGGGACCCATATCAAGGTGGCTTAGTTCTTTGGGGAATAGGCCAGGAGACAGGAATAGCTAGGAGAATCTAGAGGAATCCCAGGCTTCATTTCCAAAATCACATCTGGACACAGGTGCCCGTGGTCCCTAAGGGAAACCATGGGAGTGGTTAGAAGCGGCCTGAAGGGAGGACCTGCAATTAGGGTTCAGAAGAGTGGCCCAGGCTGTGGTCTGGGTTGTCCACTTCAAAGTCCTTGGGCTGTGAGGAAGGCTGAGCCTGCCCTGGAGCCTGGAATGAACTGGGGCTTCGAATCAGAGGTGTGTGCTGGAGGACAGTGTAAGCAGGTCCAAAGAGAAGGTGTTACAGTGGCCAGGGACCAGCAAGCAGTGGGTTTCACCCTGACCCCGTATTTCTGAGGCATGTGTGAAAGCCCAGCTTCTGATCCAGAGGGGGCCAGGAGAAGCAGAGTCCTCAGCACAGCGCTCTGGTAAGGTCTGACAAGGAGGGCAGTGCGGTTGTCAGGGCACCACCTACTGGCAGTTGGGCGAAATGTCACTTCCCCCAGGGAAGCCCAGGAGGGGAAGGCCTATGGAGCCTCTGCTGTAATAAAGGTCAGTCATTCACTAGCAAATTGGTCATTTTTCTTTTCTTTTTGGTAGTTAGATGATGGACAGTAGGCCTTATTTTGTTTACTTTTATGCAGTGCTAAGGACACTCTGCCACTGAGCCATAGCCCCCATTTTATTTCTTAAACCCAATCTTCACAGGGACAGTTATGTCATTACAAGAGATTTCTCAATGACTGACAGAGGGTCACCCTCTTCCTTGACCATGTTCCTCAGGGCTACAATGGCTTGGACTAAACCACTACAAATTCTCATAGCACGCATGTCCTTGAGAACACAGCAATGCGCGCCTGTGGTCTTATGGCTTGGAACCGAAAACCAGTGGCTGTTGAAGCTCTCCAGTTTCCAGGCAGGGACTGACTCACTCCCCCATCACCGTTTGTCAGGGTGGGAGCTTACTAACAGATGTGAGTGTGTGCAGCATTGGGAAGTCGAGGAAGGGGGACGGGGCAGAGAAGTAGGAGCCGCTCATCATCATCTTCAAAAAAAAAAAAAAAAGGTTCATAGCACCAACAATAAATCTGGAATAGGAAACTCTATCAGTTGATTTGTTAATGACCAGTAAGCTTCTATTATCAATTTAATGTTCAGTCAGGTTGCTGAGAACTGAATGTGTTCACTCATTATCCTAAGTGATTGCAGGTGCTCAGGGATCAAATTGTAGACACCCATTTAGCCATCTGGGTCAGGTAGAAATTCATGCAGATGCTGAACAAAGTTCATTTTTGGACTGTATATTCCTAAAAGTTTCTGTTAATGTGTTAAAATTTAATCTAAAGGGGCCAGGGTTGTGGTTCAGTGGTAGAGTGCTCGCCTGGCACTTATGAGGCACTGGGTCCAATCCTCAGCACCATAGAAAAATAGTTATTGTGTCCACCTATAACTTAAAAAATACATATTAAAAAAATTAAACTAAAGCTGTTATTTCTGATATAGATGGCCATCTGGACTGGTAGACTTGGTGGATAATCACATTTTATTAAGATGAGAGAAACTAGCATTATTGCCTTAAAAAATAATCACACAGTTCATCCCCCTGATTGGATTTCATAATGACTACACCCAGGGTTGATAGAAGTGGTGAGATCAAGCTTCCAACTTCAAAAGAAAATACTCACCAGTATTAAAAAGGAACTAAGTATGATTGTGCTAGCTCTGTGTCACTCAGCAGATCAAACTATCATTTGATGGTAATCTCATTTCCATATGATGAGGTGCCCTTTTTGTCTAAAACCAGAAAATTAGGACTTTGATAAAACAAGCTACAAAACTTGAAGCTACCAGAGGTGAGATGCAGGTTAAGAATTCTTTGGCTAGAGTCTCCTAGCTAGCACTTGCCGGGGCTGCCGACCTTCACCTTCAAGTGCACAGTATGAGCAGCAGGGCAGGGTGGCAAGCTCCAGTGCCACCAGGGGCCAGGCAGAGGTCCCGTCCGTGGCTCCCAGGCAGGTTGAGGGGCCTGCTGGAAAGCATGCTCCCATCATGCTCAGCTGCAGGGAGTACAGGTCCACAGTGAGCCTCATCTACCCATTTTTCCAGAGAAACTGGAAATAGTTTTTTAACTCACTTAGATGGTGGCCATAAACGTTTGGTGTTTTTTGTTTTGCAGTTCCGTGGCATCAGGAAGCTGCGCCTCTGCCTCCAGGTTTTTGGGGAAAGCACAGTTGTGGACCTGACATTGTCTGGACAGGCAGCACTGTTTAAATGAACTGGCTGAAGGCAGGAAAGCAAGGTTGGAAGTCCCCATGCTGTGTCGTCTCCCCTTCTGAGCAAACCCAAGTTGGTTAACAACATCAATTTGGTTGAACTTTCTGTAACCAAGTCTGTCGCACTAGCGCAGATGACCCTATTCAGTCATCTACTCATGTCCCAGCGGCTTTTACTTTATATTGTCTGAGGTCACCTAAGCAAGCCTCGATTGAGCCTGATTGGGGCCCATTTGACAGACACAGGTGAAGCACCTTCCTGCTCAGCACCGTGTGGGCTGGGCCTAGAGAGAGGCAGTTTCTCCCAATCTCACAGCCTCACTTAAAATTAGAGTTGTTTGGGGCTGGGGATGTGGCTCAAGTGGTAATGTGCTCTCCTGGCATGCACAGGGGCACTGGGTTCAATCCTCAGCACCACATAAAAATAAAATAAAGATGTGTCCACCGAAAACTAAAAATAAATATAAAAAAAAAATTCTCTCTCTAAAAAAAAAAAAAAATGAGAGCTGTTTGGTCCCAATTTTATTCACCTCCAAATCAGTATTCTGAGTATATATAGTGGGGTGCCACTGAGACCTGTAATGTTTCTTCAGAGAGAAACTCCTGAACGGTGGGTGACAAGGGCTGCAATTCTACACTAAAACCTTGATGCACACAGAGAATATTCTTCAGAACGTTAGCAACGGTCATCTCTGTAGGGGACCATTTCAAAGCAGTTCCACTTTGCTTAAATTTCTTTTGAAATGAGCATATATTACGTTTCATGACGGAAACACTCCCTCACCCAGCAGCACTATCTGCTTCCTTGGTCCCCAGGCTTGGAGTTCTCAGTGTCCGTCCCCCATGGGGAGGAACTACAACTTTGTCCCTTTCCGCATTTCCCTCCTGTTTTTTAGGCAGATGGGCTAAAATGGTAAAAGGAAAAAGAAAACCAAGCACATTTTAGGCAAGGAAGGAGGAGAACAGACGTTCTGGCCACTTTCCTCTAAGGCTACAGGGACTCTCAGCAAAAAAGCCACAGTTCTGTATGATCATATCAGGATGTGTTGTTTCACTAGAGGGAGTTGAGGGAAAGACTATTTTTAAAAAACTGGCAATTTGATCTTATTTTCCCTCTAGCATGAACTGTAAGGAGTCAGTTGGCTAAAAAGTAGAATTCTGCTCATTTATTTGCAATACTGGGGAGTGAACGGTAGGCAAGTGCTCTACCACTGAGCTACATCCTGGGCGCTTTTTGAGACATGATTTTACTAAAAATTACTGAGGCTGGCCTCAAACTTGTGGTTCTCCTGCCTCAGCCTTCTGAGTAGCTAGAATCACACACACACAGCTCATAACTGTTCTAACTTTAAAGGGAGACAAGGAGCTCAGTAAGTTCTCAATGACAATTTGCTGGATTTAACAGACTGCACTTGATGAATTGCAGGATCTTGTATGGACACTTACGTTCAGTTTGTTCACAAAATTAAGGTTTTATGGATCATTGTGAAACCTATAGGCAGGTATTCTTAAATGCTTTAGGCATCCAACTGAAAGCCTCCTGTCCACCTCCACACACAGCCCCACCATCTCTCCTATGTTAAATCTGATGGCAACCACTGTCTCAACCTGTAAGATAATGCTTCTGATATTTTGCCATTATGAATCTTGTGGTAGGTTTTTATTTTATCATTTGGTTTACAGAAGAGTTTTTGTTGATTATGAGAATGTTGGAGTTAGTTTCAAATAAGATCACATTTTCTCTAATGTTAGTGTATCATTCCCATCAACCAAAAAAGCATGCTCCAAGCAACAAAACCTCTTTCTCTTCCCTGTGAGATGCCAAAACTCACGGCCAAGAGTCACCTTTAACCTAAGCAAACAGCCTCCGATCTCCCTGATTTGTTTTCTCACCTGCCCTCTTGCCATTTTACAATTTCAGCAATTGGGCCACTGCCACCATCCACCCCCGACCCACCCAGTATCGCCTCCAGCTGATTGCTACAGTGACAGTTTGAAAGGTAAGTAAGGTCATTTCTCTTATTTCTCTGCTTAAAAACTCCAGTGACTTGCTGTCGGTTTCCCAAGGTACCCACATGCTCTCTCCCTGGTTTTCACTGAAATGTCACCTTACAGAGGCCTTCTATGACACCCTGTTTAAAATGTCCTCTTCATACTCTATCCCACTGCATCCCCATCTATATAGCTCTTATCCCACCTGACTCAGAGCTCACAGTTGGAAGACAGAGAAGGAGTTGTTCTGATTCCCCCCACTGCTGTCACTGTTTTGGGGGAGATTCATTTTGCTAATATACGCACAAGATTCCTTAGAATCTATGCTCCGTAAGGTATGTTCTAGAATCTAGGTTGCCAGCTTGCTAATGAGGTAACTTCTTGTCTTACATGGTTACTTTTTTGTGAGTGAAAGCATACATGAAAACATGTATGTTCCATTATACTAAGAGGGTAACAGTGTTTTCTCTCCAGAATCAGGAGGTCCTTACCGTACTGATGAGTCCTGGGTCCTATGCCTCTGACTGTGACCATCATACCTTGAACAGCACTCGTTCGAATGACAAAACACTTTTCATTAATGAATAATTCAAGTGACATTATCATTATAGGACTACCATCCTTAAAGGCAAGTATGTTTAAGAAAAAAAGTGAAACAACAATGTAGTATTTATTTTATAAGGTGAACTGGGCACATAGTGAAATAAGCTATAAAAATTCCAATTACTCAGAAGAAAATCCTTTGTTCAAATGACTTTACATATTAATTACTCTGGAAAGTTTCTGAACTCTGTTTAGTAGCAGATCTCCTTTCTTGATAGTTTCTTGGTACTGCCAGTTCTTGCTATCAGGTCTATAAATAAATACAGGAAGAAAGTGAATTATTTACCAGCCACATTTCTCCATGACAATCACTGACCTACATTTCTAAGCCATTTGCAAATACCCCTTATTCTATGCACAAAACAGTACCTGTTGGTCTCCACTATTTCATTCACTTTATCAATTTTGCAGTGTAGTCTCCCAGCGGCAATAAATCTGGACAGTTCCCTAATTGAAAGAAAGGAAAACCAGCATTAGCCTTAAAAAGAATAGTACTTGCAGAATGCTTTGAAACTCATATTCAGTGTTCTTTCAAGTAACCCTTAGTCTTCCTTCTAGCCTGAGCTATTATTGCATATGCTGTACTTTTGAGATGTCCCTGGTATACTGTTGGATTTATTATCTACACAGACAACCCTAGAAGTTTACAGTAATGGAACACAGGTGTCCAACAGAGAAGCCATTCATACCAAGTCTTTAAAGGACCTGGAGAAGAAATGATTCAACTATTACATTGTTTCAGACAAAGCCCATGATCTGCAACAGCCTGTACTGACATAGTCCCTTCCCGGAGGAAATGTACCAGCTGCCTTGAATTCACTGGTCATCAAAACTGTGGCTTCCGTGCATCTCCTCCTCCACCTGAGCCTCCCACTGCCACCACTAGTGAAGTTTAAGGAACTGACCAAGGCCACACAGCTATTCAGTTGCAAAGCTGGAAGAAGCAGCCACTCCTTCCCCCAACTCAGAAAACCCATTTATGGGGTCCAGCCCAGTAAACAGTCTTCTGGGCCATGATTACCGAATTTGGAATTCAATATGCAACAAAACCAAGGACACCAGCATTTAAAAATGAGATTACTATCACTGCTTTTCTTTCTTCCAAAGGAAGAAAATGAGGGAAAGACAACAGGGCTTTGGATTAGGTCTAGCTGTGCACTGCATCTCAAAACAAATACTGATGTGTCTGAAACTTGCTCTGACATGGTTAAAAAATAACAGCAAATAAAATGATAAAATTCATTGTAGAATTAAAGAATGACAGATTACAAAGAAAATGGTCTTATTTAAATGAAACACACCCTCATTTTGTCATTGTGAACCACTGAAAACTGTATATGACTTAAGGACCTGTATCGGAAGCCATGATAGCACATGGCCATCACATACACTCAGAGCAAGGAAGTCTTGCCATAGCCTCCCAGCTGGGAAACAAAGACGACCCCACACACAAACACCCGCTGCCTAACTCACTGACCTCAGTGCCACACTCGACCACCATTCCCCAACGATGCTGAGTCCCCCTGGCATTTTCTGTTCCTGTGATATCCAAGCTTGTCCCCTTCTCTGCATCTAGAACTCCATGGGGCTAACTGTCAATCATATCTCAAAGCAAACCCTCCCCTCTCAGGCCTGCCACATGTAGATACAGTCCCGAGGGCACTAGAACACTTTCTCATCTCTATCAATACCAAGCACACTCCGAGGTCTATTTGAATCACTGTCTTATTCAAATACTAAAAGTCTAAGTTCAACCACTAGTTTGGCCAGAATTAGGACCAAATGTAAATACAGAAACCTAAGGTAAAACATTATCTGCGCATGGCTGTCAGAGGAACAAAGGATGCTGGCAACTTTAGTGACCACTTCTCTGCACCTCGCTCTTCCCGTGTATCAATATAAGAGGGGAAGACTGAGGAAGGAAGAGATGACAGATGTGTTTTGATATTTAGAATCACTCTTGATGTGTATTTTTTCCCCTCAAAACATAATACCCATAGGCAATGTAGAAATTCACATTAGAAGGCAATTGTAAAACTAACACGGTGCTAAACTTACTGATCAATGAATTCCACTCCGACACCAAATGCTTCTGCCATGTAGCCCAGGGTTAAGGACCTGTAGGATTCCAGCAGCTGGCTGTAGGCGTGAATTCTCATTTCTCTTACATAGTATCGATAATGAGGAGCAAAAAGCCAATCCTTTTTCATTTCCTGTTCCACAACCGCTGCAATGAATAAGATGATAAGTTATCTGATTCCACCTTCCATCTTAAGGGATTAAAATCTAAAACAACTCTTGAGTCCAAGAGACAGATTTAGTCAAGTAGAGAATTTCTCTCTGCCCTTCCACACCACCTTAACAGCAGCCGTGACCAAGTTGAGGCCAGCTCCAGGCACATCAGTCATGTGGCACTTGGCTATCTGACATCACCTATTAAAAAGAACCCAGTTTCTAAAGGAATATGTCCACAGACTGACAAAGTAACTATAGGGAACTTCTTATACCCTTAAGAAAAATTGGTGACATAAAAAAAAACACCAGAAAGCAGTATAAATTGGACATTTTAAAAATAACAAAGCAGAAGCAGTAAAAGGAAAGACTGATGAACCCTACTGTCAGAAATGTAAATGGTCTTAACGCCCTATAAAGATTTAATGAAAAGTGATTTATAAGAACTTGAAAGAGCTCTTAAAACTCAGCTTTAAAAACCAAAAAAACAGGGGCTGGAGCTGTGGCTCAGTGGTAGAGCACTTGCCTGGCAGGTGTGAGGCCCTGGGTTCGATCCCCAGCACCACATATAAATAAGTAAATTAAGGTCCATTGACAACTTAAAAAAATTTAAAAAAAAGCAGTAAACCATACACATGATGTTAATGAGCAGTCCATACAAATACAACTTATTTTTTTGAATATTTACAGATGATATGGCAGGAAAGCAAAGTTTGCAAGTGTAGAAATAGAGGAACGCAATAGTCTCAGACAGTGGGATGAAGCTCTCCATGAACAGGGTAGACAGGAAGATGGCTCTGCTAAGCTGGCTACAGACAGCAAAGAACAGAGCAATGCAAATAAGGGAAGATCCCAGGGCAGGATAAGCACAGCTCAACCCAGGAACAGAATGGACAAACTTCAGAATACAAGCATCTGCTACAGATATCGAAGTGACCCAGAGAAAAGAAGGACACTTGTGCCTTGAACAAGGTGGATGACTGGCAAGGGTGGGGAGGTGGGAGAGGTTAATGCCTTAAACATCTCCACAGCTCCCAAGCCACTAATCTCATCACACCAGCATGAAACCCCCTTCAATCACTGCTCTCACTAATGTAGCATTTACATCAAGCCCTCAGTAAATGTGCCAGCACCATGCTGGTGTCGGGGACAGGAAGGGAAAAAAATATGAGGTCTGCTCCAAAAAATTCTAGTCAAAAGAGACAATCTAAGAAAGCATGATGAAACGGTGTGCTAGACTCTAACTACTTATGTACGTGGCAATGAGCAAATGAAAACACGCTCAGCATAACCAGTCTTCAGAGAACTGCAAAGTAAAATCACAGTGAGGTCCCACCTCACACCCACTAGGATGTCCATGATCAAAGAGAGACACAGGTACTGAATTCCCACAGTACCCACAAGTTCTGGTGGGAATGTCAAGTGGTACAACTCCTTTGGAAAATAATTTGGTATTTCCTTTAAAAATTAGATCACCATATGACCTGGCAATTCCAGACTCCCAGGTATATATATACCTAAGAAAGAAAAACATAGCCACAAAAAACTTGTACACAAATGCTTACTAGTATTATTTATAGTAGCCAAAAAGTGGAAACAGTGTAGATGTCTGCTGACTAATGAATGGATAAAATGTGGCATATTTATACAACAAACTATCACTTGACCATAAAAGAAAATTAAGGAATCCATGCTACAACATGGATGAACTGTGAGTGTATTAAGCTAAGTCAAAGTCTTCGGGCACAAGACACTTATCCTGATTCCACTTACGTGAAAGGTCCAGAATAGACATTTATAAACACAAAGTAGACAGAGGTGGCTACAGGGGAGAACTGACTGCTAATGAGTTCAGGCTTCCTAATGGGAATCTGTTAATGGCTGCACCACCCTGTCTGCATAGGACACCTTAAAATGGTCAATTTTTAGGGGCTGGGGATGTGGCTCAAGCGGAAGCCTGCTCGCCTGGCATGCGTGCAACCCGGGTTCAATCCTCAGCACCACATACCAACAAAGATGTTGTGTCCGCCAAGAACTAAAAAAAAATATTAAAAATTCTCTCTCTCTCTCTCTCTCCCTCTCCTCTCTCACTCTCTCTTTTAAAAAAAAATGGTCAATTTTATGATATGGGAATTGTATCTTTTAATTTGTAATTCCAGGAACAAGGGAAGTAATGAGTTTGTTCTGACTGAGGAAAGGCTCTAGAGACCCCCAAACAAAAAAAGAGCAACTCTGCATTACAACCATATGTACATATGAAGAAGGGGTGAGGCCAAGGGGGCAGTGACTCACGCAAGATGGCCCTGTGCCTGCGTTACATGAGATCGGCCCCTTGAACACAGACAAAGTGATCCATAACAATCATTTGAAGTCTCCCCCTTCCCATTTTTCATGAATGTGATACATTTAGACAAGCACTTTCTAAGTCTGCAGCATAAACAAGAGACTACATCAATGCTGAATTTTGCTGTTTTAGCAAAATCATTTGCAAGCTAATTCTTCTGTCATTAGTTCAGTAGTCATTAGAAACCAAACGGCCAGGGAGAAAAGGGGACTGGAGGAAAAAGCAAATTTGTGTGGGCAGGATATCTGTAGAGTAGCTTTGAAGAAACAGATATTTCCTACAGATTATGTTCTCAGCCCACAACCTCTGAAAATGACATGCAGATCAGCACAAAGCCTTAATTACTGCAAAAAAAAAAAAAAAAACCTATCAGTGAAATCCAGGCTCAGCTGACCTCAACCCAAAGACACTCCATATTCCCTCAACTCTTTCCTCAGAGTCAACCCTTACAATCCTTTATTCACCCTTAACTTATTACACACACACACACACACACACACACCCCTTACTTAGCCTCTAAGGGCGTGGTGGACTTCCTTGTCAAAGGGCCAGAGAAAGTAAGTATTTTTAGGTTTGCAAGCCACACAGTTCTCCATCAGATACTCTTCTGCTGTGTTCTGGCAGTACCACCGAGACAGACAGACAGACAGACAGACAGACAGACACACACACACGCCCTTTTCATTTTCATTTTGAGACATGGTCTCCTTTAAGTTGCCCAGCTGGTCTCAAACTTGCAATCCCCCTGCCTCAGCCTCTGAATAGATAGGATTACAGGTGTGTGCCACCTGTAATACATGGACCTCTTTTTCTACTCTTTTAAACAACACTTTAAAAATATAAAAATCATTGTTACCTCCTGGCCTACAAATGTAGTCCTAAAAATGGACTACAGCTTGCTAACTAACCTTCCTCTCAACAAAACTGGCAGAAAATGAGCCATATCGATCAAAAACTTGCAGTTATCTACACACTACATCTTCCAGGTATGTGAAAAATCATCTTTGGTTATTTGTACACAGGATCAGAAGATAAAGACAGATCATCAAAATGGCCACTCTCTCCTTACCTAATGATTGGAAGAAAACAGAGTAACGACATTCGTAAAGAGAAAAGAGGTACTGCCGAACTGCTGGAAGACTGTGCAACACTTCAAGGATCTCTGCTCCTTTAATGACCTGGGTATTAAAAAAATAAAGCTTATGCTTTAATGACTTCGTGTACTTAGAGAAGCATGGAGTGGTCCTTTACAGTAGTACAGGGTCAGTCATCACCTTCTCCCTGAGGTCTGGTCTCTCTAAGGCAATCATGCTGACGTAGACAGTGTAAGTCACAAACGTCTTGTAATCCATGAGCTCATAGGAGGTAAACGTCGAGACGGTGTCGAGAAAGAGCTCAGCTGCCTGTTTAAAATCTCTAATGGCCACACAGTAGAGACCCTGGTAAACCTTCAGGCGGTTCCTTCTGTCCCAGTCTCCTCCTTCTTCTATTAAACTATTAAATAAAAACAGTTGAGGTCATAACCTGAAAACAGACAATGCCACTTTTTAAAAATAAATTTGTTGTAGTTACTAGGAATTTAACTCAGGGGAACTCTTACCACTGAGTCACTGACCACCCGACCCCACTTTTTTTTTGAGACAGGCCTCACTAAGTTGCTGAGGATGGCCTTGAACCTGCGATCCTTCTGCCTCTGCCTTGCTGGGATTACAGGCTTGAGCCACCACATCTGGCCACTTTTTTAATTTTTCAAAGAGAACACAGCTTAACTTGAACAAAAGGGCGTATTTTGAAGAAAGTATTTTATTCAATAAGCACAGTTATTTGACCAAATTTAAGAGTTGTAAACAAAATAAGCAAGTTTCTCCTATCAACTTCTCATTAATAGCATCATAATTTAGAGGAAATTTCACCCCATTACTTTTAAAAGTACCTTTTGGCCTTTTCTGTGTTTCGGGTGATAAGATCATTATCCATATAAAACAGACCAATCCGAAGGAGATAGAATACAATGTCCAGGCGGTGACCCAGGGCCACAGTTTTGTCGTATGTCTTACGAAAGGCAGTCAGAGCTCCCTCCTGTCCAGAAAACCAAGACAACAGGTGAGGAAAGTTTACAAGTTGCCAAAGCTACCAGCTGTCTGGGAGTTCTTCAGAAGAGCTGGGGCAACAGGTCAAAAACAAGACGGCCACGCGCTGATCACTGCTGAAGCTGTACAGTGAGTAGATGGGTTTATTATACTGTTCTTTCCACTTGTATAAAGTATAAGAAATGCTTAGCATATACTAACATTCTAGAAAATATAAGACATTAGTAACTTATAATTGTAGTATCCCTTGTCTCATGTATGCAATGTTTGCTTTAAAAATTATAATACACTACTTGAAAATAACTTTACTATAAATTAGCAATTTTCAGCACTTTGAGAGCAATGGGGGGGCTGGGGTTGTGGCTCAAGTACTAGCGCTAGAGTGAGGCCCTGGGTTTGATCCTTAGCACCACATAAAAATAAATAAAATAAAGGCATCGTGTCCAACTACAACTAAAAAAAGTTTTAAAAAGGCAATGGGAATATTATCTTATGCCACTGATTATTAGCATACAACTATGTACACATACAACCCTATCTCAAAGCACTGTGGAATAAAATGATTCCAGTGTTTTGAAGAATATGAATAAAAATTTGTTTATACTTGGTATTTTTCAAAACATGTCTAGCTGGTTTGTATGAAATTCATTCCTTCATAATTTCCATGGACTTACAAGAGAGGCTGTCAAGACAGCAGTGGGTGCACCTCACCTCAACTCCTGACATGTAAACACCACCCCCCCACGAAAAGGAACCGGGGTCCTAGGAGAAACAGACCATTCCAGGTATGGAGAGGAAAGATAACAGGTGAGCTTGTGAAATGTTCCTGTGTCAAAACATAAAGAAGAGGCAGCTGGGGATGTGGCTCAAGAGTACAGTGCTTGCCTGGGGGGTTGATCCCCAGCACCACAAAAAAAAGGCCACCAATGAAGTCATGTCAAAGGACAAAGAAGCTGTCTTGAAGGGACCTCCACTAACAAATCAACAAATCATAAAAAATAAAGATTACAACCAGTGGCCAACACAATAATAAAAACCCTCCATGTCTATACTTAATAAAAACAGTGTATAGGAGGGGGGAAAAAAGAATGTTCTTTTTGGAAGAATGCTACTTAGTAAACATAAGAGGAACATAGTATTAGAACATAACCAATTCATAATTCCTTGATTTTGACTCAAGCATGCCCTTGTTGAAGTTAAAGGTCTGAATCAAAAGTTTCTCACTCAGAAGTGATATAGGCAGCAACTAACCAAAACTCTTTAAAACAAAACCATACACACACATAACCTAAAAGCAGAACTACTATTTTTAAACTTTCATTATATATTCCAAATTTTTACCATGACCAAGTCTTTCAATTAAGTAATAGCTTCACACTTTGTGCCAAGTACTGGTCTAAGTTCTTTGCCTCTATCTTTAGCCAGCAATAAGTAGAAACTGTCATTATCCCTATTTTACAGATGAGAAACTAAGGGTTCAGTAAATCAAAATTAATTAAGCTAAAAATAAAACTCATAATGATCTGATCCAAGAGAGCACACCATTTCATTCTTTATATTGACCCATCATCCTATATCCATATACTTAAGTCTACTACTTAAAATTAAGGACATTCAGAGCGCATCCTCTTACCCACTATCACACAACTACTAACTTTTTTTTTTTTTAAAAATCCATTTCTGGTGAGTGTTCTGCAGAATTGGCCACACAGGGCAAAATAAAAAATCGCTCACCATCCCAGCAATTTCATTTCACAGACTGATCAATACCTCAGAGAAACACTAGCATATAAAAATATACCAAGAGACAAATACAAGCATGTTTTCTACAGCAGCAGTTTGTTAAAACAAAAACAGCTGAAACAACATATAGGTCCACAAACCCCAGAATAGACAAACTATGGCATATTCTACAGTTGAGCATTAGGCAGCAGTTCACCAGAATGAGTGAGATAGGTATCTGTTAACACGGGAAGTCCTCTCAGATATACCAGGTGAAAAGAATAAACAGGACATGGGCTGTAGCTCAGCCAAGCATGCATGAGGCACTGGGTTCAATCCTCAGCACAACATAAAACAAACAAATAAATAAAAAGGCATTGTGTCCATCTACAACTATAAAATATTAAAAAGAGAGAATCAACAGGACTACCTGAGTACACTATGATTCCATATAGGTTTTTTAAAAAATTAAATACTACCTATTTTCTACAGGACAAGTGCATGCACATAAATGCACAATAAAAGAACTAAAAGGTCATCTCTGTGGATGTAAGGAGTAAATGGTCAAACCAGAACTTCAACACTTCCTGTGCCTTAGTGTCTTAGAAGGAGAAGAGCAGTGCAGTGTTTTCATAATGTACCACAATAAATACTTCCCAACCAAGTGAGAAAAATGCACTATTGAGAATGACCCCAATTTTGTAAAAGCAGTGAATACAAATCTCCATGTGCACTTGTCTCTAATGACAGGGAGACGGGAGTGGAAGAACACAGCGGCATTTATCCAGAGTCAATGATAGGGACTTGCAAGACTATTGATTACTTATTCATCTTTGCACTGACTCACTAGTTCAGGAACACGGCTGCCTCTAGATTTTTAAAGTTAATTTTTACAATGAGATGATATTAGTACAGAATATTCCCCAACTTTACATCATACTCACACAGGAGTGGGGACATCACCGCCACTCACCTTATCGCCTATCCGACAGAGGTACTCGGCTTTTGCCATCATGGCATCTCGAATCTCACTCTCCCCCAGGTTCTTCTCTGCATCTTCCAGCTCCTCATCCAAACGTTTCAACTCCTCCTCATTGGCCTTCTTCATTTTATTGAGCAGGTCCATGTCCATCTGCCAGTCGAGGGATTTGCACAAGGCTTCGTAGTAAGGAGCCATGTCTGAAAGCCAAAAAGAGGGACGCACGGGTGAGGTCACTTGTAAAGTCGGTGTCTGCCGCCTCTTTTCACGCAACTGTCATCCACCAGTCTCCTCCGCACTCCGGGGAAGGGAAGGGACAGGGCGTGGCAAACGACATGGCCACGGGTAATTGTCTGCAGGTGGGGGGCCGCCCGAGGGCCAGTCCTGACACTGGCCAAACCCTGCTCGGTCTAAAGGGAGGGTGACCCTCTGCTCTAGACGGCTTCGGTTGCAAAGGAGGGAACTCCAGTCTCCAAGCAAGTGAAGGCGTCAGACGCGGCCGTCCAAGCACGTCCCCCATGCTAGGAAGGGAGGCCGCCGGCCCCTGGGCCTTTGCTCTCTGCCTAGCACCGGGCTCTCCCCCAGCTGCCCTGGGAGAGAAAGGACCCCAGAGCCATCGCCTCCGGAAAGAAGGCCCTGTCCCCAGAAAAAGCCAGGCCGAGCGGCGGGGACCCGGTAGCAGGACGCCCGGGTCCGCGCCCGTCGGGGAAAGGCCCAGGCCGCTGACTCGGCGCTCGCGGGGCCTCACTGTTGTCGCGGACCGCGGCCATCAGCTCCTCGCGCACCGCCGCGTCCCCGCGGTGCTCCGGCAGGCTGAGCAGGAAGCGCAGCTGCGCGATGCGCAGGTCGGGGTTCTTGGGCAGACCCTCCTCCTCCAGGTTCTCCAGCGGCATCGCGGCGGCCGGGGGGACAGCGGACAGAAACAAACCCGGCTCCGACGCGCGGCGACTGCAGCAGCGGAAGCGGGAGGAGTCGGACAAAACTCCCAGCCACCTCCGGCCCGGCTTCCGGTCCCTTCTCTGCCGCCGCCGCCAACAGCGTCACCTATCGGACATCGCCGGGAACGCCTCGCCCGGCCTGAGCACGCCGCCGGGTGGTGACTAGTGATTTTTCCTTGCTCAAGGCCAGGCCGGGAGTGGGTGGAACCCAACTTCCAGGTCGTGAAGCTCTTCCTCCCTCCCCTTTTATCTCTTTGTGTGGAAAATTTTGAATATTTAATAATAAATAGTGACAATGAAAATAACCAGCAAAATCTGTCAAGTCCTTACTCATCATTTTCATTCTTCTAAGGCTGTGACATTAGCCATGTGTGGGCATGTGATCCACTAGGTCATGCAATAGCTTTGTAGCTTGGGCTACATTAAAAACCCCTACCTAAGTCCTGCGCATTGGTGCGACCTGTAACCCCAGAGGCTCGGGAGGCCGAGGCAGGAGGATTGCGAGTTCAAAGCCAGCCTCAGCAACTCAGAGAGGTATATTTTGCATAAATTTCCATTCAGAAATAATAGACAAAGAAATAGTGATTTTTGAATCTTTACCATCAAATTATTTTTCAAAAGAGTTGAACCAGTTTACACAGCCACTGACACATTCTCATAAGCAGTAGGTCTTGTACCTATTTCTATAAAAATGAAATAGGCTCTCTTCCTCCCCACCCGTCCTTTTTTTTTTTTTTTTTTTTTGTACGAGGGATTGAACCCAGGGGTGCTTAACCCCTGAGCCACATCCCCAGCCCTATTTTGCATTTTATTTAGAGACAGGGTCTCACTGAGTTGCTTAGCGCCTCACTAAGTCATTGAGGCTGGCTTTGAATGCATGATTCTCCTGCCTCGGCCTCCGGAAGGCCAGAATTACAGGTGTGTGCCACAACGCCCAGCAAAAAAAAAAAAAAAAAAAAAAAAAACCACCAGCACTCAGCCACTGCTGAAGAGCTTTCTAAACATCTTTCACTTATTCATCCATCAAACATGATGGCAAAGTACCAGGCTGTGTTATAGGAACCAGGGATACAGCAGTGAAAAGAACAAAGCCCCTATTTTTGGAAGTCACAATCCAGAGAAGCACAGCTTCATTAGAACTCACCTAGATACAGCCCAGGATCGTTACACACGTGCACTTTAAGAATTGTTCTGTCCATCCCACCATGTGCTGAGCCTGTCTTGCTACATCAACAACTACAGACTGGCCTATAGGAGCCTGTGATATTATGGGTCAACTTGTCCCCCATTAGTCCTTAGCTGATACCAGTTTGGGTCATTTCCATCTCTCCACCCTTGTAAACATGGATGGAGGTGGGGATTATGTGTGGACAGTATGCTTTGCATAGCTTGTGTGATTATTTCTTAATCTAAACCCCTGCAAGTTTATTGCTACATAAAAGAGTGTGTGCATTACACATCTGGATACATTCTGTAGGGATTATATCACTTATTTTTCCATTTACATTCCCAATACTGAACAGAAGCCCTGCGGGGGGAGAAAAAGTAATACCCTTCCCTTCCCCCACAGCCAGCTTCATGACTGAGACATGCCTGTCATCCCAGCAGCTCAGGAGGCTGAGGCAGGAGGATCGCGAGTTCAAAGCCAGCCTCAGCAACTTAGCGAGGCCCTAAGCCACTCAGTGAGACCCTGTCTCTAAGTAAAATACAAAATAGGGCTGGGGATGGGGCTCAGTGGTCGAGTGCCCCTGAGTTCAATCCCGGGTACAAAAAAAAAAGATTAACAGCCCAAAGCGTCCGGATTTACTTAATGTAAGTTCCATGGGACAAAAGAGCCTTCAGAAATGAAGACCCAAAGAAACAGGGAGCACGTGTGGTTCTGTGCTGAGCTGGATGAAGAGAGGACTCAGGTACAGAGCATCCTGGGACCCAGGAGCCGTGGTCCTGCAGCAAAGAACTAGGCGGAGGAAGAGGCCCAGCTCAGACTCCTCTTGGTGTCACTGTTCAGAAGTGAGGACGCTTCTTTCTGTCAAGAACAGAGAGGGCACCAGAAAGGACCTGCTTTGAAAGAAGGACATAGATTTTGCTTATGGCCTGATTCAGGGGAGAAGGTGGGAGAAGATTCAGTGATCTTTATTCTACTGTTTCCTCAGATCACAAGGTACCCTATTTGGGGTATCAGGCCTCTCTTCCCTCTTTACCAATATCTTTTTTCTTTTTTGGTACCAGGGACTGAACCCAGGGGTGCTTAACCACTGACCACATCCCCATCCCTGTTTTGTATTTTATTTAGAGACAGGGTCTCACTGAGTTGCTTAGGGCCTGGCTAAGTTGCTGAGGCTGGCTTTGAACCCACCATCCTCCTGCCTCAGCCTCCGCCATCCTCCTGCCTCAGCCTCCAGAGCCTCTGGGATTCCAGGTGCGCAAAATCCTTTCCCCCATAAGCTCTGCTCACTTCCTTCCCTTGGCCTTTCTTTGATGGAGGTGAGGTTCTTCCCCATTTGCATTGGCTGGGTGTCATTCCTGATCAGGAGTCCCAGTGCTCTGGGGGACCTCTGTCCTTGGGTCCTGAGCAAGCCTCCTGCGTCCAGACTGTGACCTATGAGGTCTGCAGCTTCCCCTTGTCTATCTTCATGCCTTCCATGTTTTTTAAGCAACGTGACTTCACAATGTTCATATAGTTGAATCAATCACTCTCTTGGGATATGTGACCCAGATCCCCTGCGTGATCATAAACCCCTTTTTATGTGGATATCTCTATTAAGTCACCAGGAAGTTCCAGTGATCTGTGACTGGTTTGTTCTGGTTTCCAGTAGGTCCTCGGGTTGATTCATAGTCAAATGAAGACTGCCACTGCCAAGGACCTCATTGGTAGGCTTCTGTGACCTGTTTCAGGTACAGGTGACCTGGCAGGCAGGCGCTGGGGAAGGGCAGGCCCGGGCTGGGCTGTCTCTCTCTTTGCTCTTTAGCATCTTTGCCATTAATGGCTGAGAGATCAATCGCACTCTGAACTGTTGCTGTGATTTGGTGGCTTGATTGATCAAAGCAGCTCCAGGCCCGGGATCGACAACTCATTATTGAACAGCAAATCACCTCTTCTTTGTAGCCATTTACTCGATTTGACTAGATTAACTCTGTTTTACAAAGACCTCTCTTTAAGCTTGAAGTCCGGGGGTCTTTGTGGTCACAGGGTGAAAATAAATAGGTAATTTTCTTTCTTCTTTCTTTCTTTCTTTTTTTTTTTTTTTAGTACCAGGGATTGAACCCAGGGGTGCTTAACCACTGAGCCCCATCCTCAGCCTTATTTATTTATTTATTTATTTTTGAAATAGGGTCTAGCTAAGTTTCTCAGGGCCTTGCCAAGTTGCTGAGGCTGGCCTCGAACGTGCAATCCTCCCGCCTCGGCCTCCTGAGCCCCTGGGTTTACATGCATGCACCACCGTGCCAGCCCCGTGGGGCCTGTTTTTGAATCACTTGGTATTGGAGTCACAAAGCCTGATGGGCCCCTGGGGACTTGATTTCATTTACAGGGACTCCCAAGCAGGGTCCCTCCTCCCTTCCAGCCTTTCTTCTTTCCCTTTATGTTAGATCATTTGGCTCTGAAAGGACTCAGAGCGCAGCCAGCTCTGTACCAGCCCATGGGCTGCTGACTGCAATGACTGCCGTCCCTGCTGAATTAAAAAAAAAAAGAAACAAAAAGAAAGAAAGAAATGAGAAATGCTCCTCTGAGTGTGTAATTAACTTTATCTGCTTGCTCTGGCGAGGCTCCCTCTTAATTACATGCACTTTCTGTTTTTTTTTTTTTTTTTTTCCTTTGAATTTCAAAGACGACAGCTTCTCCGCACAGGCCCAAGACAGTTTGTGCTGACAGTTGTCTCTGCTCCTAGGGCCTTCTTCCTAGAAGCAGGTTTGTTCTTTTTTTGGTACCAGGGATTGAACTAAGGGGCACTTGCCCACTGAGCCCCATCCCCAGCCCTATTTTGTATTTTATTTAGAGACAGGGTCTCCCTGAGTTGCTTAGGGCCTTGCTTTTGTGGAGGCTGGCTTTGAACTCACAATCCTCCTGCCTCAGCCTCCCGAGTCTCTGGGATGACAGATTTGCGCCATGGTGCACAGTTTGGAAGAATTATTGATGACACCGCACGCAGAGCTTGGGGACATGATGGGGAGCACCTGCTTGGATTGCACCAACGAGGAGCACTACAGAAGCCCCGGACCCAGCCAGCAGCACTCAGTACTCCTCCCTTGCCACCTTGTGGGGTCAGGAGTGAGGGGAGGTCAGGAAGTTCTGCTGCTCTGGGGAGACCCTCCAGCTCAGGAGGTGCATGAAATCGACATGGATTGGCTTTCTCTGCCACTCGAAGCCACCTGCACTGACCTCAGACCACCCCCACTGATGGCAGAGATCTCCTACGAAATGCCAGACCTGCTCTCGGTGACATGGACGCAGGACAAAGCAATGGTCACCAAATCCATGATGTCAGACCAGAAAACGTCACAGCTGCAGGGAACATGATTCAGACGGTGGCGAGGAGGGGAGGACGGGCCAGCCCCATGGGACCGAGAGGGCAAAGAAAGGTTCTTTGATGAGGTGACGTTTGGGACGGATGGACACAGCAGGTCTGGGTTAGGGCTGCCTCTAAAGGACGCACCTTGGGCCAGGTTTCTTCCTTCTGTTCATACGGGTTTTTTTAATAGCTTGTTTTCTTCTTCATGATTAAAAACTTACACACACACGATCATCTACAAGGGCAGAAAGAATGATCCTGAGAAGGTGATCGGAAAAATTAAGGTCCTGTCGGGTGCCACGGCCCACGCCTGTCATCGCAGCAGCTCGGGAGGCTGAGGCAGGAGGATCGTGAGTTCAAAGCCAGCCTCAGCCACTTAGTGAGGCTGTAAGTAACTCAGGGAGACCCTGTCTCTAAATAAAATACAAAATAGGGCTGGGGCTCAGTGGTTGATGGACCCAGGGTTCAATTCCCTGTACCAAAAAAAAAAAAAAAAAAAGAAAACCCAAAAACCTGAACCTGTGTCACCACTGAGAGGGGCTCGGACTCTATTTCCAGTAAGTGGCCTAAGTCATACTTAAACACCGAACTACCATTGAGCCCCACCCACAGCCCCTCTGCAGGGGCCGCCCTAGGGACGCCCCTGATTCCCAGGGAAGCCATCTGAATGGCAGTTGAGCATCTCCCTGTGGCCTACAAGGGACTCTGTCCCAGATGGAGGTGTGGGCCTCACACATGGACTCATGAGAATCGAATCAGGGACCGTGAAGTGGACACAGGAGATCTGAACAGACAGGGGGCCGTGTGGGGAGGGGTCGGGGGAGGGGCCGGAAGCCAGGAAGCCAATGGCAGGCTGTGACCGCAGGCAGGAGGGGCCACCCCTTACCAAGCAAAGGAGCCAGGTGGGAGTCACCAAAACAGCCGGCACACAAATCATCCAGAAAGCAGGCAGCGATAAGTGTTGGCGAGGATGTGGGGAAAAGGTAAGGCGCACTCAGACATGGCTGGTGGGACTTCCGCAAATTGGTGCAACCACTATGGGAAGCAGTATGGAGATTCCTCAGAAAACTGGGAATGGAACCACCATTTGACCCAGCTATCCCACTCCTTGGTCTATACCCAAAGGACTTCAAATCAGCCTACTACAGGGACACAGCCACATCAATGTTAATAGCAGCTCAATTCACAATAGCTAAACTGTGGAACCAACCTAGATGCCCTTCAGCAGATGAATGGACAAAGAAAATGTGGTCTATATACACAATGGAATATTACTAAGCCATAAAGGAGAATGAAAAGATGGCATGTGCCAGTAAATGGATGGAACTGGAGAATATCATGCTGAGTGAAATAAGCCAATCCCCAAAAAATCAAAGGCCGGATGTTTTCTCTGACGTGTGGATACTGATTCACAATAACGGCAGTGGGAGAATAGAGGTACTTTGGACCAGGCAGAGGGGAGTGAAGGAGGGGAGGGGTAGGGAGTAGGAAGGATAGTAGATTGAATCAGACATTATGACCCTATGTGCATGTATGACTACACGACAGGTGTGATTCTACATCAAGTACAACTGAAGAATGAGAAGTTATTCTCCATCTGTGTATGATAGGTCAAGATGCACTCTCCTGTCATGCATAACTAATTAGAACAAATTTATATATATATATATATATCACAGGCCTGACTACCCGTCAACCTATGTGGCAGAGGGACTGAGTCAGCCTTAGATCCCGTGCCAGCCGTCACCCACCGTTCCTCCCAACCACCCAGTTCATGCTCTCCTCGCTCAACATCACTCTAGATTCTTTTGCTTCCACATTTTTTAATTGGTGCATTGGGGTCGTACATAATGGGACCTCCCTATATTCTTGAGTAACCGTGAGGCATGACCGTGCGGCTAACATTCTGGGCTTCTGGTTTATTAAAATCCCGATTTTATTCTCCTCACCAAAAATATAAGGCACAACCTCAGAATGAGTCTCTGCTCCTGGGAATAACAATTTGGTACAATTGAATGAAAATTTCCTGAGCGATTGGCTCATCATTGGCCCAGCAATCGCACTCCTGGCAACTTGAACATAAACCTTCAGATCCCATAAAAGTGAACACCCACAAGGTTATTCCTTGCAGCACCGTTTGAAATTGCAAAATGTTGGAAGTAACATAAAGGCTCAGATATAGGAAAGTGGTTGAATAAAGTATGTACCTAGTGTGGAGTGGAGTAAGTGTACAACTGTGGAAAAATAAGAGAGGAAATCTTTATGAGCGGATGTGTGGGGCAGTTTCCAGACATCAAAGGCTACCATTTCACCATTAAAATCGGAAAGGGGCCTGGACGCGTGTCACACGCCTGTACTCTCAGTGGCTTGGGAGAATAAAACAGGAGAATCACAAGTTCAAAGCCAGCCTCAGCAACTTAGCCAGGCCCTAAGCAACTCAGTGAGACCCTGTCTCTAATTAAAATGCAAAATAGGGCTGGGGATGGGGCTCAGTGGTTGAGCACCCCTGGGTTCCATCCCTGGTACCAAAAAAAAAAAAAAAAAAAAAAAGTATTTTGCTCACATTGATCTACCAGTCTGCTGGAACAGAAAGCACATAAATTGCAATTAAATTTTAAAAAGATGGTCTTGAAGAAGATCTCTCGAACACACTGAAATTGCACTGCATCGACCAGCAGCGGATTCAACCATCCAAGACAGAGGAGGCGAAGGCATTGAGCAATTAGACCCCTGCTGTAGGCCAGGGGCAGGTCGGAACCAGGTGGACTGCCTCATCCATGCCATTTAGACCCGTTTCATTTCGAATGTTCTCCGGCAGGGCTCGCGGAGGGCTGGTGGCGGCTGGGTTGGAGGCTTAGGGTGGCAGCCATTCCGAACCCCGCTGGGACTTGGCCTGTCCACCCGCTGCTCCTTCTCTGCAAAGGCCACCGCGGGGCGGGTGCAGTGCCGGGAGATGGCCAGCAGAGGGCAGCAGCGCCGCTGGGACCAGGATCCTGCTCCCAGGCCCGCCTGGCGACAGGGACTTGCAGGCCGGGTGAGCATGGCGGCGGGCAGCCCTTGCAAAGGATGCGAGGCGCACTCCGGAGGGATGCACTTGGAATGAAACAGCCATTCTGGGCGTTTTCTAAATATCTCAGGAGGAAAAAAAGATAGGAAGGAATCAAGTCATGTAAAACCAAATAGAGTCACATACCATCTCCCCCCCCACCTTTATTCTAGTTCCAAGTGAAGCAAAAGATCCTAATTTTAGACCCTGAAGTTCATGACTGTTATAGTGTGGATATGTACGAGGTGTCCCCAAAATCTCCTGGGTGGGACCATGCGGGAATGCTCAGAAGTGGAATGGTCAGTTTTGGGTTAGCTTAATTTGAATGCATTGATAATGAGTGGCACCTGTGGGCAGGTAGAGCTGGCTGCAGGGTTAGGTCACCGGGGCTGCCCTTGGGGACCGTAGTTCACCCTCCTCTAAGTTGTTCTCTTTTTGGTCACATCCATGAAACCCTAACATTAACACAAGGACCACCTCCCCAAACACACAAATCACTGCTTCCTTTCATAGATGAGCAACCACATATTGATTAAGGCCTATTGTGTGTTCAAATCGATAAGTGCTGGGCAAAAAAAAAAGAAAAAAAAAAGTTGGAGATGTGGACCTTGGCCATCAAGACAAACAAATCTAAAACTTCCTTAGAGAAATTCCAAGTCAACAAATTCTTAAAAGTTAGGATGATACCAATTAGGTGGGATTAGTCAAGGGTTTTTTTTTTGGGGGGGGGAGAAATCTTTTTTTGTAGATGGACACAACACAATGCCTTTATTATTTTTTTTTTAATATTTATTTTTTAGTTTTTGGCGGACACAACATCTTTGTTTGTATGTGGTGCTGAGGATCGAACTCGGGCCGCACACATGCCGGGCGAGTGCGCTACCGCTTGAGCCACATCCCCAGCCCAATGCCTTTATTTTTATGTGGTGCTGAGAATCGAACCCAGGTCCTGCTGGTGTTAGGCAAGCACTCTACCACTGAGCCACAATCCCAGCCTCAAACAGAGGTTTTGTTTGCTTGGTTTTTGGTACCAGGGATTGAACCCACGGGTGCTTATCCACTGAGCCCCATCCCCAGCCCTATTTTGTATTTTATTCAGAGACAGGGTCTCACTGATTGGTTAGGGCCTCTCTAATTTGCTGAGGCTGGCCTAGAACTTGCAATCTTCCTGTATCAGCCTCTCAAGTCATTGGGATTATAGGCATGTGTCACAGTACCCGGCCCAATTAGATATTTTGAAGATAACACTTCTCATTAGTTTAAGCAAAAAGCCAGTATTCTTGATTCAAGTCGAAACACAGAAAACACACATTTGAACCACGGCTACCTCTAAGACTTTGGGACTTCCTCATTTCTGATTTCCTTGGTAAATTGACTTGTTCCAGCTTGCAGGAAAACCTTTCTTTTGCTTTATTTCTTAAACTAGCCTAAGAATAATGATAATGGCATCAAACTTGTGTATAGTACTAAGCATGTACCAGGTACTTGTTAAGAGTCCCAGGCCTAGGAAGCCATTTATTCCATATGACAAACCTAGGAGAGAGATACTTTGTTTAGACTCTTTTTATGTTGCTATAACAAAATACCACACACTGGGAGACTTATAAAGAAGAAAAATCTCTTTCTCACATTTCTGCAGGCTGGGAAGTCTAGTATCAAGGTGCCTGCCTCTGGGGAGGACCCTCTGCCACATCATAAGATGGCAAATGGCATCGTCACATGGTGAGAGGGTACATATGCTTAGCTCTCCGGTCCTCCTTTATAAAACCACAAATGCCATCAGGGGACACCGTACTTCTGACTGCATCTAACACTAATTATCTCTCCGAGGCCCCACCTCCAGACAGCATCAATTTATGAATTTGGGGATGAAGTTTCCCCACAGATGAAATTTCACAGGACACAGTTAAACCAAAGGACTGTAATTATTAGAAGTTCAGCGGTGCTGTTTGACTTGTATTTTTCCCTCTCCCTAAGTTGCTGAGTCACTTAGGACCCTGTTAAGTTGCTAAGGCTGGCTTTGAGCTTAAGAGAGGTTAAGTATCCACCAAGGCCACACAGCTCATACGCAAAACAGTAGGATTTGAATTCAAAACGTCTGGATCTCCATGTTGCTAGTCATATCTTACTAATATCAAACACACTCCGCCACACAAAATTAAACATCCAGCTGGGCTTAGTGGTGCACGCCTGTCATCCCAATGGCTGGGGAGGCTGAGACAGAAGGATCGTGAGTTCAAAGCCAGCCTCAGCAACTTAGCGAGGCCCTAAGCAACTCAGGGAGACCCTGTCTCTAAATAAAATATAAAAAGGGCTGGGGATGGGGCTCAGTGGTTAAGTGCCCCTGAGTTCAATCCCTGGTACCAATAAACAAACAAACTTCCAGGTAGGATCAATTCACCCCCCTGCACCCCAACTTCCGTCCTTGTTCATTGATGGCTGCCGCAGGCTTGACTTCCTCTTTCCCTTTCTAAGAAAAGGCCACGTCACGTCACACCAACGAGACATCTAGCAGCCCTGTGAATTGCTTTGCTGTTTGACTTGGGTATTTTTCCCCCCCCTAAAAGAACATCATTCCCATCCTGACCTTTCCCTTCTGTACTCTGTCAATAAAACACCACTTCTGCTACTTTTTATAGAAACCCAATTTAGAAATGTGGTTTAAAAATTAATCACCCAGCTCACCCAGACGGCAAACATCTGTCATCCACCCTCCCGTTATCCCCAAGGTGATCCTGCCAGGTCAGGTGACAGCCCCCTCCCTCCACGGTCCCTACAGCATCTCCTGAATCTCTGACTCCATTTCTGTGGCAGCCCCAAGGCTGTGTGGCCCTTGGCCTGCGGGTCTCCAGACCCCCATCAGTCCCCCAAATCACTGCCAGAGGCAGCTGCGGGAGGCATGGCTGGGAGCCTGGCTCTCATGGCTGGCTCTTGGGCTCTTGCTGGCCTGGGGAATGCAGGCCTGGCGGGTCAGCTGCCTGTCAGCAGGCTCCAGCTCCAGGTTACCCGCCCTGGTCCACAGGAGTCCTTCATTCTGTAGGCGAATGGGAAGGATAGAAAATAGAACAGGGTGCCCAGGGGCCAGGGGCAGGGAGCGAGGGCTTGGCGCTTTGTGGGCACAGAGCTCCTAATAAGAGCAATGGCATGTGTTGGAAACAGACGGAAGGGAGGGTTGCCCAACATGGTGAGTGCGATTAAGGCCACTGAATGGCACTTAAAAACATTTCAGGTGGTGGCACACACCTGCTGTCCCGGCTCCTTGGGAGGCTGAAGTAGGGGAGGTTGCATCAGCCTAGGAGCTTGGGACCAGCCGGGGCTGCAGAGCCAAACCCTATTTTCAAGGAAAACAGAAAAACCTTAAAGTGAGAAATTGTGAGTGTGACTGGCCCAACCCTGTCATTCCAGCGGCTCTGGAGGCTGAGGCAGGAGGATCATGAGTTCAAAGCCAGCCTCAGCAATTCAGTGAGAGCCCGTCTCTAAATAAAATATAAAAAGGGGCTGGAGATGTAGCTCAGTGGTCAAGCACCCCTGGGCTCAATCCCTGGTACCAAAATAAATAAATAAAGTGCCAAAATTTTGTTATGCCTATTTTGCCATAATAAAAAAAGGTTCAAAAAAAGCCTCCTTCATGTAAGAGCAAATTCATATCTTGTTCTTTTCTCTCTGACTTATTTCTTCCTTTTTTTTTTTTAGCTTTTATAAAAGGAAGAAAAAAAATGTTTTCTCCATATTGTTGACAACTACTTTTTAAAAAAAACATTTATTCTCAAGTTTTAGGTGGACACAATATTCTTATTTTACATTTATGTGGTGTTGAGGCTGCAATCCCGTGCCTCATGCATGCTAGGTGAGCCTCTACCACTGAGCCACAACCCCGGCCCCAAACAACTACTTCTTGAACCTTGCAAAATTCCCTGCTTCCTCCTCCTCCCTCCTCGTTGGTGAAGAACTAGAATAAAAAATGTCCTAATGTCTCTGGTGGCTTTTATTGCTTTCCTGCCACAAGTCTATAAACATCTTGTGTTTCTTCTCAGTGAGCACAGATAGGCCTTTTGAAACATTCAGAAATAGCCAGACAAGTCCAGGCAAGTTTATTTATTTATTTAGTTTTGGGTACCAGGGATTGATCCCAGGGGTGCTTAACCCCTGAGCCATGTCCCCAGCCCTTTTTTACACTTCCTTTAGAGACAGGGTCTTGCTGAGTCACTTAGGGCCTCGCTAAGTTGCTGAGGCTGGCTTTGAACTTGGGATCCTCCTGCCTCAGCCTCCTGAGCTGCTGGGATGACAGGCATGTACAAGTGTGTTCAGCCAAGACCTATAATTTTTTCGTAATTTTCAAACAATAGCATAAATATTTTAGAGACATTAGAGGCACTTGAAGATGCAGTATAGAGTAAATAATATTTGGGAATTATTACTTTCTTTGTTGTGACAGTGTTATAGGCCAGGCTATCTGGGCCATGACTAAACATTTTACCCTGAGACTCCATATCACCTAAGAAATGCTTCTCCCATGGGAAAGCCCTGCCTCTGTACCCATTAATAGTTACCTGGCATGACATACTTGGCAACGCAAAATAGCAATTCTTATGCAATGTAAAATTGTTCTCTTTGGTTTCCATTTTTCTTGGGCAATGTACCTTGTCAGAGACGGATTGTCCAGACCTTAGTAACCATTTTCTAATCTGTACTCAACTAGGGTCATTTTGACCCCCTTCCCTTCTGCTTGCTTGCTCTATGGCAACCTGGAAAGTCCCCTGGGCAATACCAATGTGCCCATCGCATTGTCTCGCTAACTGCCCAGTCCAGCTTCTGCACCTGCTGGCTTGCAGCCACGTCAACCCAGATGTGGTTTTTGCCTTTAAGTATCCTCAAATGCTCAGGCTCGGGGCTGGTTCCTGCAGAGACCACTTGGTCCTGTAGTGAGCAGTCCCGGCCCGCTGGCTAAATAGACTCTTCAATTTGGACAAATCTGGGACTTGGTGTGTTTTCCGAGCCACCTGCCCCACAACAACAGTACGACAAAACCTTTATTCTTCAAACTTTCATACTAGAAAACTTAGGGGTGGGATAGGAAGGGTACGACTTTATACACTTACCTCCCGCTATGACATTATTATTGTAAAACTACCGTGATCAACACAGGCTGGTATTGGTGTAGCGACAGACCCACTGGTTAATGGAGCTGGCTACAGAGTCCAGAAATCAGCTTTGAACCAAGGCAGAAATGATGCTGGACCCAGGCTTCAATCCCAACACTGTAAAAACAAACAAACAAACAAACAACAAAAAAAAAACAGTAAAAAATAAGGGCTGGGGCTGGGGCTCAGTGGCAGAGCACTTGCCTAGCACATGGGAGGCACTGGGTTCCATCCTCAGCACCACATAAAAATACATAGATAAAATAAAGGTATTGTGTCCATCTAAAATAATGAATAAAATTAAAAATAGTCATGCAATTGGATCTCCATATGCAAGAAAGCAAATCTGTATCCCTACCTCTCATCCCACTAAAATACAACATGATAAACATCCTAGAAGAAAACAGAGAGGAAATTCGCGGGACCTTAGCAAATAGTTATTAGCTACAACACTGCAAAAGAATGGATTTATATATTGAGCTGCCTTTCCAATCCACATATTTTAAATTTGTAGAGCAACCCACCTATGAAGGGATGTGTGGTTCAAACTCCATCAACAACAGCCCAGTGCATCCCCAAGAGTGGCCCCGCAGGCCTGATCTACAGTCATTGCAGTAACGGGGACGCTACGGTGGGAAGCCACAGAAATGGACTTGGGCCAACTGAAGCAAAATGAAATCAGATTCAAGGAAGAGGTGGCCCAGCACAGGAAGCAAGTGAACCCACACAGGGATCTGTGAGGGACTTCTGCAATCTGGCCAACTGCTTCAGGAAGCCAAAACGGGATGAGGGAATTCTAGAATCGGTCCTTTTTTGTTTGTTTGTTCTTTGTAGTTATCCATGACAGGAGAATGTGTGTGGGCAAGTTAGACATACATAGAGTCTAACTTATTCTACTTAGGGTCCCACTCTTGTGATTGTGCATGATGTGAGTTACCCTGGTCATGCATTCAATAAAGGAGAGGAAAGTCATGAGCAATTAGTTGTACTCTCTTTCCTGTTCCCACCCGCCTGACTTCTTTTTGTTTCACATTGTCTAATCCAAAGGATTTCTATTATTCCCGTCCCCCACTTCCCTTGTTTTGCGTTAGCATCCACAAATCAGAGAGAACATTCAGCATTTGGTTGTTTTGGGACTGGCTTATTTCACTTAGCATGAGAGTCTCCAGGTCCATCCATTTACTGGCAAATGCCATAATCTCATTCTTCTTTATGGCTGAGCAATATTCCAATAGGCCACGTTTTCTTTATCCATTCATCTGTTGAAGGGCACCTAGGTTAGTTCCATAGCTTAGCTGTTGTGAATTGAGCTGCTATAAACGTTGATGTGGCTGCACCACTCTAGTGTGCTGATTTTAAGTACTTTGGGTATATACTGAGGAGTGGGATACCTGGGTCAAATGGTGGTTCCATTCCTAGTTTTCTGAGGAATCTCCATACTGCTTTCCAGAGTGGTTGCACCCATGTGCAGTCCCACCAGCAGTGTATGAGTATACCTTTTCCCCACATCCTTGCCAACACTTATTGTTTCTTATATTCTTGATAGCTCCCATTCTGACAGGAGTGAGATGGAATCTCAGTGTAGAATTTATTTGCATTTTTCTAACTGCTCAAGATATTGAACATTTTTTTTTCATATATATTTTGACCATAGAATCAGTCTTTTTATCACAAGACTGAAGAGTGGGAGAGAGAATCCACGTGGAGCACTTGACAAGGTGCCCCCCGCCATTTCCCCAGGACCATGTACACTGAGCGGCAAAGGTATTCTTCATAGTCAGGGTGTGTCTATCACCAGGGAAGGAAGGGGTGATGCTGGACAGGGGGGCTGTGGCCACTGCCTGCAGCGGTGTGTGTGCCCAGGGCCTTTCCAAGGTACGATTGATGTGTTCACTTCAGGCCCAGGTGCCATTCTCTTCTGGCGGGTGTCAAAATGGTGTCATCACTTTGAGAATTAATAGCAACAGTCAAACTGTAAAATAGCTCTCTTTGGCCAGCATAGTGGCCCACACCTGTGATCCCAGCGGCTTGGGAGGCTGAGACAGGAGGATCGCCAGTTCAAAGCCAGCCTCAGCAACTTAATGAGGCCCTCAGCAACACAGTGAGACCCTGTCTCTAAATAAAATACAAAATAGGGCTGGGGATGGGGCTCAGCGGGTTGAGTGCCCCTGAGTTCAATCCCCAGCACCCCTCCCCAAGAAATCTGCTTTTGAATCTTGACCTCAGTGGTCTGGGGGCTTCCCCTGTCACTACGGGGCATGCAGTCAGCAGGTCCCCTGTGGGGGATCAGCCTCCCAGCCCCTCTGGTCTTGCAGAATCTTCTCCACGCTCTTTGGCACCTCTGACATCCTCCCCCATAAGAAACTCAACTTCTTTCCCTCTAACATAATTCCCTCAACAAACCTAAGCTCTTTTAGGGGAAAACCCAGGGAAAGGGCTTACAGGTGTGTCTACTCAAGGTTTCACGTATGAACCTCTCTGGTCAACCTGTTTGAGACAGTTCCAGGGGCCAGAGCAAAGCCCTGGGCAGTAGGCATCATGAGAATTCGTCTTCCCACACTTCTGGAGACAGAGTCCAAGATTAAAGTCTCCGGAGTGTCAAGTGGGAAGCCTCTCTCTCCTTGGCTTCTAGAAGGTTCCCAAGGTCTTCTGAATGTGTCTGGGTTCTCATCTCCTCTTATGTAGACGCCAATTGGATTGGATTCAGGTCCAACCCTATGACCTTACTTCACCTTAAATTCCTCTTTAGAGGTCCTCTCCAGCTGGGCACCGTGGTGCCTGCGTGTAATCCCAGTGACTCAGGAGGCTGAGGCAGGAGGACTACAAGTTCGAGGCCCAGCCTCAGTAACTTAGGGAGACCCTTAGCAATTTAGTGAGATCCTGTCTCCAAATAAAAAGGACAGGGGATGTAGCTCAGTGGTAAAGTATCCTGGGCTCAATTCTCAGCACCAAAAAAAAAAAAAAAAAAAAAAAAAAAGAATAAATAAAGTAAAATAAAGGCCCTATCCACAAATACAGTCTCATTCTGAGGTACTGGGGGTTTGGGCTTCAACGAATGAACTGGGGAGGCTCATCAGATATGATGATTTGAGATTCTGAGACGCCCTGTCATGTTGATAATTACACGTTCGTGGTTATGTATGATGCAATGGGAAACTGTTCTTGAATTCAAGAATTCAGAGGATGGGGTTGCACTGCAGGGTGAGGAACTTGGCCTGATTCTGGAAACCTCTCCAGGGGTGGCTGCATGCTATAGGGCTTGCTTGGTCGAGACAGCTGTTGGTCTTTGCATTTCCTTTGTTGCTGAAATTACTCATGGAGATTCAGCAACAGGTGTCAAAGCTAAAATTAGAGGTAGTAGGCATGGTAAGGAGTTCAGGGTAATTAGTTTTTTTTGACTAGAGGGGATGGTTTGAAGGTATTATTTGATTATGGAAAATAGATTTGGGGGCTGTTTTTTTTCTAGTCAAATTAGGTCTCTGAGTGGATGTGAGTACAGACTTATAGATAGGTTTGAGTGTGGGGGTGAGGTGGAGATTTGAAAATTCAGAGGCAATAAGGGTAGCATTTGGTTTTGAGGTTAAAGGTCAGCAGGCTGAGTTCTGTGACCATGGCAAAAACTCGGGAGGGATGTTTTGGAGATAACGAAACCGGCAAAAATTCTGCCAATTGTGAGGCATTCAATTGAGTTAATTAATAAAGGGTTATTTTCATTAATACGGACGAATGCTAAAAATCCTGGTTTTCTTATAGAGCAAAAAAAGTGACGCGTATACTGCAAACAGCTATAAGAGGAGTGCGATGAGTGTAATTAATGGGGCTCAGGAGTTGGTATTTGCTGATGTGATGATTAAGTCTTTGGAGCAGAAGCCTGATTAAAACCACCCTGAGATTCCATGTCACTCCAGCCAGAATGGCAATCGTCAAGAATATAGGCAACAATCAGTGTCGGCGAGGATGTGGGGAAAAGGTATGCTCCCATGTTGCTGGTGGGACTAGAAAATTGGTACAACCACTCTGGAAAGCAGTATGGAGATTCCTCAGAAAACTTGAAAATGGAACCACCCTTTGACCCAGTTATCCCACTCCTGGGTCTATACCCAAAGGACTTCAAATCAGCACACTACAGTGACACAGCCACATCAATGTTCATAGCAGCTCAATTCATAATAGCTAAACTACGGAACCAACCTAGGTGCCCTTCAACAGATGAATGGATAAAGAAAATGTGGTGTAGATATACAATGGAGTGTTACTCAGCCACAAAAGAATGAAATTATGGCACATTTCAGTAAATGGACAGAATTGGAGACTATCATATTTAGTGAAATAAGCCAGTCCCCAAAAACCGAATGCCGAAGGTTCTCTCTGATATGTGGATGCTAACACACAATAAGGAGGGGAGGGAAAGAACGGAAGTTCATTGGATGAGACAAAGGGGAATGAAGGGAAAGGAGGGGTGGAACTGGAATAGGAAAGACAGTGGAGTGAATGGGACAGAACTTTCCCATGTTCCTATGTGAACACACGACCAGGGAGACTCCTCATCATGTCCAACCACAAGACTGGGAAGTCAGACTCCATGTGTGTGAGATAGGTCAACGTGCACTTTACTGCCATGTGTATCCAAAAAGAACAGACTTTAAAAATTAAAAAAAAAAAAAAAACTGAAAAGGCCCTGCTGCAGGCTGGGCTGCCCCCAGGTGCATAGCAGTAGACAGGGAAGACTCAGGGCAGGGCGCAGATGGGGATGGGCCTCGGCGGGGAGCTTGGGTTCCTGCTGTCACTGTGTCACTGTACCACCGGCCGCCTGCACCCCCAGGTTTTCAACTCCACTCCGTCCCTGGGCTCTTCTGCATTATTAGTCAAGCCAGAGGACTCCCGATGGCCCCACGTGGTCAACCTGGGCCGACTGTGAAGTCAAAGGGAGGGAGGGTGGGCAGGTGAGCCGGGTGATATCACTCACCAAGACAACCTTCCTGCCAGAAAGGCTGCCCAAGACAAGCTGCCGGCGAGTTCTGGACCCTGTTCAGTTATTTATACCCAGAGGGATCACACCTTCGCTGCCACCACCCATGGTCCCCCTTCATGGAGCAACAGAGCAAGGTGTTAAGAACACAGTCTCACAGGGCGTGATGGCGCACACCTGTCACCCCAGTGGCTCGGGAGGCTGAGGCAGGAGGAGCGTAAGTTCAAAGCCAGCTTCAGCAACAGCGAGGCCCCAAGCAACTCAGTGAGACCCTGTCTCTAAATAAAATACAAAATAGGGCTGGGGATGGGGCTCAGGGGTCGGGTGCCCCTGGATTCAATCCCTGGTACCTCCCTTCCCCAAAACAAAAAACACAGAGAAGAACAGTCTCTGGGGTCAGATGGTTCATGACTGCACCCCAGCCCTACTGCTTATGGCCACTGTGTGGCCTTGGGAACGTTGTCTCTGTGCCTTTGATTTCCTGTCTATGAAATGGGCACCACCCGGTGCACGGGCTTCTGTGCCAGGTTCAGGTGCCTTACTCCAAGAACTTGGAATAGAACCTGACAAATACCAAGTGCCTGGTACACATCAGCTATTACTTTATTATGCCCCACCTCCACGCTTCAGAACCACTGGATGGGAGAGGAACTGCGGACCCCACACTTGCTATTCTAAATAGCCACCAAAGCCTTCCCCGCTTTCCACGTGGGGATCTCTGAAGACCTGGCCCATCTGGCCAGAGCTCTGTGCCTCACAAGGTCTGACCCTCTTGGGCCACCCCGTGGGCCTTTGGACCCCTGCTGGATATAGGTTTCTAGCATCCTCGCTGCTCGGGGCTTCCAGAAGCAGGCGCGGGGACAGTCCTGAACCGACAGCTGACAGCCTGTCACCAGGGAAGAAAATTGAAGAGCAGAGCGAACGGTCTGCCCCCCCACCCCCAGTAACCCCCAAGGGCTTCCCGCCAGGCACTGTGATGGATGTCCTTGAAGATGACCTTCAGACCTGCTCTGCTCCCCAAGGCCCCTCCATCCACTCTGCAGCCCAACCTCAGAACAGCACCTCCCAGAGCCACCGCTGCCCCCTCTCCTCTTCCCCCTGATTTCAGTCACCAAGTCCTGCAGCTCACTCCCAAACACACCTGCAGGTTCTGGGGCTCGGGGCCTGAACCCTGGCACGCACTGCCCGACACACTGCTGTGACCGGCTTTTTTTTTTTTTTTTGCTGAACAACTGTGCAAGGGACACTTAGCTCATCTGCCTGCCTCCAGTCTCCTGGTGACCAGGAGGTCAGGGCCAGCAGGGCTGGGGCTGCGGTGGGGACACACAGGAAGGGTCGCTGAGCCTGGGGTCCAAGGGCACCATGGTTCTCCTATTGACGTGACTGTGACAGTTGCAACAGGAAGCATGAAAGTCGCTCTTGTCTTTTAGAAAATAAGGCTGAATATATACGTTCAGAGTCCGGGAAAGAAGGCGAGGTCATCAGCTCACTGACTCAGGTCCCAGGTCTCCCTTTGGTCCCTCCTCAGCCCTTCCTCCCTCCCCTGCAGGGATAATGGAGGGAATCCTAAGGGGCTGGGTTTCATGGGAAGTATCTCTAAACCTTGGATGGAGCAAGGTTTGGTCCTCTTTTTCTGATTCTGCATCTCACTTTATTCTTCTGTTTCTTGGGCATCCTGAACCTGATTCACTTTGCTTTGGGTTTTGTTTTTTACACGTGGCTATCAAAAAGCAAAAACAAACAAAAGAAACAAACAAACAAACAAAAAAAAACAGGAAAAGGCCAGGCGCAGTGTCTCACGCCTGTCATCCCGGTGGCTCAGGAGGCTGAGGCAGGAGGATCGCGAGTTCAAAGCCAGCCTCAGCAACTGAGCAAGGCCCTAAGCAACTCAGGGAGACCCTGTCTCTAAATAAAATACAAAACAGGGCTGGGGATGGGGCTCAGAGGTCAGGTGATCCTGGGTTCAATCTCCAGTAACAACAACAACAAAAATGCCCCACTTCTGGTTTGCAACTCCCCAGGGCTCTAGGCAGGGCTGTGGCGGGCACCTGGCAGGTAGCTGGTTTGCCCAGGAGAGAAAGCTACCATGCTCTGGGTCCCTGTGCAGCAGGATGCAATGTCCACGTCCAGACCTGGGGTTACTCTTTCTCCACTCACTTTATCCGAGGCTGAACTCCAGGAGGGCCATTAACACAGGGTGGGAAG
Source organism: Ictidomys tridecemlineatus (assembly GCF_052094955.1). Classification (NCBI taxonomy): domain Eukaryota; kingdom Metazoa; phylum Chordata; class Mammalia; order Rodentia; family Sciuridae; genus Ictidomys; species Ictidomys tridecemlineatus. The sequence continues at coordinate 54,366,548 of NC_135478.1, forward strand.
GAACTTCAGATGCCTATCTTGAGAGAATCCTCATTTTTCCATTCCCTCCTATCTCTGAGCCAGATGCAAATGGGCCTAGCGTCTTTAATGCAGGCATTGCTAATAATCAGCGTCCTCACCATCATTAGGTTGATAAAGTGTTTTCCAATTAGGAACCTTAAATGAAGCATTTTGCCTGCGCAGAAGCAATTTGCCATTTAGCAGAAAAACCTTTTAGGGAGGATATTAGTGGATGCATTAGGTGTGTTCTGCAGAGCACCCTTTATTTTAACCACTGCCAATCACGGGCAGATCTATGGCTGGCCACACGCACATCGACTCCACTGCCCACACGCAGACGGCTGCCCTAGTTTTCCCTTGTCATCTGAGCGCCCCATGTCATTTCCCCATTCTGGCTCACAATCTCCCTGACGTCTGGCGTACCAGGTCCTTAGATCAATAAAGCCAGCGTTTGTGTTCTGACAAATCCCTCAACCAAGCAGCGCCTCAGACGGCATATTGCCTGGCCCCCACAGACTGCCCTTCTACAGTGACATTTTCCCTGAGATGTGTCACAGCATTGAGGCGTTTGTCACGGAATGTCACAAAGCCAAGCCAGAGCACCACTTCTTTGCCACAGAGATGCTGGGGATAGGCACAGACCCACAGACAGTCCACGCAACCAAGCAGGGGAGATGTTTGTTCTTCATATCTACCCACCCATCGCCCACTCACCGCCTTCCCTTGATTTCCTAACAAAATGCTGATTGAAAATTCCATATTATTCTGTTTTAGTTTAATGTATGATAGGCTCACATTCTGAGCAACAGACAGAACAAGAACACTGCTTGTTTTTTTCTTTCTTTCAATACTTTGGACCAATTCTATTTTTATACAGAGTATGAATCAATGCAAATAAAATATTTTTTTTGAGGGGGGTGGGGTAACAGGGATTGAACTCAGAGGCACTCGACCACTGAGCCACCTCCCCAGCCCTATTTTGTATTTTATTTAGAGACAGGGTCTCCCTGAGTTGCTTAGCCCCTCGCTTTTGCTGAGGCTGGCTTCGAACTCATGAGCCTCCTGCCTCAGCCTCCCCAGCCACAGGGATTACAGGGTGTCACCATGCATGTCTAGTTTTTAAAAATTTGTTCTTTTTAGATACAGTTGACAGTAGAGTGATAAAATACATTTGTATGGAACTGTCAGGGAAAAAAAATTTTTTTTAACTTGTGGTTTTAACCTAAATTGGTCAAGTAATCACACAGGCCCAGCTTAAGTCACCTTCAAACTTTTCAGAGACACTTACATAACCATTCTTTGTAGCTCTTCACGTATAATTTCTTTTTATCCTTGTCCTTCTCTCTTTGTGTTGACTTTTCTCTGATCCTTTTATAAACATTCTAGAACACACATATAGCGGTGCCAGAAAAATAAGCCCTCCACCCCCTCCAAGAGCCTGGGGACATGAAGAAAACTGTCTCTTCTTGTTCTTTATCAAAGAAAGTGTGTAAAAATAATATTGAATTGTGTTCTCATTAGATTTCTTGCCATTTCCCCCAGAGAAGGAATTAAAACGGTCTGTAATCCTACCTCTCAGAGACCATCGCTCTTAACCTAGTGGACAGCGAGTTAGACTCCCCAAAACAGAGAGAAGGTGGTAAGTGGCTTTGCAGATTTTATAAGTTGAATCGAATGGTAAAATGCAGTCAAGATTTGCTAGCAAGTGTAAATTGCTCCAATGGTCAAATAATAATTTAAGTCAAAATGAACTCGGTCATCCGAGATAATCCAGAATACGTAATTCCCAGCTTCTAACTATAATGGTGATACTGTCTGTGTTCACTAATGGAAAGCTCAACCTCAGAAAAGAAATAAGCTTAGAGACCTGTAAAAAAAGATGGGACTTTGCTGTGTACGGTGGGTGGTGCACAACTGTATCCCAGCAGCTTGGGAGGCTGAGGCAGAAGGATAACAAGTTCAAAGCCAGGGGCTGGGGATGTGGCTGAAGCGGTAGCGCGCTCGCCTGGCATGCGTGCGGCCCGGGTTCGATCCCCAGCACCACATACCAACAAAGATGTTGTGTCCGCCAAGAACTAAAAAAAAAAAACTAAAAAATAAATATTTAAAATTCTCTCTCTCTCTCTCTCTCTCTCTCTCTCTCTCTCTCTCTCTCTCTCTCCTCTCTCACTCTCTCTCTAAAAAAAAAAAAAAAAAAAAAAAAGTTCAAAGCCAGCCTCAGCAAAATCGAGGCCCTGTCTCTAAATAAAAAATAAACAGGACTGGGAATGGGGCTCAGTAGTTAAGTGCTCCTGGGTTCAATCTCCAGTCCAAAAAAAAAATAATAATAATAATAAAATAAATAAAGGACTGGATTTCTGTATCGGAGGCAGAAATTGGTGTCCTCTAAGAAATGCTCAACCAGGGGATTTCTTTCTTTCTTTTTTCTCCTGATGCTGGGGATTGAACTTGGAGCCTCATGTGCCAGGCACCACTGAGTCACAGCACCAGCCCCCAAGGGCGATTATTATTAAGAATCCTTCCATATGATACCATAAAGCACTTTCTTCCCTATTTTCGGCTTCTGCTGTCCTTAAATGTAATCAGGGCTCCCACTGGGAGGGTGTATCCATCACCTTTCCTTTGAACAAGGGCACAAGGTCAGCTTCCCTTTCTCTGTACAATTAAGGCAGCAGATCCAGCACATAGCCAAAATTCAATAAGGGAGCTCATCAGGTTACATGTGGGAGGACAGAGCCTGTGGTCCATATTCCTTTGTGATGAGGTTGGGCAGAGATTTCAGCAGAGCTTGGCTGACAGAAGACCTCACCTCGGTATCTTCTTGGTAGGACTCAGTAACGCCCCCTGCAGCCAGATGCTGGCATTGCACACAGATTCTGAATCCTAGATAACATTCCCATCCTGGTTTCTAGTGGGAAAAAGAATAGAGGGGGAAGACAGGCAAGCCATAGAATCCAAGTAAAGATGGGCTTGGGGACTGGCTTTATTGGGGAAGTGCTTTAGTCAGGCTTTTTAATTTAATTTAATTAATTAATTATTTATTTTTTTGTCACTGTGACTAAAAGACCTGACAAAAATAACTTAGAGGAGGAAAAGAATATATTTTGGCTCATGGTTCCAGAGGTTCAGTCCTTGGTTGGTGGACTCCATGGCTCTGGGCCCAGGGTGAGGCAGAACATCATGGTGGAAGGGCCTGGAGGAGGAAGGCAGCTTAGAACACGGTGAGCAGGAAGGAGGGAGAGAGAGAGAGAGAGGGAGGGGGAGGGGGAGGGAGACAGAGGGGGAAGGGGAGGAGGAGGGGAGGGAGGGAGAGGAGGGGGAGGGGGAGGGGAGGGAGAGGGAGGGGGAGGGGAGGGAGAGGGAGGGGGAGGGGAGGGAGGGGGAGGAGAGGGGAGGGAGGGGGAGGGGAGGGAGGGGGAGGGGGAGGGGAGGGAGGGGAGGGGGAGAGGGAGAGGGCTCTCTGCTCACAAGGGACAAAATATAAACCCCAAAGTCACACTCCCAGTGAGCCACCTCCTCCAGCCACACCCTGCCTGCCCCAGTTACCACCCTGCTAATCCATATCAGTGGATTCATCCACTGATTAGGCTATAACTCACTACCCAGCCATTTCACCCCTGAGCACTCCTGCATTGTCTCACATAGGAGTTTGGGGGACACTCTCCCTAAAACAGTCTGCATTTGAACTCAGAGCACAGGCTAAGAGGCCTGCAGGTCACTCTGAAGTGCACCCAAACTTGCAGCTCACATCTAAACCAGAACAGAGGAACATGAAACTTATCTTTGAACATTTGAAGGGTACACTCAGGGAAGGCAGAGGAGACTTGGTCTGAGTCGCATCTGGGCTGTGAGAGGGGATAAATAGTCAGGAAGCCAACAAGCCAAACTTATTCCACCTGAAGAAGAAATTTCTCATACAGAGAGCAACCTGGCAGTAGTGATAACAACAGCAAATGTCTGTGCCACTTACTAAATTCAAGCATTCATTGTTCCACGTGATACATGGGCTGAGTATCCGTTATCCTAAATGCTTGGGATCAGAAGTGTTTTAGGGATTTCTTTTTTCCAGATTTTGGAATGTTTGCAAAATAAGATGTTGAACACCAAATTCGTGCATGTTTCCTGCACAACCTATATGCATAGCCTGAAGGTGACAGCATGCAGTATTTTTAGTGTGACTGTTTTTGGCCGCAACCTGTCCCATGAGGTCAGGTGTGGAATTTTTCACTTGCAACATCATGTCCCTGCTACAAAAGTTTTGGATTTTGGAGCATTTATGGATCTGAGGTTTTTGAGTCTGATGCTCAACTGTATATCTAAAGATATACAGTTGAGATCTATAGCATATATAGAGAGACATATAGCATATGTATATAGATATAGCATAGATGCTCAACTCATATATAATTCATGAATAAATCAATATGCATGTGCATATCTAATTTTGCATAGAATTACATATTATCTATAAAGTAATTTTATGTGTATGTCTATATAAATATATATACAATGAAATCCCCTCACAACCTTGACTATTATTATCACCGAATTATAGGTATAGAAATGTAGGCACAGAGATGTTAGGGGACATCTCCAAGATGCTGCAGTCAATCCCTGGTAGCCCTGCAGAGTGGCTTTAGCATTTGTGTCCTTACCCATCCTTCTAATCTGCAGTGGGCCAGCACATCCCCTATCAGTAATGTTTCCAGGTAAAGTCAGGTGGTCCTTCTTATGAGGGTCCCAAATGGGCTTCCTGCACTGAACAGAAGGCTGAGCCTTGCCCCTTGAACCTGAGGGGCTAGTCATCTTTTTCCAAAATTTCCTTTCTAGTTTCATAACTTGTGACTCATAACCACCCTTCTTCAAGTCTCCCTTTCTCTTTAAGAGTCCCAAATTTCACCAAACTAGCAAACTCGCTCAGTGCTAGCTGCTTGGTCTAACCTCCACACCTGTTCTTGCTCTTTCCTAAAGCTTGGTCATATGCGTCGATTTCAGCCTTCCTGCAAAAATCTCTCCACCTTCCCTCCCTGCCTCTCGGCTTCCTGCATTTGTATTCCCTCCCTGCCTCCCCCCACCTCCCTGTACCTCCCAGGTCTAGACTTACTCTGGCAAAGACAGGATGGACCTCCAGGAGTGCAGGGGAGAAACAGCAGGTCATGCACTAATTGGTAAGAGTCTCTTCTCTGTCTAACCCTTTGTGGTCGCTATTCTTCAACTAGAAACTCCTTGGGCTTCGAGAACAGAGGAAGAAGACAGAGAATGAGCCCTGCCTACTAGGCTGGGCCACTCAGGCCAAAGGATTTTTGCTGAGGGGGTCCCTTAGCCTTGGACATGGTGGGGGGATCTCTCCATCTCTGCAGGACTGGGAGATGCCAGACAGTTCTGTTTGTTTGACGAACAGCTGGGGTGACTTCTCCTTGAATCTAATTCAGCATCTTCCTGGCTGGAAACACTCCCAGTTCTATTTTTAAGATTAAGAATGTTTGCCCCAACTGTATCTCTGAGAAGATGGGCTTTTCGACATTTCATCCCCAATATGCCATTTCTGGTCCAGGCTAAATCTTGTTACAGAAATGACTCTAACCTGAAGCTTGGCCCGATCGATACTATTGATTGATGAACCCAGGATGTCAACTGTCTGAACAGAGTGCTTCAGGCCTGACCTTGTTCTTTAACCTTGTCATTTTTGTGGCTAATGCCCCTTCCCCAGCCAGTCCCTCCCTCATATAATAAATGTCATGGAAAATGAAAACCGATGGCATTTGCTGCAGTCAAATGAAGCAAGGCGAAGTTGCGTCTGGCTTTGGAGCCTGGGCTGACATCGATCCTGTCACTGGAACCTGGGTGGGCTTGACTTGTCACTTTCGACCTCTCCTGTGCAAACACACTTCTAGGACTGCTCCATGTGTCCCTTCAGCCAAGACTTGCAGCAGGACTTTGAGGCAAAAGAGACATGCAGGTAACAAGATGTCCCACTTGGCAAATAGAAGTCAGAATGACAGACAGTTACTGTGACGTAAACTCCAGGGCCCCTTTGGAATATATCTTTAGGTCATAAATATGTGCATTGCTCCTTGAATTAGTGACGGGGGTGTGTCCTCAAAAACCCATTATATAGTGAAAATAACCTAAGTCAAAAATGCACTTGGATGGGAATTTTCCCCAAAGGCACGTGTGTTGAAGACCTGTCCCGATGCAGCGAGGTTCAGAGGCAGAGCTTCTGGAAAGTGATTGGATCACAAGGGCTATGATGTCATCAGTGGATTGATCCATTGGTCAATTCTTAGGTGAATTGATTATGGAGAGGAGGTAGAAATGATGAGATGGATCTAGTTAGAGGAAGTGGGTTGTGAGGAGCATGCCCTTGGGGACCATATCTTGTCCCTGGCTCCTCCTTTTCCCCTTCCTCTCTCTCTGTCTCTCTCTCTCTCTCTCTCTCTCTCTCTCTCTCTCCCCCCTTCCTGACGGCCATGAGCTGAGCCACTTTTCTCTACTCCACCCTTCTGCCATGATGTTCAGGGCCAGAGCAATGGAGCTGGTCAACCAAGAATGGAAATATCTGAAACTATGAGCCCAAATCAACTTTTCCTCCTTAAAGTCGATTATCTCAGGTATTTTGTTCCAGTGATGGAAAATTAACCCACACACCTGACCCACAGAACCTCCTACTTTTTAAATTTTCTAATTAGTCATACAAGTCGGCAGAATGTATTTTGTTTCATTGTATACAAATGAGGCACAACTTTTCATTTCTCTGGTTGTACACGATGTAGAGTTGCACCGTTTCTCAATCATACATATACCTAGGGTAATGATGTATTTCCACAATATTTTCTACACCCCCTACACCTACCCCTCCCCCCTCCCCTTTGCCCAATCCAAAGTACCTTCATTATGGATCAGCATTTATTTATTAGAGAGAACATTCAGCCTTTGGTTTTATGGGATTGGCTTAGTTCCCTTAGTATAATGTTCTTCACCTCCATCCATTTACCTGCAAATGCCATAATTTCATTATTCTTTAATGCTGAGTAATATTCCGTTGTGTATACAGACCACAGTTTCTTTATCCATTCATCTGTTGAAGGGCATCAAGGTTGGTTCCACAGTTTAGCTATTGTGAATTGAGCTGCTATGAACATTGACATGGCTGCACCACTGTAGTATGCTGATTTTTAATTCCTTTGGGTATAGACGGAGGAGGGGGATAGCTGGGTCAAATGGTGGTTCCATTCCAAATTTTCTGAGAAAACTCCACACTGCTTTTCAGAGTGGTTGCACCAATTTGCAGTCCCACCAGCAATGTATGAGTGTGCCTTTTCCCCACATCCTCGCCAAAACTTATCGTTGTTTGTATTCTTAATAGCTGCCATTCTGACTGGAGTGAGAGGAAATCTTAGAGTAGTTTTGATTTGCATTTTTCTAGTTACTAGAGATATTGAATGTTTTTTCATATATTTGTTGATTGAGTGAATCTCATCTTCTGAGAAGTGTCTGTTCAGGTCCTTAGCCCATTTGTTGATTGGGTTATTTGATTTTTCGGTGTTTTTGAGTTCTTTATATATCCTGGAGATCAGTGCTGTATGTGGTGTGTGTGTGGTAAAGATGCAGAACCTACCGATTTAGCCGCCCTCATGGAGCATTATAGAGAACTGGTTTTCCCCATCTTGGGCTGTCTCTGGGTTCTGTCCCATAGGGTGACGATCTCTCTAGACCTCACTGGAGATCCCACTGTGACCCAGGGCAGGCCGGCCTCTGGATACAGGGTTCAGATCCCCGCCAAGGCCCTTGATATTGGCAAAGGCTTCACGGGATCCTGGCTGTCCCCAAACCAGAAATGCTCCAACGCCGTGCCAAGCCGTCCACCTCCAGTTGACACAATGACATGGCCTTAGCGTCCCTCTTCTCCAAGTTTCTGTGCTTGCCTGGGAAAAGGGGCAGCCTTCCCCTGTAGAAGAAAGAACGGGAAACCAAGAAGAGCCCTGTCCAAGGCGAATGCACACAGACTCGGGAACGGGAGAGGACTCACCCCAAAGGAGCCAAAGCAGGAGAACTTCCGCAAGGTCCAGAAGAGAGCAAGAAAGACCAGCATCCCTGGAAAACTCGGCAGCCACCGAGAACCAAGGAAAGAGCAATCCGAGGGGAAAATGGGGTTTGGGATGCTGTGACAATCATTCCTCATGTCCTGCAACTGATGATCTTGAAATCATGGGTCGAAATCATGGCCAGCAGGGTTACACTCCTATTTCCTGTTTCCTCACAGGGGCATGGAAATCCCACACAGACCCTCTGACTACAAACCTCGGCATCAGCCTCCCTTCCTGCCAAGGAGGAGCACCCCTACTTAACACAGGCTCTCGGCCTCCCTTCCTCCTACTCCTCCTGTCGCTTGGCCAACTCTGTGCGCCCCTATGTGGCCCTGCCTGGTACTGCATGTTCCCTCCTCTGGGAAACTGGGAGGGATAAACTCTTCTTTCAGAGGAGTTGTCTCTGGGTCATCTCACCCTCCCTGATTAAATAAACCGCAAGTGCATTTTAAAACAGCTATAAAGTATCATTCTGGATCTTCAATAGTGCGGCCACTCCTAAACCGTGTTTTCATAAGTCAGATCCATAAGGCAGATTTTTTCCTCATAGCCTATGTGATTTTTTTTTCTCATTTTAATTTGTTCTTTTTAGATATACACGATGTAGAGTGCATTTTGACATATTATACAGACATGGAGTCTAACTCCCCATTCTTGTGGCTGTCAATGGTGTGGAGTTTCCCTGGTCGTGTGTTCATATATGAACAGAGGAAAGTTCTGTCAAATTCGTTCCACTGTCTTTCCTATTCCCATCCCTCTCCCTTCCCTGCATTCCCCTTTGTCTAATCCAGTTAACTTCTGTTCTTCCCTAGCTGCCTGCCTCCCATTGTGTGTTAGCACCCACATATTAGAGAGAACATTTGGCCTTTGGTTTTGGGGGCATTGGCTTATTTCACTTAGCATGGTATCTCCAGTTCCATCCATTTATTGAAAAATGCCATAATTCCTCTCCTCTTTATGGCTGAGTAATATTCCATTGTGTATATATGTATGCCTATGCAACTATGAAGGTAGAATTCACGAATTAATGATCAATGACTAATGTGGTTTGATTACATGCAAACAATGAGTGCTTAACCTGATCCAACTCGTTTTATCCTCACCCCAGCTCTATGTGGCTGCCGCAGTCTGGCTGGGCACAATTCAGGAGCCACTTGTCAAAAGAAACAAACTTTATTTTTAGAACCACACATGCCAAACAAAACAGCTCCTCAAGAAAAACCCTCAGAGCTCAACTGCCACCACCGGCTTCTCACAAGCCTCTCACACAAACACACAAGCCTCTTCCACTCCCACAATCCTCCTGCTCTTGAGGCCGATTGGATGGGTCGCGTGGGCAGAGCCAAAGAAGTCCCCCAATGAGCAGCTCCGTGGTCTGAAAGGGCAGGGAAACAGCCCAATGAGTATCACCGCAGAGGAGCCAATCAGCTAGATGTTGCTGGGGCTGCTGTGAGCCAATCATCAGCTGGCAGTCTGAAAGGGCGGGGGAAACAGCTCAATGAGCATCTCCAATGAGCATCACCACAGAGGAGCCAATCAGCTAGATGTTGCTGGGGCCGCTGTGAGCCAATCATCAGCTGGCAGTCTGAAGGGCAGGGAAACAGCCCAATGAACATCACCGCAGAGGAGCCAATCACTAGATGTTGCTGGGGCCGCTGTGAGCCAATCATCAGCCGGCAGCTGGAAGTTTGCTGGCAGCTGGAAGTTTGCTGGGGCCCCTTCTGCTATGGCTCTCAACATGTGGCAGTTCCAAACTGTCAGTATTCCCTTTCAGAGGGGCTCAAAGAGGGTGGAGAAGGAGGTTGAAGTGACACAGCTGATCAGCAACGGTGCTCGAGGCAGTGTGGCTGTGGAGTAATATCATATCTAACACTGTACTCATTCTTACTCCAAACCCACTGCTGTCTTTCCTCGCTGTGACGTGTCACATGGTTGTCAATATCAAGGACATTCACTAAATGCCTCATTCCTTTAGGGACCAAGGATCCATGACTATCAAAAACATGCCCCCAATCACCTAAGGACCTCCCATGCCCCATCTCCTTTAAGGGCCACCCTAAGGGACAAAGCCATCCATCTGGGTACCTTGGGGCAACCCATATTCAAAGCGTGGCACAGGTAATACAAGAAACAACAGGAAAACCACCATTGAAGAACTTGCTGTCTGTCTGTACTTTAAGTCCCACTAGACGTATTTGGAAAGCTGGCATAAAGTGGATGTTGTTCTAGATGGGGAGCCATCTTAGAGTGGATTTTTGATAGCTTGGATTGGGAAGTCCCCACGCTAGTATTATGCTTGTCAGAAAAGCATTTGCTTCAGGAAATATTTTTCAGTGGTAGATGGACAATAAAACCTTTATTTATTTATTTATTTATTTATTTGTGGTGCCAAGAATCTAACCCAGTGCCTCCCACGTGCTAGGCAAGCGCTCTGCCACTGAGCCCCAGCCCCAGACCTACACATAAATCTTGATCATAAAACATTCTCAAATGATTTATGTAGACACTGTCTTAGAGGAGGACCATAAATCCTTATTCCTTAATATCATCATAATATCAAGTTCTATTTTAATTGAAACTCACCATAAAAGATCATTAACTTGTTTAAAGGTTCAGAACAACACTTGCTGATGGAATCACCAGTAAATAATATAGGAAAAAGTAAGTTTGGTACTTAGAGAGGAATTCTGAAGTTAAAACGACATTTTAGTATCAGGTTCAGCCGAGAGAAGCCTTTGAAGATTCTTGGAATGTCCTTGGGGAGAGAGGATTCTCTTAGGACAGTCATTACCAGAGATGCAATATTTAAGAACAATTGGAAAATCTGAAATCCCCAGGAGGTGGAGAGAAGTGGATTTCTCTAATGAAGGCTATTTTCAACTCTCCTAAGGAAGGTAATAAAGGCCAGATTGATTTTCTTTGGAAGAGACCGAGCAGGCATTTCTCGCACCTCACCTGCAGGTGGCTGCCCTCTGACATGGTATTTAGAGTCTGTCGGTCACAGAGATGTCATTTCCATGAATGCTTACATAAATAACCCGAGAGACCGACCGGCGCTGCTGGCCTTTGGAAACCTGGTTATCATGATTATTTTTAGAAAGATCCAGAATTTCAAATAACTTGAAGGTACAGGAGAAGAAACCTTGGAGCTATTTCTCTGTCGCCCACAAAGGGGAAAGACCCCAGCCCAGGGACCAGAAGATGCCGTTGGGCCAAGTGTTTCTCATCAGCAATGACAGGGAGGAGACATGGAACCCCCTGGTCCTGGGGGATCACTGATGGAAAGGCCGATAAAAGAAAATCAAGAAGCAGAGCACATCTGGGGGACCCAGGAGATAGCCCAAGCACCCTATGATGTCATGGTTCACGTGGTGACGAAAGTCCTCCCCAGGGGTGTGTGTGTGGCAAACCCCAGGTTTTCCCTTGACAGGACGAGGAGGGGCGGGGGGGGGGGGAGGGAGGGAGCCTGATTCTGCTCACGTTACCATGGCAACACAAGACCAGTTCAAGGGACCCTCGGACAACCCATGGTTGTGTATTCCTGATGGCACCCACGGCGGGGGGGGGGGGTGACTCACGCACCAACTCGTGCCTGCTGAAGCCAAATCCAATTACTGACTCTTTTATTGGACTCGGGATTTGATGCCAGTGTTTACTCCCGTTTAGATCTGACTCCTCCTAAGTGGGTCATCAGTGGGAGGTCGGAGGAGGTTCTGTTTCAGACATTGTCACTGTAGCTATGGGCGGCCCCTAGGCAAGGTTCCAAAGGTGAAATATAGGGCAGAGAGAGGCCACAGGTAAAAATGGAAATGTGCAGACTGGCTCAGGGGCTTGTTTTTTCTTTTTGAAATCTACTGGGACTTTTGGGGCAAGTCAGAAGTATTTATGAATTCCTAAAATGAGATAGTGTGACAGGGTAACACAAATTTGTCCCTCTTGGGGAGGCAGGGACAAATTTGAATTGAACTCAGAGGCATTTGACCACTGAGCCCCATCCCCAGCCCTTTTTATATTTTATTTAGAGACAGGGTCTCCCTGAGTTGCTTAGGGCCTCACTCAGTGGCTGAGGCTGGCTTTGAACTCGCGATCCTCCTGCCTCAGCCTCCCCGGTCACTGGGATGACAGGCTTCTGTCACTGTGACCAGCCAAATGTATCCTCTCTTAATTTGAATTATTTCTAATTGGACCTGGTGGTCCAAGTCAAAGTCCTCAGTTACCCCCACCTAGGCATTTTTTTCTCAAAATCTGGTGCAGTCTAAATCTGGTGCAGTTCCTTCTCTCAGAGCCTCTTAAATCTTAAATAACTTAAATCTTAATAACTGGGAAATTTGCCACTGAGTATATTGGAAAGCACCCCAGTCCCCGCTGCCTCCCATCTGCTGTATCTTTCTGTAAATCTAAGACTCTCGCCATCCTCAAGGTTACAGGAGCCGTTCAATCTCGCATCGTCTTCACCAGGACCCCTGCAGTAGCCTCTTAACGAACTTCTCCTGTCTTGCTGTTCCCTAAGCCATCATCACCCTTGTGGCCTCGAGAAAAGCCTTTCTAAAACAGATATGGTGATATCACTGATATAGTCAAACCCCCTTGGAATAGCATTCAAGGCTATTCAAAATCACATTCCCAGGAATTGATCTCCAGCGGAAATTCAGAGGCCAACATGTCCCTTGAGATCTAAGCAAAATGAAGTTTATGTACCTACCTTGGGTTCTAAGGAGGGTCTCACATTTTCCCCAATCTCGCTCTCTCTCTCTCTCTCTCTCTCTCTCTCTCTCTCTCTCGCTACCAGGCATTAAACCCAGGGTGCTTAACCACTGAGCCCCATCCCCAGCCCTTATTATATTTTATTTAGAAACAAGGTCTCACTGAGTTGCTTAGGGCCTCACTAAGTCACTGAGCCTGGCTTTGAACCCGCGATCCTCCTGCCTCAGCCTCCGGAGCCACTGGAATGACAGGCACGCACCATGGAATTCTTTCGAATACTCTTACCTTTACTCCTGCCAACTCTGTGTTCTTCTGGCCTTGTCTTGACCTTGGGAACCACGTCAAGGTGGTTTTCAGAGACCTTTTTCTTCCCAAGAGGAATTCTGGTCTTTTCTACAATGACTTTCTAACACCCAGCCACATTTAAATTATTAACACGGCCCACCCTAACCAGAACACTGGCATCTTTGCCACTAACCATGGGTCCACCCTGGCCACTTGGTCACATATGAGAATCCTCATAGTGGCTACTGCCTGACAAACCATATGTGACAGTTGCACATGTGGAATATGTAAAAATCACTAAATCTGTCTGGCAGTCGTTAAGGGAGGCAATGGTACAATGAACCTGAAAACACACACATCTTCCTGGTAAATCAGAACCCAAGCCCACGGTTTAAATTTGTCATCCATGTGCTCAAGAGGAAAGGTGCCTGTATCACCATCCATCACTGTGCAACAAATGACCCCCAAACAAGTAGTCAGATCACCCAGCATTTTGACGTCACACAGTTTCTGACAGTCAGGAGCTTGAAGTGGGTCTAGCTCAAGATCGGTCCTAAGGATGCAGTCCAGCTGCGGGCCGCCCTGCAGTCAGCTGAAGTCCTGACAGGGACCTGAGAGTATGTGTCCAAGGCAGTTCACATGTGTGGCTTGCTCGTTCTTGGCTCCTTACCAGCCAGGATTCTGCACAAGACTGCTTGAGTGCTCTCCCAACATGGCGGCTGTCTTCCTGGAGACCGAGTGACCCAAGAGAGCAAAGAGGAAACCCCAAAGCATTTTACCACTTAGTTCTGGAAGTCTCCTGCTGTCACTTCTGCCATATTGTATTAGTGAGAAGTAAGACACTGATTTCAAGCCACAGTGAAGAGAGTGAGAATTAAGATCCATGTTCTAGAGGGAATGTCAGAGTATCTGGACCTGTTTAAAACCATTGCTGCTCATACATTGCTGGTGGGACTGCAAGTGGGTGCAACCACTCTGAAAAGCAGTATGGAGATTCCTCAGAAAACTTGGTATGGAACCACTTTTTGAGCCAGCTATCCCACGCCTCAGCATATACCTAAAGGATAAGAAGAGCATACTACGGTGATGCAGCCACATCAATGTTATAGCAGCTCAATTCACAAGAGCTAAACTGTGGAATCAACCTAGGTGCCCTTCAACAGATGAATGGATAAAGGAAATGTGGTATATATACACAGAGGAATATTACTCAGCCATAAAAAATATTGAAATGGGGGCTGGGGTTGTAGCTCAGTGGTAGAGCGCTTACCTAGCAGGTGTGAGGCCCTGGGTTCAATCCTCAGCACCACATAAAGAAAAATAAATAAAATATTGTATCCATCTACAACTACAAAAAATATTTTTAAAAAATAAGATTGAAATGATGGCATGTGCATGTAATTAGGTAGAACTGGAGACTCTCATGCTAAGTGAAATAAGCCAATCCCCCAAACCAAAGGCCGAATGGTCTCTCTGATATGCAGATGCTAACACATAATAACAGGGTAAGGATGCTTTTATTTTATCTTTTAATTATTTTTAGATATACGTGACAGTAGAGTATATTCTGAAGTTTATGTACATTCTATTCTTCCATAATAGAAGACTAGAAGTTCATTGGATGAGACAAAGGGGAATGAAGGGAGGGGAGGGGGATGGGAATGGGAAAGACAGTGGAGTGAATGGGACAGAGCTTTCCCGTGTTCATATGTGAACAGGGAAACCCCACATCATGTCCAACCACGAGAATGGGATCCTAATTAGAATAAGTTACACTCCATGTACATAAATTTCAGAATACACTCTACTGTCATGTATATCTAAAAAAGAACTGAAAAATAAAATAAAAGCATTGCTTCAGTACTACTTTGAATCTCAGAGCAGTTTTGAACTACAGGAGAAAATTAAATGGAACCTTTCCCAATTTAAGGAGGACCTGTGCTCTCCTCCTCTTTCTCTACAAAGACCAGGGAAGTCCTGAGCCCATTCTACAGAGAAAGCCCTGCAGAGATGGATAGGGTTAGGTTGGAAGGGAAGACGTGGACGCAGGACGGGCCCACGTTGAATGCTCTGTGCCGTCCAGAATCATGTCAGGAGCAGAGTGAGATTAATTGGTGAGTTAACTCCCCTCTTTTCTGGGGCTACCCCCTTTCTCTCCCAAACTCTTCTCCTTCGCCAAGCAGTGTTATCAAACGACACACGGAGTTCTTCCCTCCATTATTCTAGCGCTAAGGACCCATTAAGCAGCACCGATGTTTCCCAGGATCAAACAATCCATCATGTCTTTGAAACAGGCACGGAACGATCACACGTTTCTCTCTGCCTTGAAAGGCTCCAGCTGGGGAGCTAGGGCACACAGGACAGAAATACCTTCCAAGTGATGCACGGCTATTATTAGAGCCGGTATTTACTTAAAGGGTCTGTGTCACATATCCTATTTACCGTATTGTGTCGGGGAAGGAAGGTTTAGCTCCGGATTTCTGTTTTTGATCCCGCTTAAGCTGCTCTGATTTACATCTGCAATCTCTAGTCTGTTTCTTCCTCTTAGAAAAAGGAGTCGTCTCCTTTAAAAAAATAGATAAATAAATAAACAGTTTTCATTTAAAGCAAATCATTCCCGTTGGAAACCAAGACTACAAATTCAGAAGGCTTTAGAGAAGAAAGTGATCTGGCATGAGAGGGTGAATTCATAGGTTTCCCAAAGAGCTTCACAGTGAGTACTCCCTGCAACAAGGCCCCACGTTAGATGCCTCTGGCCACAGGGATGTACGGTTCCAGCAAGGACCCTGAGGGAGGTAAGACTCTGCCGTGACTTCGTGATAAACGGAGACGGCCCAGAGGACGAAGGAGGGGACAGCCTGCATCAAGGTCTCTACTGGCACCTCCCACGTCTGCATTTGGTACCCTTTGAAATGGAGCCAGGCGGAGCCTCGCAGCGTCAAACCTTCATGGTCTTGTCCCCAATATGTCATCTCTTTAACGCTAACCGCAGCTGGCCCTGAAATGAGGAGCTCCATCTCTGGGGCACATCATAGGAAAAATCATAATGGACCCAGAGTGTGTCGTGGTCACTGAGTCAGACCCACAGGGAATGGGTTTTAGTCTCCTTTTTCATTGCTGTGACCAAACACCTGACAAAACAATGGAGAGGAGATAAAGGTTATGTCGGCTCCGGGTTTCAGAGGTTCAGTCCATGGCCCGCCAACTGAAGTGCTCTGGGCCCAAGATGAGGCAGATCATCATGGCCGGAGGGCGAGGCCAGGCAGCTCAGGACAGGGCAACCAGGATGCTGACCTACTGAGAGTTACCACCGAGTTAATCCATATGGGTGGATTAATCCACTGATGAGGTTCAGGCTCTCGTAATGGAATCGTTTCTCCTCTGTCTGTTCTTGCATCGTCTCACACAGGAGCTCTGGGGGGATGCTTCATATCCAAACCATAACAGGGTGTAAAGTGACTGGGGTCCTCCAAACCCAGAAGGTCATCTGAGGAGGACCGTGTGCTCCAAACAGCCCCAAGCACGACATCTCACATCCTGGAGGGGTGCTTTAGATATTTTGTGTGTGAAATGATTTCTATCGGTTTTGGAGGAAGTAGGGCATTTTAGGCCTTGGTTCTGAAAGATGCAGACATTGCTCCCTCAGGATCAATTGGGTCTTGAGGAGAAATCTCAGCTATTCCAGGAATCAGGGGAACGTCATTACCATAGGAATCTCAACAACATGTGGGAATTTTAATGGAATCTCCCCGACCCCACATTCCTCGTCAATTTCAAGCCCTGGAAAAAACATGTTCATGACTTAAGTTTACAAATCCTCTATAGATGCTTCAGAAACGTTTGCAAAATGCATAAAAATATACATTAAAAATCAAGCATAATGCTTTTTTACCTAGGAAAAGACGTTGGGTACAGTCTGGTTGATTTCTCCCCTGTAATTTTGTAGGGCTAGAGTAACAGTGCATCCTGCTTTTCACAACTGAAAACAATGACATTTTTTTTTTCTGATTAAAAAGTGAATCCAAGCCAGGTGTGGTGGTGCACATGCCTTTAATCTCAGGGGCTCAGGAGGCTGAGGCAGGAGGATCGATCGCCAGTTCAAAGCCAGCCTCAGCAACTAGTGAGGCCCTAAGCAACTCAGGGAGACCCTGTCTCTAAATGAAATATAGAATACAACAGTCACTAATATGCCATTATGTAAAAATGTGAGTATGTAACAGAAGTGAGTCTGTATTATGTATTTGGGGAGTTCAAAACCCAATTGAGTCGAATGTATGAAAGATGATATGTCTTGAGCTCTGTAATGTTTTGAACAACCATTAAAAAAAAAAAAAAAAAAAGAAATATAGAGTTGGGATGTGGCTCAGTGGTTAAGTGCCTTGGGTTCAATCCTTGGTATTTTTTTTTTTAAAGTGAATACATGTGTATTGTGGGGAATCTAAAGAAAAAAATATCCCAGAAAGATATGACACATACTTTTTTTTCCCCCTGAAGCAAGAAATTAAAAAATCACTGGCAATCATTATTTCTCACAAGCATAGTGAATATTTTGATCCTCGCCCCACAGTCATTAACAAAACTAGAGCCTTCCCTGGAGAGTTGATGTGTTAGAGTACGGCATGCAATTACTATTTAAGCCAGGATTTAAGTTAAAGATCCCTGGAAAAGTCAAATTGTTTACTCCTTTGCTCAGTTGATTTTTTGTTTTGTTTCCTCTCTCTCCCTCTCTCTCCCTCTCTCTCTCTCTCTCTCTCTCTCTCTCTCTCTCTCTCTCTCTCTCTCTCTCTCTCTCTCTCTCTTGTAGTTGCAGATGGACAGTGTCCTGTAAGGTCAGGTGCCTGTGATCAAAAGGAGGCAGATTAAAAGGTGCTGAAGGAGGTTTACTGAGATTCGCTCCTGGGGAGACTCTCCAGTCCAACAGAGCGGGTCCAAGGAACGGCACCCAGGCTCAGCCAGATTGGAATTTCACCGGGCTCAGGGCAGGAAGGGAGGGCTTGGGATAGGAGAGGGAGGTTTTTAGGGTCCCTTGTCCTCCTGGCGTTGGTCGGGGGATCTTGCTGAGCCCCATGCCCTTCCAGGATGAGTCAGGAGGCCCCACTGATTGACAGGTGGTCATCACTGCGGGTCTGCAGGCCCCGTCGGTTCTTTCCTGCGCACCCGCAGGTCGCCTGGTGCTTGGTTCCCTAAGCCACCTCAAACCGACCTGACGTGTGCCTTTATTTTGTTTGTTTCCTTTTTATGTGGTGCTGAGGATGGAACCCAGCGCCCCACACGTGCTCCACAAGTGCCCTACCACTGAGCTCCAGCCCAGCCCCAAGAGCACCATCCCCCGTGGGGTCCTTATCCTAAGTCACTAGACGTCAAAGTGTTTGCAAGCCGGGCAGCAAGACGGGGCACCATCTTGGACTCAGCTCCATCTGGAGAGGCACAGGGGAGGACCGGAGCTCCCGGGAAGCAGCTAGGTCCAACTGTCTATCTATTAACATGGAAGGCCAATGCTCCGGGAAATTCAGGGATGGAAAATTCATCAGGACTTGCTCCATACCAGAGCTGGCTGCTTTCCTCCATAAGTTAATTTGAGTCCATCTTATACTGACACAATTCCAGAGCCTTCCATCCTCCTATTGCTTACCGTGGTCCATTGTTCCTTTAACAGAAGCCATTGGATACAGAGGGCTCGTCTCTAATCAGGAGGAAATGGCAGGAGGCTGTCTCCCTCTCTGCCTCCTGAAGATGAAACGGAAATGGAGCTGGGCCCGCTTCGGTGCCCTTCCCAGAGGTGGATCAGCCGTGTCTGGATGACTTCATACGGGCTTCATGTGGGTGAGCGGTGCAGACAAGATCCCTCAGGAGTTGTGACCCACAGGTCACCTGAATAAGCCCTGTCTGTCCCTCTCCTGCAGTACTGTGGGACTCACTTCTTATTAAGGTAAATCCACTCCATCTCCTTGACAGCAAGACAGGCCTGACTCCCCCGCCCCCCGCAGGATGGCCAGCACCCCCGTGCCAGGTCATCAGCTCTTTTGCAAATGACACCAGCCGGTGCCATGTCAATGTTGCTTTCAACTTTCTCCTTGAAGCCAGGTTTGGTGGCACACACCTGTCATTCCAGCAGCTCTGGAGACTGAGGCAGGAGGATTGTGAGTTCGAGACCAGCCTCAGCAACTTAGAGGGACCCTGATTCTTAATAAAATACAAAAAATGGGCTGGGGATATGGCTCAGTGGTCGAGCGCCCTTGGTTTCCATCCCAGTACAAAAGAAACCAAAACTTTCTCTTTTGAATTTGTCATTTACAAAATGTCCTAGAAGCAAAATCAAGTCCTTTGAATTTTAGGCGGAAGAAAGGAACTGGGGTGGCTCTGGTTTCCCAAGTCACTAAGGAAAGACAAACTAGCAGGGTTTTTACAGTTCTGGTGTCCCCAAAGGCTGTGGACTGAGACTGGGGCTGAGACAGAGGCTTGGAGGACAGTGCAGAATCACCGTCTCCATGACCCCCGCCCCCCTCAGGAGCCTCAAATGCAGGCCAAACCAAAGGCCAGGTTCAAGTTCACTTTGAGTTGAGCAGCAGGGCTTGGTCATCAGAGACAGAGAGTGGTCACAGCCTTTAGAGTTGTCCCTGCAGTTCATTTAGAGATTTTTAACTTCTTTGACTCTGCCCTGCATCATGAGTCTTATCACATAATTCACTCGCTTTTCATCAGGACACAGTCAATCATCCCAACGGCCCAGGCGATTTTTCCTAACCTGAAGTCCCTCTTTTTCTACGTTCTCGTTGACAGGTGTTAGATCTTCTCACAAGCTACTGACATGGGAGAAACACTTTGAAAATATACCTAAATGGGGATCAAAATGTGTGACCGTCTGGGAGGCTGGGTTCATGGTCTCTGTTCAGCAAAGAATTGAAGAGCAGCACACAGGATGCAGACACAGCCAGCCAGCTGCAGGTTCATGGCAAAAGCAACAGGGATGCAGAGACAGACCCCTCCCCAGAGAAGGGGCCCAGGGCTGGGAGTCCAGTGGGGGCGTTTGGGCCTGTTCTTTTTATGCATTCTAGAATGTTCTCCTTGGCTTATCAATTCCTCCCGTCCATGCTCTCCTCGATGTTACTGATTGCTGCCCCCCCTGTGCACACATCTGTTTTAGTTTTTCCATTGGGTCCCCTGCTTAGGAGCATGAGTACAGAGGTGTCTGTCTGATTGGGTCTCCCCGCTGGTGTCCACGAGCACTTTGGTCCAGCAGGAGGCTGACCTCATCGGAAGCCCCTCCCTGTGCTCCTCTGTTCTGGCTCTGCCCCAACCTCCTCACTCACCATCTTGCCTTGGTCACCTAGTCCCTTCTACATCTCCCTCAAATGGATAAAAATAAGTCATATGCGCTTATGGATATGTCAAAATGAACCCCACTCGTGTGCATAAGCATAATGGACTACTTTTTTTTTTTTTTTGCTGGGCATGGTGGCACACACCTATAATTCCAGCAGCTTGGGAGGCTGAGGCAGGAGGATCATGAGTTCAAAGCCAGCCTCAGCCAAAGCAAGGCCCTAAGCAACTCAGGGAGACCCTGTCTCTAAATAAAATACCAAATAGGGCTGGGGATGGGGCTCAGTGGTGGAATGCCCCTGAGTTCAATCCCTGGTACCCCCCAAAAAATACACTAAAAAATATTTAAAAATAAAAAAATATATCTCGTTTTTTCAATGGGAAAACACTTCTGTGAACAAAAACCAGATCTTTTCATTTTGTTAGGAGCAAAATTTCAGGGCCTAGCCTACCCCACTGTCATACCCCACTGTGAGCCAGAGCCTGGCTGCTCTCCACGTTTTATTTTTTACAAACCAGTCAAGTCTCTGCTCTTATCGCAAATTCCAAGAGGCTCCTGCGCTTGTGTTCTCGGAAGCGACTTTCAGACCCATTGTTCAAGCTGCCAGGGAGTGAGGAAGACAAACCAGCCGTCAAGTGCACAACAGTCTCCGTCCAGGGCGAAAAGCACATCTTGCCAGCTTCAGTCCGCATGGTCCCCAGAGTGCCTGTGAAACTCTGTACCTGAGCAATCTGTGACACACACAATCTACGATGAACCCCCCCAGGATGACCAGCAGACGCAGAGGAGCCGCGGATAGCAGAGCAAACTCGTCAGTCATGAGACTGTCCCTCCACACCTGACCAGTAAAGGCTGGGTCTCTAAGGAACTGAAAAGAAGGTGTCCTTTTGATTTAAATAAGGTGAGCAGGTCGTGTGGTGTGTGGGTGGGAGAAAGAAGACATTTAGAGTCAGACTTGGGGTACAGGGGCCATTTCTGTGCTGTGAACTTACTTGCCAGGTCTCAGGAGATGGGTCAGTTTCTCAGGCTGCAGGTGGAGATGATATGAACACAGCCCTGGATCGAACTCATCCTGAAGCAGGGAGAAGCAATGAGATCTTCCACACATAACCAGGGCTCTACAAGTGTTTGCATTTCACAGAAGAAAAGATGTCACCAGAAAGAGCAGAGGTGGCCAATGACCTCACATCTCCAGAGAGGGAAGAACGGAGACCTGGGGAAGGTCTTTCAGCCTTGGAGCTAACCAGGGCCCTGGAATGTCTCTCTCTTCTCACTCCCCTGATTGTTTCCAGGGGAAAATCAACTGCATTCTATCTTTTTTGCGGGGGTGGGGAGGTGAGGGGTACCAGGAATGGGGCACTTGACCACTGAGCCCCATCCCCAGCCCTATTTTGTATTTTATTTAGAGACAGGGTCTCACTGAGTTGCTTAGCACCTTGCTTTTTGCTGAGGCTGGCTTTGAACTGGCGATCCTCCTGCCTCAGCCTCCTGAGCCGCTAGGATTACCGGCATGCAACACCACACCGGGCTAAAACAAATATGATTTCATAAAAACTCTTCCCCTAAAGCCTTGGCCTCTAAAATGAAAACAAAACAAAACAAAACACACATACACATACACACACACACACACACACACACACACACACACCCCCCAAACCAACCCAGAAAAACAAAACCCCAAAAACAAAAAAAGGACTTTTCAAAAGAGGACTCATGCATCTCTATGGAGGATGCAAACTGAAGATGAGTGGGATCCAACTGGGGATGTTCGTGGCCAGGCAGCGGGAGGAGTCCCTGCTCTGGGTCCCCTCTGCACATGCGCTGTGTGTTCCCCGCTGTCTCTGATGCAGAGGACCCTTAGGATGCTCTCGCAGGTGGAGGGCTGATGCTGATATTCTGCTCTCTGTTATAGAGGGGCCCTAGAGTTTAGGGTGCATCTTTTGTCCACATGCACTTTGGCCACCTGTTGGAGGATGGGAGGCGCAGTGGCCCTGCCCCCTCTGCAATGTCCACCCTGGGGTGGTTCCAGCCAGTGCAACCTCAGGCCTCTCCGTCTCCCTGGGAAACCTCAGGAGGCAGCATCTCTACGCCAGAGGCTCATCAGATTCTATCCAGATGCTGTATAAACAGGGCAGCGGTGGAAAAGCCCTCCTCTGATGGGGACAAGATTGCATTTTCCAGTGCTGTAGGTAAAATGCACAAGGAAAAATGCGACTCTGTGGTTGCCTCAATACACCCTGAGGGGCTTTATTTTTCTTTGGCACATGGAAAGCCCAGGTTGAACAGTCTGCAGGAGAAAGCAGAGTGGACATGAAGACAGGCATCTCCTCCCTGTGCTAAGTCCAGCACCAGATCTGAAGACCGTTCAGGTTTTAGTAAATTTCCTTCATTTATGCAGGTTGAGCTCCTGGTGTTCACAAGTAGAACCTATAACATACTGAAGGATACCCCATTTTTTCCTAATCTGTGTGGGGTGGCACTGTCTAAAGGTGGTGTGACCTTTGAGAGGCAAAGCCTCATGGGAGGAAGGTAACTCACTCCCTGAAGTCATGTCCTTGAAGGGGATATGGGGACCCAGACTTTTCTTGTCTCTTTACTTCCTGGCTGCCAGAGAGGAACAGGTCTCTTCCACCATGACCTCCTTTCATGGTGTACTGTGCCACCCCAGAGGCAAGTCAACAGTCAAGCAAGCATAGACGGAAACCTGTCAAACTACGAGTCAAAATGAACCTTTCTTTTTTTTAAGGTGTCAACCTCAGGGATTTTATCACAGTGACGTGAAGATGACCATTATAAACTGCCATCTGTTGAAGTCCTCCCTTATGCATTGGGCATTCAGAAAATTGTCAGGGAGCAATATGGTAGACAGCTGTGAGCTTTCCAGGAGCTTGGAGTGTCGGAGCGGGAGACAGACAAGTAAACAGGAAATTATAACACACGTGGAAACACTCTACCAGAGGAAGCTTAAGATGCCGGAGGGGGCAGAAGCATTGTACCAGATTTCGCCTGGCAACTGGGATGGCCTGAGGGAGCTGCCAGGAGGGAGGGACGGAGGGGAAGGGGCCATTGACGCAGAGACGAGGGAAGGGAACATGCCATGCACCACGGTCAGTGGCTATAAACTACATCAATTCTGGTCAGAAGATAAATAACCAAATTTGTGTAAAAATATAATGGATTTTCCTAGAAAGCAGCAAGATGCATATGGAGGAGGGGTGCAGAGTCCAGATGAAGAATCACAAAGGTAGACTCATCTATCAGGTGTGAGGCTGGGTGGGTCCTTGGTTCTGAAGCCAGTCCCCACCCAGATCCTGAGCTAGAGCTTGGAACAGGTATTTGTTTAAAAGTCCCCCTAGTGAGTCACAGGCAGATCACAACTGAGCGGAGGCTCCATTTCACTGTCATCGTGGGTGTGAGGCTAGAGTGTAAAAATGGAAAGCAACAAGTGACCACAGGTCAGCTTTTCGTCACTGTGACCAAAGTACCTGACAAGAACAACTTAGAGGAGGAAAGGTGTACTTGGGGCTCATGGTTTCAGGGGTTCAATCCATGGTTGGCCAGCTCCACTGCTCTGGGCCTGAGACCCAGCGTCATGGCGGAAGGGTGTGGTGGAGGGAGGAAGAGGGTCAGTTCCCGGCACAAAAAAATAAAGCACCCAGGGATCTGAATAGTTCAAGGGCATCCTCCTAGTGACCTACCTCCTCCAGCCATGCCACACCACCTACAGTCACCATCCCGTGATCCATTCCGCTATCAATGGATTAATCCAGTTTTGAGGTCAGACCTCTAATCATTGCCTCAAAAGCTCCGCCTCTGAATCTTGCTGCACTGGGGATCATGCTTTCAAAACATGAGCTTTTGGGTGTGTGGGGGACATTTCTAGATCCAAACCATAACAGTTGGGAAGCACTGGGAGAAAGTGGAACTTCTGTGCATCACTGGTAGGAATGGGAGAAGGTGCCGGTGCTGTGGAGACAGTAGTGTTTCCTCAAATGTATCCACAGAATTCCCACAGGACCCGGCAATTCTGCTTCTAGGAATCTACCCAAGGCTGAAAGCAGGGATTCTAACATGTATTTGCATGCCCATGTTCAAAAAGCACTATTCACCGTGGCCAAAATGTGGAAGCCACCCGGATGTTTACTTAGAAATGGGTACAAAGGACATAGTTTATGACACAATGAAAAATATTCAGTCTCAAAAAGGAAGGAGATTCTAGCCGGGTGCGGTGGTGCACGCCTCTCATCCCAGGGCTCAGGAGACTGAGGCAGGAGGATCACAAGTTCAAGGCCAGCCTCAGAAACTTAGTGAGGCCCTGAGCAACTCAGTGAGACCCTGTCTCTCAATAAAATACAAAACAGGTCTGGGGATGGGGCTCAGTGGTTAAGGGCCCCTGGGTTCCATCCCCAGGACTACCTCCCCACAAAAGGAAGGAGATGCTCTCATACGCTACAACACGAAGGAACCTTAAGACATGATGCTAAGTGGAGTGGAAGGTCACAAAAAGATAACAATGGCCTGATTCCACTTCCATGAGGGACTTCAACTGGGCAGAGGAGTAGGGCGGAGGCTTCCAGAGGCAGGGGCAGAGGGAACAACGGGGACTACTGACCAATGGTACAGTTTGTCTGGGGTAAACCAAAGGCTTGGAAATAGATCACAGTTATTCAACACTGAACGCACTTCATCTATTGAATCCCACACTTAAAAATGGGCCAGTGGTAAATTCCATGTTGTGTATTTTGCCACAATTTTAAAAGAAATTTTTTTTTTTATACTTGTAGATGGGCACAAGATCTTTACTGATTGATTGATTGATTTTTATTTGGCCCTGACGATTGAACCCAGCACCCCACACTGGGAGGCAAAGCGCTTTACCACTGAGCTACCCGCGCGAGAATTTTTTTTTTCATATTTATTTTTCAGTTTTCGGTGACACAGCATGTTTATTTTATTTTATGTGGTGCTGAGGATCGAACCCAGTGCCCCAGGCCTGCCAGGTGGGCGCGCTACCGCTTGAGCCACATCCCCAGCCCTTGTTTCTTTGTTTAAGGCAAAAACTCCCAATGATTTTGAACCAGTTGCTCCAGAGTTTGGGGGACCTGTGAACCAGCTTACCCTGTGGCTATATAAGTTCTAGAGCCTGGAGTCTTGCATGCCATCACCCGTGTGGCTGAGGTGGGCATCCCTGTCCCCCAAGAAGTCCCTGAGCTGGGGCATGGAGATCTGTCCCTTCATGTAGAACTCAATGGGCCTCTAGGACATAGCTACTTATGAGGACCCTAACTCCAGGCCCTTCGGCTGTCCACCCGGGCCACACAGGGATCCAAGGGAATCCTCCAGGGACACGGCAGAGGGGGCATTTGTGGTCCTGCTGTCCACTTCCACGAGTCACTGAGGAGTCACCTCAGTTCTTACTGTCAGAGCTGTCCAGCAGAAGCCAGCCAGCACCATGTTCCCACCTGCAGACCCTCCGCAGACCCACTGGAATCTTTAGATTCGCATCCACTGCCCAGGAATGGGATTGGGAGAGGGTGGTCCCGGCCAGTGACTTAGCCTGTTCCCCAAAGCAGAGCCTGAGACAGAGGCAGGAGGGCAGGGAGGGGCATCTTGGAGGGTGTTAAGGTTTGGCTGTGAGGTGTCCCCAAAGCTCACTGTGAGACGGTGCAGGAAGGTCCAGAGGAGACATGACTGGGTTGTGAGAGCCTTAACCCAACCAGTGAATGGACCCCTGATGGGATTAACTGGGTGGTGGCTGGAGGAGGTGGGTGTGGCTGGAGGAGGGGGCATTGGGGGCGTGGCTTTGGGGTCTCTATTTGTCTCTGGAGAGTGGAGTCTCTCTCTGCTTCCTGATCACCATGTGAGCTGCTTCCCTCCACCACACTCTTCCTCCATGATGTCCTGCCTCCCCTCGAGCCCCGAGGAGTGGAGCCTGCTGTCTGTGGACTGAGACCTCTGAAGCCCTGAGCCCTTAAGTAAACTCTTCCTCCTCCACAATTGTGCTGGTGGAGTCTTCTAGCTGCAGCAGTGATAAAGCTGACGAAAACAGAAGTCGTCCCAGGGAGCAAGAGTGAAGGAGGAGGGTGGAATAAACAGAGCAGGATCTAGACATGGAGTCTGAGCATCCCTGATATGAAAATCTGAGAAGGCTCCGAGATGGGAAACTGATGGAACACCCACGTGATGTCATGAATGGAAAATTCTCCACTGGACCTCCTGTGATGGGGTCACAGTCAAAACTGGCCCACTCAGGATAGTGAACTAAATCACCTTCAGGCCATGTATGTAGATGTACATGAAATATAAATGAATTCTGTATATATAGCTGGCTCCCATTTCCGAGATATCTCATGGTGCAGGTGGAAATAATCCAAACTTTGAAAGAAAAAGAAAACCCACCCCAAATCTAAAATAACCCGAGCAGCTCAGATAAGAGATACCCAACCTTTCCTAAGAGTCGTTACTTTGTTGGACCTTTTATAAAGCGTTATAGCAAAAACGTACTGAGAGGCCATAACTGTCCACTAGGAATTGGAAAGGGTGCGTTTCATCTCCTGTGGCCCGTTCCCATGAGTCCCATGAGGAACCTTTATATAATTTCTTAGTGTCAAAGTTACCCAACAGGAGCCAGTGAACCCCAGGGGAAGGTGTCCGCCTGCGCCTACAGGAGGCTGCGTGGAGCTGGAAATGACCTGGCATGGCAGGTGCAGGACGAGGCTGGGAAGAGGATGTGAAAGGGAAGTCGGTGGCATAAGAAGTGATCCTGCTGTTCTCCCCATGTCTGGGACTGCCACGTGGAGCCTCCACATCCCCAGGGGCCTCTGAAGGACCCACCGAGCTCCAGTCCACAGACATGTCGCTGCTCAGGGGAAACTGGCAGGCGTTCAGCTGGGAGAAGAGACACCACTGCTCCCAGGAGACGAGGTTCTGTTTGATCATGAACTTTGGCCCCCGTCCATCAAAACCAATAATAAAAAATTTAAAAAAGACATAAAGTTTATTCCCTTCAGTGTCTACTTATACCAGGTGGGAATCTTCCCCAAAATTTGTTAGTTGCTAAAATGAAGGGAAGAATTGATGGTCACTGGATGAGACAAAGGGGAATGAAGGGAAGGGGGGTGGATGGGAATGGGAAAGACGGTGGAGTGAATGGGCAGAACTTTCCCATGTTCCTATAGGAACACACGACCAGGGAAACATCATGTCCAACTACAAGAATGGGCTCCCAATTAGAATAAGTTACACTCCATGTATGTGTATCTTAAAAGAACAATTTTTTTTTTTTTTTTAATGAGAAGCTGGGTGCAGTGGCGCAGGCCTGTAATCCCAGCGGTTCTGGAGGCTGAGGCAGGAGTCTGGCGAATTCAAAGCCAGCCTCAGCAAAGGCGCAGCCCTAAGCCACTCAGGGAGACCCTGTCTCTAAATAAAATACAAAATGGGTCTGGGGATGTGGCTCAGTGGCTGAGTGCCCCTGGGTTCAATCCCCGGTACCAAAAATAAAATAAAAAATAAAATGAGAAGCACTTTCTTGTCTGGGTAGGCTGCACACCTAAGCTCCATGGTTCTCAAAGTGTGGTCCCCAACTGGTAGCATCAGCCACATGTAGGACCTTGCCAGAAATTCAGACCTCTACCCCAAACTTCCTGAATCAAAACTCTGGGCTGGGGCGAGGAGATACCAGGTTTAATGAGTACCCCGGGTGATTCTGGTGCACGCTGAGAGGGAGCTGTTGCCTGGAGACACTTAGTGGACATCACGTGCTCCGGACCTACATCTCCCGTCAGAAACAGCGAGTGGGCTGGGGGCTGGAGTTGGGGCTCCGCGGTGCAGCGCTTGCCTAGCAAGTGTGGGGCCCTGGGTTCGATGGTCAGCACCGCATATGAATACATGAATAAAATAAAGGTCCATCAATGTCTGAAAAGAAACATTTTAAAAAGAAAAAAGAAAGAGCAGGCGACATCAGGGATCAGTCTCCACTTTCTCACGGGCAAACTATGCCCACCTCCATTTCCAAGGCTGCCATGACACATTACCCCAAAGCAGGTGGCTTCATCCACAAACTTATTTTCTCACTATTTTGGAGGTCAGATGTTTAAAACTGGGTGTCCGTAGGCCACTGCTCCCTTCAAAGGCTCTAGGGGAGACTCCTTCCTGGCCTCTTCCAGCTCCTGGGGGTGTCTGGATTTCCTTGGGTTCCAAAACCTGGTCTTCTTACAGTTTCCCCTCCGTCTCCTCCACTCTCTCCTTTCTCTTACAATGCCTATCCCTGGCTTTAGGGCCCGCCTTAAATTCCAGAGGATCTCCATCTGCAGATTCTTAATGACATGGGCAAAGACTCTCCATAAAGTCATAATCACAGGAACTGTGGGGTGAAGACATGGGATGGATCTCTGATGAGGGATGTCAAAAATCCAGCCCCTACCAAGTCCAACATGATGGAATCAAGTAAAATTCATCAGACTCTTCGACAGATGGACAAACACAGAGGCCACAACTAGTTGTCCGACTCCGCGCCCCACCCCACCCCCAGGCAGCAAGACAACAGAATCACGTGTCTCTGGGATGTTTCTTCATTAGCCCTCCCCAACACTGATGCTCCAAGGTGCCATGACTCATTATCCCTGACCACCCAGAGGGGCCCCTCTCCCTCCTTGATGCACCCCTAAGCTCCGTAGTTCTGAAATGTAGTCCCCAGCTGGTAGTACATCCCAAGCGGGATGTCCACTCCACATCCCAAGAAGACCATTAGCCCATGGCCTCCAATGCTGATCTTGTGGCCCAGGGTTTGCTCCTGCGGTGGACCCCAATATCCTGTGGTCAGCCTTCCCCCCAGCATGGGACAGGAGTAAGGTCTCTTTCCTACCCTGTCACCTAAGCATGGCCCACAGGCCCTCTCAGGCAGAAGTCCAAACCTGTTCTCCTACAGAGCTACTTCCTGTCTCTGCACTCATCTCCTCATCATGGGGAGGAGGAGTGGGCCGTTCCCTCTGCCAACAGGGCTCTCCTGGGCATTAACGCCTGCTGCATTCCCCGCTCTGGGCTGGGTGTGCGAGAAGCCAGAGGAGACTGAGGACTACATAATGTATAATTCCAAAGAGAACCGTTCACGCTGGTTCTCTAAGAAAGGGGTCCTCGTGGCCTGTGCATGACCACAACCTGGACATGGCCTAGTCCACTTTTGAGACCACTCACCTGCAGCCTGGGAATGAAGTTCTCCCATCCCCCAGGGGGGACTTAGGCCCATGTCCCTTGGCAATGGCACAACCCATTCCCCCTTTAGGAGAAGCTCCACACCCGTCACCTACCTTCAGGGATGGGGTCTAACACCGTGGCCCAGAAGGTAATTCCCCCAAGCACGGACCTTCCAGCAGGTTCCAAAGGAAAGGCTAGTCCATCACACCCAGGCTATTTTATAAGTATGATAATGAGAGATGTTTGTGGGCATCCGACGCTACAGTGTTGAGAACAAATATAGTTCTTTTAAAAAAGGAAAGTAAACTTAACTCGGGCGTTTGCCAAGTGTCAATCAAAAGGGGCCATCTGGAAGGGAGATAAATATGGCTTGGCCCCCAGCACTGGCTGACTTCGAATCTCCCTGGGGCTCGCAGATGGGATGTCACATGGATCAGCTCCAAGGGCTTGATGATCTCGTCCCTTTCTAGGTGGTCTCTGTTGGAAGACAGTGAGAGGGAACAATATGGTGTTTTGCTGGAAAATAAATGGAGGCGGGTCCTGTCTGCAGTTCAACCAGCTGGTCAGAAATGCCCTCCTCTTCGCCCCCTGGCTGAGCCGGCCCAGGCCTTGAAGCTGGGGGTGGGGCGGGGAGATGAATGCCACCTGAAGGTAATGACCCATAATAGGAGGGAGGATGGGAGGAAGAACTGGAGCCAAACAAGCTGTTTGTCTTCTTAGCTCAGCCTGCTCGGGCTTCCTTTGTACACATTCCACCTCTTCAGGAGTTTGTGTGTGCTTCTCAGATGCTGGATCTTATGCTATCTGGGGCCCAGAGAGAGCGAGCATGGATCCAAGGCACACAGTTGGCAACCAGTGGAGCCAAGATATAAAATGTGAACCATCCGACTCTGTGGCATGGTGCCCTTGAAAGTGATCCCAAGTCCCCAGAGGACAACAGCCACTGAAAGAAGCATCCAAACGGATGCCAGGAAAAATATTCCATCTTCTGGGTGGTTCCAGGTTGATCTGCTCGTCTTCATGAGCTTCGACACACCCATCTTTCAGCTTTTGT